>NC_069504.1:346184342-346524342 GCF_027579735.1 Bombina bombina | reverse complement strand
GGTTTGAGTGCAGTTATGGAGCAATTTGCCATGGTTGTCCCATCATGCAAGAGCCACCAAAAACAAAAGGATCCTTATCTAGATAAGGACACAGTCCCTCAATAGTTAACTATGCTGCAGGTGGCAATTGAATACTTATTAAAACTGGTTTTGTCTGGACCTCCAAATACCTTAAACAGTCATATCTCCATTAAGTATGTAGCATATACTGTAATTATGGGGGGCTTAAAAACGCCTGATGCAAATTTTGCCCACAGCTTTCTCAAAGGCGAGAATTTCTAACATGTACTGGCAAGATTTCTTAGGGAATCTCACAAGCCCAGAGAGCTTTAATAGGGCCTAAATGAGTCTATATCCCTGCAAAGTTTATTTTAGCTGATTGTGATTAAAATACATTTCATAACGCTGAACAATCTGCCTAAGTGTTATTTGAAATGTAGTTAAATGTAGTTTGCTCTGAGTTGTTAGTCTCTTGTACTGAGAAATTGTACTGACCACATACTTACTCATTCCTTTGGAAGTCCAGAATAACTGTTTTTCTGTTAGATTTGTGAAAGGTTTTATGAGATCCTCAACTGTTACAGCAGCTAATGCATTGATACTTGAGGAAACAGTGCTGAAAAGGTAATTTAATGTAAAGTAAAACGCTTACACTGTTATATCAAAGTATAATACTAAAATGTGTGACATTTAACTTTAATAGTCTTATTTTATAGATTTGAATAACTTTGGTGCAACAAATCATCACCTTAAGGTTCCACTGAATGCACAGGCTACAAACAGCCCAGGAACGCCTGGATAGTCTCGAAGAATGTTTATCACCAAATACGGCATAAGCTACAACACACAATGTAATAAAACGTTTATATTTAGCAACATATTACAATTTTAGATTTGTGACACTTTAGAGGTGAGAGCAGTAAAGTTCTTAAATTAGTACTTAGAAATGTTGGGGTAATTAGTAATTAAATAATTTAGTATAATTAGAGGCTGAATGACAGAATTGAGATGTTTATTTGTTCTGATTGGTTGGAAAATGTTTTAAGTGCCAGGTGTTGGTTGCTTGTATTGGAATTCTTTGTAGGTGGGATTATTGTCATCAAAAGGTTCCACTACTTGGGATGTAGGTGCTGAGCTAGTTAGATGCTATCTATGTTTTCTAGTTATGGAGAGTACGTTTGGAGATTTATTGCAGTAGGGAATGCTGGTGTCACACTTTTGACTCACACATTCAATAACATTAATGCCAGTGGACTTTTTAGTTATAATTCTTAAAACAACTGTGTTCTGATGAGAATATAGTATGAAATTGTCATAAATATTTGGAATTATAGATGTTCTGAGAATTATTGTTGATGTCTAGCACCATCTTTTTTGGAATTATGAAATACTGCCTTAATAAATGAGTGATTTTGCTGTGTGACAAGTGGTAATATTAGAAGACCTTTGATTTTATTCACTAACACAGTGTAGCAATATATCTCATTACAGACAAACAATGTATGTTTTAGTCCCAACTTGTCTTGCTGTTGCACAATGAAATATTGCAATTAAATCAACCTTAAAGGGACACTGAACCCAAATGTTTGCTTTTGTGATTCAAATAGAGCATGCAATATTAAGCAACTTTCTAATTTACTCCTATTATCAAATGTTCTTCATTCTCTTAGTATCTTTATTTGAAAAGCAAAAATGTAAGTTTCAATGTCGGCTCATTTTTGGTAACAACCTGGGTTGTTCTTGCTGATTGGTGGATACATTTACCCACCAATAAACAAGAGCTGTCCATGGTGCTGAATCAAAAATTAGATGGCTCCTTAGCATAGATGCCTTCTTTTTAAAATAAAGATAGCAAGAGAACGAAGAAAAATTGATAATAGGAGTAAATTAGAAAGTTGTTTAAATTTGCATGCTCTATCTGAATCACGAAAGAAAAAAATTGGGTTCAGTGTCCCTTTAATACAAAAACTCTATCTGATTCTTCCTTTGTATCACCCTCAAACTAACTAACTCCAAAACTGCTTAAACGCTGTTAAGATTTCACTTGTTGCTGACATCTACTCCTTTCGTATTGATGTCTTTTCTAATAAGATTTAACTTATATCTAGTTTTTCAACTTCAGATAGAGAGTTTGATATCGATAATCAATCAGAAAAGTGGGCAGGCTCAGTTAGCTGGCCCATCAAGAATTCTGAATGGTTAACCATGATGGTTAACTTTCTATAAATACAGGAGGAACCATTTAGGAGAACTAGAAAACGTTGAAAATTGATGGGAGAAAGACCAGTTGCTGATAGCCCAAAGAGGCTGAAGATCCAATGGAAAAAAATATAATGGGGCTTTAATATTTCTTTTTTAATATAATTTCCCAAAATGAATATATGGGAGAGGATAGAGTAAGAAAGAGTTTATTGATGTAAGTTTGGAGGGGTGGTAGATTTAATGTGGGGTTACAAATGGAAGGCACATAAGTTCTGTCTCTATTAATAAAGAGTCATATAGGATCTAGCCATCAAATTGCTGCCATTTAGTACAATGCAGCTGTGCTTGTAGTTATTATCATATTCTTTATCTTTTGTTGCTCTAAACGTGATATGCAAAGGAAACTTGTGAAATATTTCACTACAGCATTAAAGTAGTTAGTGTAATATTACATAATACATAACAGAGAGCATATAAATAACTTTGAATAATGTCAATATATCACCTGATCTGGAGCTGCAATGATTTTTGATGTCCATGGATCACAGTCCTTATATACTGAATATAGGATGAGTCCACATATCACAGCACAAGCCATGATAAGCAATAATCCAATAAGATTTATGTATAGTGACCTTGAAAATAAATGGGGAATCATAGGAATTTATACAAAAAAAATTAACTCTAAGGACAAAGTGATATTCTTCCTGAATTAGCTATCTGTGTTAGCAGATGTGGTGTAAACTCTGAGAATACTTCCCATGCTTTGGGAAATGTATCCAGTTTATTCTGAGGGTGTTGCAGGATGTGCACCTAGTCTAGTCTGCTAGTGTGGTTCATCTCTGTGTTTTGTAAATCATTGCAATTAGTTTACTTTATCAAACTTATTTATCAAAGTTATTCTTCCGAAAGCTTGTCAACTTATAAATGTATAGTTAGTCCAATAAAAAAGTATCATTGCTCAATGCAATACATACTGTATATACAGTTGTAATCAAAATTATTCAACCCCCATTGCAAATCAGGTTTATTGTCAAGATTTACAGACTTTCATCTGTTTACAATGAACAAATCAAACAAAAGCAATTAAAATGGCTCAACACAACAAATGCGTCGAGTGGTTTCCCCAAATTCAACTGAAAATGCAATTTTAATGAATTCTGCAGTTTCAAAATTATTCAACCCCTTCATGGCAAGCATCTTTAGTACTTAGTAGAGCACCCTTTTGCTGTTATGACCTGCTGCAAACGAGATGCATACCCGGACACCAGCTTCTGCCAGTATTCCTGAGGAATCTTAGCCTATTTCTCAGTCAGGTGACTGTGAAGGCCACTGTTGAATCTTCCATGACTTCTGCAACCAATCCTTGCTGGAATTTGAGGTATGCTTGGGATTAGGGATGGGCGAATGTGTTTAAATTTGAATGTGTCACACCCGTATGCAAATCTGAGGAATACAAAATAATTTCAGTATCAATGGTAAGACCTCAATTGCCGAGACAAAAATAAATCTATATTAATGTAGCAGAAAGTTACTGAAAAATACAATGACAGGTTGTATCTTCATTTGTAACACCAAGCTGTGATTTCTATAATGGTGGTGTAAATAGTATTACCCTATAGCTGCCACATGTGCATAGGAATGCACTGAGGGAATGCAGCAGGGAAATCGGTTTACACTCCAAAGGTCAGATAAGGCATAAAGGTAAAACAAAAAATAAAATATGATGCACAACTTCTATAAAAAATAATCAATAGTTAGTGCAACAAATGTAAGTGAATGAGGTGTGATTGAAGAAATAAGAATAAAGTCTTATAGGAAAGTATGAACGTTATAAATTGTCCAATTAGCATAAAAACTGAATATGAGTGGAATTTAGGTACAGGATACCACAGCAAAATAATTATGAAGTTTAGGCTTACCGGAGAATCAATTCGTTTGACAGAGCTGTGCGATACAATGTATGGTTATAGAACGCTGTGTTAGTCCGACTGTGCTGAAGTTGGCGTGTGACGTCACAGCCTCGTGGCTTGGACGAGCGTGGTTGTATCGCAGCTCACTGCCGATGCAGTGTAATCCGGAGTAGAGAAAATAAAGAGCAGTAGAGATGACAAGGTGTTTAGAGAGCGCTGAGGATTAATAGCAATAATATAATTTTACCAGATGCTGAATCGTAGGAAATGTGAAATTATTCACTTTGATATTTTGATCTGGTTGCGAGGATCCTTCTGTTGAAAACTCAGTGCAGAGCAGGAGTTGGCTTGTAGTGTATGAGAGGTATAACTTCAATACTAAGCAATTTGTGAAGTGGGAGGCAACCTTAAATAGGGTGGAGAGGATAAGGTGAGCAGAAAATTAAAGGGATAGTGATTTCTGACAGGTAGTATGAGAGGAAACCCTGACAGAATCCCCCATCTAATGAGCAACTCCAGGTGCTCATGGTCCAGGGCGATCAGGGTTTCTTTGATGGAAACTGGAAACCAGACGAGGTGCTGAAATGTTGCTGGCAGGTTCCCAAGAGTCTTCCTCCTTGGAGTATCCCTTCCAGCTGATGAGGTATTGTAGAGCTCCTCGGTACAGGCGGGAGTCGAGAATAGATCTTATTTCATACTCGACATTTGGATCAATGGTAATGGTTGGAGTAGACCGTTGATTTGAGATACGTCTAACCTCCCTATAGGGTTTTAGTAGGGAGACGTGAAATGTTGGGTGAATCTTTATTGTATCAGGTAACTTGAGGCGAACAGCATTAGGATTGATCACTTTCTCAACTGGGTATGGTCCAACGAAAAGAGGGGAGAGTTTTCTGGATGGAGTATTCAATCTCAAGTTTTTTGTAGAAAGCCATACTAAGTCGCCTATTTGGTAGACTGGAGGAGTTCTTCTGTGTTTATCATAGTAATGTTTTTGTATTTCTTTGGCCCGTTTTATGGAGGATTCGATAGATTTGAAGTTAGAGGAGATGGAGTCAGACAATTCCGAGATGCTGGGAGAGAGGGACTGAGAAGTAGGTAACAACTGAAAAGAAGGGTGAAAACCATAAT
The DNA here is from genome assembly GCF_027579735.1 of Bombina bombina. NCBI lineage: Eukaryota > Metazoa > Chordata > Amphibia > Anura > Bombinatoridae > Bombina > Bombina bombina. The sequence goes on along the minus strand of NC_069504.1, from coordinate 346,519,096 downwards.
TTGCAAAGAACGGGGTTTGATTGGTAGTGGAATGTAACGTATTATTATAACAGAATTCGGCATAAGGTAAAAGTTCAGACCAATGGTCTTGTTGTGTAGAACAGAATGCTCTCAAGAATTGTTCAAGCCACTGATTACATCTTTCCGTCTGTCCATTTGTTTGTGGATGATAGGCAGTAGTAAGTCTTCTGTCAATGTTGAATATTTTACAGAATTGCGACCATAACTTGCTGGAGAATTGTGTGCCTCGATCGGAAAGGATAGTAGTGGGTATACCATGGTATTTGATGACATTGGAAATAAGTAAACGGATAGTCTCCATAGCAGTAGGTAGTTTGTTATATGGAATAAAATGACACATTTTTGTGAACAAATCCACAACAACAAGAATGGTGGTATTTTTTGAGGAAAGAGGTAGGTCAACAATAAAATCAAGTGCAATGTCAGACCATGGCCTCTTTGGTGTAGGTAGAGAAAGTAGCAAACCATAGGGGGGCTGTTTTTCCTTTTTTGAAACTATACATGTACCACAAGTTTGAACATGGTTCTTTATGTCAGTGGACATGTGAGGCCACCAATAGTTTCTGTTAACTAATTCTAAAGTCTTGGTAATGCCTGGATGCCCAGCGAGTACAGAGTCATGTACAGAATGGAGGAGAGTAGATCTGAGAGTAGGTGGGATGTATAATTTAGAGTTGAAGTAGTAACAGCCGTCAGGTTTGATAGTAAGATCAAGCTTCGCCTTTGTTTGATCCTTTCTTTGTTCGATTTTTAGGATAGGCAGGGAGTTAGTGGTGAAACAGAGAAAATTTTGAGGTGGGATAAGAGATTGTTGAAGGGACGGTGAAGGTTTGTCGACTGGCATACGTGAGAGGGCATCCGCCTTCTGATTTTTTCCAGATGGGCGAAAAGTAATTAGGTAATTAAGCCTTGATAGGAATAGATTCCAGCGGACTTGTCTAGCAGATAAGGTCCTAGTAGACTTTAGGTACTGTAAGTTCCTATGGTCGGTATAAATTAGAATAGGAATAGCAGTCCCTTCCAACAGGTGTCGCCAATGTTCCAAAGATAGCTTTATAGCAAGTAACTCTTTATCCCCGATGGGATAGTTTTGTTCAGCCAAATTCAGGGTTCGTGAGTAGTAGGCGACAGGGTGTAGGGGTTTTTTCAAATCTTCCCTCTGAGACAAGATTGCGCCTACTGCATAGTTGGAAGCATCGACTTCCAGGACGAATTGATATTTTGGGTCAGGGAAGCGGAGGATGGGAGCGGTGGTAAATTTTTCCTTTAGGAAATCAAATGCTTTTTGAGCTTCAGGGGACCATTTGAAAGTTCTATTGGATTTTGTTAATGAAGTAAGTGGAACTGTGAGCTTGGAGAAATTTTTTATAAATTTTCGATAAAAGTTCGCAAATCCCATAAAACTTTGTACCTGTTTTTTTGTTTTAGGGATGGGCCACTGTAGAATTGTATTGATTTTGTTGTCCTCCATACGAATGCCTGCTGGGGAAATTTCGTAACCTAGAAATGAAATAGACTGCAAATTGAATATACATTTTTCAGCCTTTGCGTATAGATGGTTACTTCTAAGTCTGGAGAGAACTTGTTTAACATGAGTGATATGTTCAGATAAGGACTTGGAGTATACTAGTATATCATCCAAGTAGATGACGATGTAAACATCCAGGATATCTCTGAACACGTCATTGATAAGATGCTGAAAAGTAGCAGGGGCATTACATAACCCAAATGGCATGACGACGTATTCGAACAATCCGTAACGAGTTCGAAACGCCGTCAACCATTCATCCCCAGATCTTATTCGGATTAGGTTGTAAGCCCCCCTTAGGTCTAATTTAGTGAAGTATTTGGCCCCTTCAAGTCTCTCTATGAGCTCCGGAATCAACGGTAAAGGGTACCTATTTTTTATGGTAATCTGATTCAATTTTCTATAGTCGATTATGGGTCTTAGTGAACCGTCTTTATTTTTCACGAAAAATATCCCCGCACCTGCGGGAGAAGTAGAGGGGCGAATAAAGCCTTTTTTTAAATTTTCATGGATATAAGTTTTTAGATGCAGAAGTTCGGGGTTCGACAGAGGGAATATATGCCCACAGGGTATTTCAGATCCTGGAATGATATCAATGGGACAATCGTATTTACGATGAGGGGGTAGGTTTTCACTTTCTGTCTTACTAAAAACATCAATGTACTCTTTGTACACATCAGGTACAAGGTTTTCAGGTGACACTTCGGTTGTCTGTAGGATAGTGACCGGAAAACAATTGTTAATACAGTAAGGAGAAGAGAAGGTCAGTGAGTTGTTAAACCAGTTTATAGTAGGATTGTGAGTTTTAAGCCATTGAATACCCAGAACCACGGGAGAGACAGGTGAACAGATTACATCAAAAGTAATAAATTCTCTATGGTGGTCAGTGGTACTCACCAGGAGGGGTACGGTTTCATAGACCACAGGACCAGTGGTGATTTCTCTACCATCTATCCCCCTAAGAAAAACAGGAGACTTTTTCTGAGTTAGTGGTATTTTATTTACAGTGACATATTCCTTATCTATGTATGAGGCAGTGGCTCCGGAATCAACTATCGCGGATGCGCTGGCCCGCTGTTGTTCCCACTGTAAGAGAAGAGACAGTGTTAAATAAGAATGAGTTTGTACCTGGGTAGTACAACAAAATGGCTGGTATGAAATCTTACCCTTGTTCTGTCTGAGAAGGGATGGACAATCTTTTACTGTGTGATCGTCAGAGGCACAGTATAGACAAAGATTTAAGTTGCGTCGTCTGAGTTTCTCTTGGGGAGAAAGAGGACCTTTTACGAATCCTATATCCATAGGTTCGGCCAGGCTTTTAGTAGAGGAAGTAGTATGTGAGGTAGTAACTTGTTTTTTATAAGAGAAATCATGTGATGACCTCTCTTGCTGCCTTTCCCTGAGGCGTCTATCTATGGTGATGGACAGGGTCATCAAATCTTCTAGTGTAGGAGGTAGATCTATTCGTGAAAGTTCATCTTTAATAGGGTCAGACAGACCCAATCTAAACTGGTTCCGCAATGATAAGTTGTTCCACTGTGAATCTTTTGCCCATTTCTTGAACTCGGTGATGTAGTCTTCTACAACCCTCTTTTTTTGTTTCAACCCTCTCATGGCTGTTTCTGCCGTAATCTGTTTGTATGGGTCCTCATACAACTGACCCATAGCTGTGAAGAAATTCTCTAATGAGTTTAAGATTTCTTCGTTGTTCTCAAAGAATGTATTCGCCCAAGTACGGGGTTCACCTCTTAAGTATGATATCGTAGTAAGAACCCTCACCCTATCAGTAGGATAGGTTTGGGGTTTTAATGCAAACATAAGCAAGCATGCGTTTTTGAATTCTCTATACTGGGATCTATCCCCATGGAATTTCTCTGGGGGACTAACTTGGGGCTCAGTGCCAGAAATTCTTTTGTCAACCACATCCCTAATATAAGCTTTTATAGTCTCATTCTCAGTTTTAAGGGAATTGAGACCATCAGTTAATAAATCAACCCTTTGTTGAAGGGCAATTATGTGTGGGTTGGTCTCAGCTGGGTCCATATTACTTTAGGGCTTAGTATTCTGTCACACCCGTATGCAAATCTGAGGAATACAAAATAATTTCAGTATCAATGGTAAGACCTCAATTGCCGAGACAAAAATAAATCTATATTAATGTAGCAGAAAGTTACTGAAAAATACAATGACAGGTTGTATCTTCATTTGTAACACCAAGCTGTGATTTCTATAATGGTGGTGTAAATAGTATTACCCTATAGCTGCCACATGTGCATAGGAATGCACTGAGGGAATGCAGCAGGGAAATCGGTTTACACTCCAAAGGTCAGATAAGGCATAAAGGTAAAACAAAAAATAAAATATGATGCACAACTTCTATAAAAAATAATCAATAGTTAGTGCAACAAATGTAAGTGAATGAGGTGTGATTGAAGAAATAAGAATAAAGTCTTATAGGAAAGTATGAACGTTATAAATTGTCCAATTAGCATAAAAACTGAATATGAGTGGAATTTAGGTACAGGATACCACAGCAAAATAATTATGAAGTTTAGGCTTACCGGAGAATCAATTCGTTTGACAGAGCTGTGCGATACAATGTATGGTTATAGAACGCTGTGTTAGTCCGACTGTGCTGAAGTTGGCGTGTGACGTCACAGCCTCGTGGCTTGGATGAGCGTGGTTGTATCGCAGCTCACTGCCGATGCAGTGTAATCCGGAGTAGAGAAAATAAAGAGCAGTAGAGATGACAAGGTGTTTAGAGAGCGCTGAGGATTAATAGCAATAATATAATTTTACCAGATGCTGAATCGTAGGAAATGTGAAATTATTCACTTTGATATTTTGATCTGGTTGCGAGGATCCTTCTGTTGAAAACTCAGTGCAGAGCAGGAGTTGGCTTGTAGTGTATGAGAGGTATAACTTCAATACTAAGCAATTTGTGAAGTGGGAGGCAACCTTAAATAGGGTGGAGAGGATAAGGTGAGCAGAAAATTAAAGGGATAGTGATTTCTGACAGGTAGTATGAGAGGAAACCCTGACAGAATGTTAGAATGAATGTTATTGTAAAAATTCAATTAACATAATTGAATGTTGATAATAACGAATATTCTTAAAAATTATTTTATCGAATGTTATTTACAGTTTTCGAATGTCACTTTCGAATTTGAATGTCACATTCGAATTCGAATGTCACATTAAAATACGAATATTACATTCGTATTCGAATATCACATTAAAATTTGAATATTACATTTATGAAACACAGTTGTAGACTAGAAATACTATTGCAAATTCAAATGTGAAATTCGAATTTGAATGTCACAATCAAATTTAAATATTACATTTATAAAACACAGTATTAGACTAGAAATAGTAATTCGAATTTGAATGTGACATTCAAATTCAAATGTAGCATTCAAATTTGAATATTACAAATTTGAATGTCACATTCGAATTTGAATGTCACAATCGAATTAGAAAATTACATTTCGAAATTGAATGTGATATAAAATACATAGCTAAACATTCTATTATTCTAACAAATATTTTTGAATGTTATTGAAAAATTAAGAATGTTAGAATGTTATATAAACATTCGAAATTCGATTTGAATGAATGAATGTATCAAAATTCGTTTTAAATATCAAATTTTTAGAAACATTCCCGCCACCCTACTTGGGATCATTGTCCTGTTGGAAGGTCCAATGACGCCCATGCTTCAGCTTCCTCACAGACGGCATGACGTTTTCTCCTAGGATTTCCTGATACTTAAATGAATCCATCCATGAAGCGTGTGCTTCATTCTTCTTCCTCCAGACACACCGCAAGATCCATTGGGCCAAAAAAGTTCCAGTTTTGTTTCCTTGCTCCACAGAATAGAATCGCAAAACTTTTGTGGCTTATTTATATGATTTTGAGCATCTTAGAGTTCTGGCATGGAAACCTTCTGCGTTTAGTACGCACCTTACTGTGCAAACTGAAACCACAGTGCCTGTTGCCACCAAGTCTTGCTCAGGTCTTTTGCAGTCACTCAAGGGTATTTCTCAGCCTGCCTTCTCTGGTTGCAGTCGTTGATAGCTTTCTTTTTTTGCCCCATCCAGGTAGTGTAGTCACTGTTTCTTTAACTTTGAACTTGTGAACTATGCTTCCAACGGTGTCTCTAGGAACATTCAGTACCTTCGCTATCTTTTTGTATCCTGTTCCTTGTTTGTGAAGGACTAATGATGCCTTGGATTAGTTGCATCAGGTGTGCTTGAGACAACACCTGTTTTGCATATGTGTGCTGTTGTGAGAGATTCTTTTCAGGGGGTTGAATAATTTTGAGACTGCAGAATTCATTAAACCTTGCACTTTCAGCTGAATTTGGGGAAACCAATTGAAGCATTTGTTGTGTTAAAGGGACAGTCTACACCAGAATTTGTATTGTTTTAAAACATAGATAATCCCTTTATTACCCATTCCCCAGTTTTGCATAAGCAACACAGTTATATTAATATACTTTTAACCTCTGTGATTATCTTGTATCTAAGCCTCTGCAAACTGCCCCTTTTTTTCAGTTCTTTTGACAGACTTGCAGTTTAGCCAATCAGTGCCTGCTCCCAGATAACTTGACGTGCACAAGCACAGTGTTATCTATATGAAATACATGAACTAACACCCTCTAGTGGTAAAAACTGTTAAAATGCATTCTGAAAAGAGGTGGCCTTCAAGGTCTAAGAAATTAGCATATGAACCTCCTAGGTTAAGCTTTCAACTAAGAATACCAAGAGAACAAAGCAAAATTGGTGATAAAAGTAAATTGGAAAATTGTTTAAAATGAAATGCTCCATCTGAATCATGAAAGGTTTTTTTTGGCCTAGACTGTCCCTTTAAGTGATTTCAATTGCTTTTGTTTGATTTGTTCATTGCAAACAGCTGTGCGTCTGTGAATTTTGACAATAAATCTGATTTGCAATTGGGGTTGAATAATCTTGATTACAACTATATAAATATATATACAGTATATATATATATATATACTGTATATATATATATATATACATATACACACACTGTGTATATATATATATATATATATATATATATATATATATATATATATATATATATATATATATACATAGATATATATATATATATATATATATACACACACACATACAGTAACCATGTGACTGACAGCCAGGTGATTCAGATACAGGTAACCTAGTAGCCAGTTGAGATAATAACTGTGTGACCGGCAGCCAGTTGATATAGCTACAGGTAACCTATTAACCAGGCAAGACTGTATCCATGTGACCACCAGCCAGGTGATATAGCTACAAGTAACCTAATAACCAGGTGAGACAGTAACCATTGACCCAGCAGCCAGGTGATATAGCTACAGGTAACCTAGTAGCCGGGTGACCCTGTAGCCACATGATATTGCTAAAGGTAACCTAGTACCTAGTTGCTATAGCAACATAAATTGAGCATGCATTGGGGTGTGTATACAGATGTATAACTGACTACAGTGAGCAGATATTATGGTTGTTTAGGGGCAGCCGGTACATTATACTCTGGTGATTGATAATTAACAACTGGGTTGTCTCTCTTTGGCAGGTCCTTATACAATTATTGAATCTGAGTCACTAGCCACTGACATAACATAAGACTTCTCTCCCATCTGTACTGATATGCTAAAGTACTGTACTTTACTGACGTGCTGAAATAGACAACTTATCTAACCTTCTAATTGGCAAAAGCGGCAGCAAATCATTGTCACTCGTGAGTTAACTAATGGCAAACCATTATATGGAGGATACTTGAGAAATCACATAACTTGAGCAGTGCACCTTCTGTATCCCTTTGCAGTGTGAGCTGGTAGGTACTTTATTTAGTAACTTTAAATCAACCACAAGTAAATGAAATCAGGGGGCAGGTGGAGGACCGAGGTTGGGATGGTTTTGCGGTAGATAGGGAACAGATGAAGGACTAAAATTAAAGCGGTAAACCTAACTTTTAAGGCACCAGTGGAGTACAAGCACCTGGTATAAGCAAGACTTCCTTAGAGGTGAACATGCTTGCTCCCCCTGCAAATCTAAGGGCCTTGTTGGCCTAGGCCCTGTTGCCAGTACTTCAACAATATTCAAATACTGCTTATGGGACATAACATAATTGTATTAACTCATTGTATTTATACAAAGACATTTGAGCAATACATTTCAAGACACACATGTTCTTGTAGCAGTATATGGTGCTTCTACATAATTTAGTCAATCTAATTACTCCAGTAAATATGTTACTTGAATCCCAGATCTATAAGTTACTGTCCATACAAAAATATATGTGCATTAGCCCTCTATAAAACTTTCACCTGATGTTTTTACAAACGCTACAGCCTCTAAAGATCAGTTATACCATTCTAGCATGTTTATGCTCATTGTTTTATAACCAGAGATAGGGAAAAGCATTATGGCCTCAAGTTATCAAGTTGTGGATGTAGTTGTGTAGTTGTGGTGTAGGCTCATGTGAGACTGCAAACCAATAGTTAGGAAGCAGTTGATAAATCATCCAGAACATGCTCATCTAGGGTGATTGATAGGCTCTGCTTTTGCACAATATTTTGCACTAGAGTAAGAGATGGCACTGCACATGCATATGCTTGAACAATAATCAACTAGCTGGCAACTTTGTATGACTGACAATTAATATTCAATAAAAGTATTTTTATTGCACATTTCTATTGTGAAACTCACAATTTGGCTTGCAATCTTGTCTTGCAGGAAATGTATCTCTGGACTTGAGCTTGATTGACACCATAGATTCCAGTCCATACAAATATTCCCCCAATAAGAATTGTCCAAAAGGTGTGTCGTCTTAAAGGGTGAGGATCAAAACTAGTAGAGATAATAAGAGTAAAGAATAAATAATATAATAAAAAATAATAACGATTCTACTGCATTCACAGTGCGCTTAAATTAACATTAACAATACTAATTGTTGCATACATTTTCTACATTATTAGTATTATGCTGAGTTAAAATTATTTAAAAAAAATTAATTGCGTTATCAACTTTAGAAACTAAAATGTTAATTAACAAATGTGATTTAATTATTCCAGTGCTCTAAGGCTTAGGTGAGAAAATTAGAACATTTCAAAATATGTTAGCAAATCATTTTAGAAAATATGTATAAAATTTACAATTTGCTAACATGTTTTGAAATATTCTAATAAGCCTTTCTTTTTGGCACTCCCTACTCTTGTATTATTGTGATTAGCTTAAGATTTTTTTGGAGTCTGTGAGAGTTTATAAGTGTGGGTGCTGAATTATCCCTCTACTATGTGACAGCCATCAGCCAATCAAAAATTGAATCTTGCACATGCTCAGTAGGAGCTTGTGCCTCAGAAAGTGTGCATATAAAAAGACTGCATATTTAGATAATGGATGTGAATTAGAAAGTTGTTTAAAATTGTGCGCTCTATCTAAATCATGAAAGTTTAATTTTGACATTAGTGGTCTTTTAAGGGACATACTATTAGTATGTATATTAGCATGAAAATGTAAAAAGATAAAAGTTGTTAAATTTTAAATTAACAATAACTGCACAACTGTGTACAACTGAATCATGGAACTCTACTGGTTGACAGGGACACCTCCCATAGAAACATTTGGTGTATTTAGCAAAGGAACATAAACTGTATTACATGTTGAAAAAATATCTTTAAGGGCCTTTTCTATAAAGTTCCCTTGTCTTTTGAGATTATCTAAATCTTGTCAGTACTGCTAGTACTCTCCAAGAATTTTAAAAAGGCAGATTTAAGCAGCGTAAGAGCGTAAGAGTGTGGTTCAATTGTGAAAGAGAGATAAATACATTACAATATATTGTGGGTGAGTTAATCGGGCCCTTAGATAAAACAGCAATATTGAATCATGTATTATAATATACAGCATATAAAGTAAACAAAAAACACGAAAAAGTAACAATAGTAACTAAATGAGGTCTATTTTTTCCTAATTTTTAGTGAAATCTAGTATAGCATTAAATGACTAAAAAAACAGACTGTCTTCTTGTAATGATAACAGTCATATTCTTTCTAATAAAGTTTGCTTAATTAAAGTAATGAAAAATATAGCTAATGAGATAAATACTTTATTTTCAATTGTTATAAAAAATATATACTATATATTTCACAACCATATTTTTAGGCAGAGGTAGATAACAAAAATAAAGGATATGTTTTCCTTCATTAACTTAAAGGGACAGTCTACTTAAAAATGTTAATTGTTTAAAAAGATAGATAATCCCTTTATTACCCATTCGCCAGTTTTGCATAACCAACACAGTTATATTAATATACCTTTTACCTCTGTGATTACCTTGTATCTAAGCATCTGCAGACTGCCCCCTTATCTCCGTTCTTTTGGCAGACTTGCATTTTAGTCAATCAGTGCTGACTCAAAAATAACTCCATGGGAGCTAGCGCAATGTTATATAAATGGTACACATGAACTAGCAGTGTCTAAAAGTAAAAACTGTTAAAATGCAGAGATAAGAGGCAGCCTTCAACGGCTAAGTATTCAATTTGAGCCTTCCTAGGTTTAGCTTTCCACAAAGAATACCAAGAGAACAAAGCAAATTTGATGATAAAAATAAATTGGAAAGTTGTTTAAAATTGCATGCTCTTTCTGAATCATGAAAGATTAATTTTGACTTGACTGTCTCTTTAACAATAACGATGATAAAATACTAAAACATTTAAATAAGCTATAAATATATGAAACTGTTATTTAGAGCAGCATGAAGGAATTGTAAATGCTTAGGGCTCCATTTAAAAAGATACAAATGCACAAGTGAGGGGGCGGAGCCTGGCAGCAGCTAAGATGGCTGCGTAACTCCGGAGCTCCGTTAAGCAGACCTTTCAAACAGCTAATCCTGGGCAACCAAGCTGCATTAAACTGACCCACAGAGTGACCCGGAGAAGCCCAGCAGACCAGAGAGCACACAGCTGGAACCTCAGCCCTTACTCTGCTGCAAACGGCTTCAACACCGCAATCTGTAATGTGTCTAAGTGAGGGGCCGCAACACACTTCTCACGGCTGCTGATGTAAGCTGCGTTCTACATAGCTCTCAGGGACCCGAACCGGAGCCTTTGTCTTCCTCCAACCGACCTGCGGAGACAGAGAGACCCGCCTGCAATATACCTGCAGTGACCACGCTAGGCCGGACGCTATCTTAACGGCTTCTTCATGCTGGGTATGCCACGCATTATTGTGACTCTGAGAGGCGCACCCAGGTAACTCAAATACCTCTATACCGCTGTCACTGGTGGTTATTACCAGAACATTTCTGACCACACTACCCTGGCTAAGACAGCCATAGACTTTAAAAGGGGCAAAACCTATTTTATATATATACCACCCCTTTCCTCCCCTGTTAACACCAGTCACACGCTGGTTTTCTAAACCGGCTGCAAGGGACCAACATCACCACAGATAAAAAACACTTTCTCAGGCCTAGGACATATATAACCAGGCCACCCAAAATTGTGATAAGCATGTTAGACAAGCCAAAGATCTTTCTCAGAGCGCAGTGATAGCGCACCCAGATTCCACAGGGCCTTTCTTCACTCCTATCCCTACGGGGACATATAAATAAAGTACATGCTATCAAGCTATCCTTATTCTACATAGCGTTAGACGTGAAACTTCTTCACAAATTTGGCATAAGATGGGGAGAGGTGCCTGTCCCTCACACTTAGGCCCTGACGGCTAACCCCCAGCCCCACTCTACCCTTTTACAAAGGGATATATACGGCATTATAACTGTATCTACTCTAGTCATATAAAAGTTACAGAGGGACTGTTACCTGTTTTGTTGTTATCACTATATTGCTACGTGTGAATAATTTACCATATTATGATGGCGGCCAGGAAACAAGCAAAATCAGAGAGAATAACGAAGCAAGCTGCAACCAAATCCCACACCATGTTGTCATTCTTTGCTGCTAAACACACAGCCTCTACTGCGGGCCCCCACCACAGGCAAACACATTCCTCCAGCCCGGCAAGCCATACAGTTGAGCCTTCATCAACGCCTAACACACACGAGAGCATCCCTGCCTCGCTCTTATCTCACTTTGCATCTAAACAAGAGATCTCTGACATCTTTAGAACCTGTCTCTGGGAGGAGTTCACGGAGCTGAAACAAGATCTCCATAACCTAGGTTCTAGGGTAGACATGCTAGAAGCTGAAACCAAGGAGGTAAGGGAAGACATTGAAAGAATTGATGACAGGACGTCAACACAACAAGAATAAATCACAGCACTAATGGACAAGATCGATGATCTTGAAAATAGAAGCAGGAGAAAGAACTTAAGACTCAGTGGAATCCCTGAATCTATTCTCCCAAGAGACTTTCCTGACTATCTACAATCCCTATTCACCTCTATCAAAGAATCCTCCTACCCAAACGACATCTTGTGGGTATGGGCCCACAGGGCTCTCCGGCCTAAACCTCCAGAAAATGCCCCACCCAGGGACATCATTATCAGATTTAAACATTTTCTCCAGAAGGAGATGCTGCTAAACCAATCACGAAGAAAACAACCCATCAAATTTTGAGGCGATTTAGTACAATTCTACCAAGACCTCTCTGCAAGAACTTTACAGATTAGGAAATAATTTCTCCTACTAACATCACTGCTTTGTAACAGGAAGATTCCTTATAGATGGGGATTCCCCGTCCAACTGATGGTCATACAGAATGACAGGCGATATGTCTGCCATGCACCAGAGGACATGCCATCTTTGTGCAAGGATCTAGGAGTAGACCCCCCAACAACAACTACCCCCACATCCTCTTCCCTCCAGGCGCTGCCTAAGAGGATGAAGCCAAACACTGCAAGGTGGCAAACTAAAATGCCACGCAATAGCCTAGACTGGAGACAAGCTACAGAGACTTGTGGGCCCTCCCCGCAGAAATCCCTCCACTCCTCTGACCCTGCGGAGACCTATACCTGTGTCCTCTACAGTACTAAACGTTAAAGTGAGCCCAGTCATTTAATGTGTTCAAATCAGAGGACATGTCATATGGTCAGGTAACACTAACAGACTCTTCCTTCCACAGTTCCAGTGTTGTACGACCCTCTCCCTTCCCCTTATCATAACTATCATAACTCCCATTACCTCCAGAACACTCTGTGTACTGCTAATTACCCCCCCCAAGATTAAAAAGTTTAACCCCCCCCCTCTTTCACGATGGCCCGCCGGGTAAAGAGATGGAGGAGATATATATTACTATATAAATATGAGAAGTCTGTGCCTTATTCCCCCTTCAAGACTTTTTTTATTCTAATATATGTCTAATCTTAGACTTAGAGATATGTTTATTTTTTTTCATGTTACTGCTTTTATAGCTTGTTCAGAACTATTGTTTTATTGTTTTTTTACTCTGTATATGTAAATATTGACTCAGAATTATTTGGTGGACAACAACTGCGGAACTACATAATCAAGGTGGTAATATACCTTTAAATGGGGAATGTAACACTATTGACTAAATAACTACTATTGGGAAGTAGTTTGATAAGTCAGAAGTTAATTAATAAAGTGATGTAGAATGTTTGGGAACAAAGTTTCCCAAAAGTGTAAGATTATCACACACTTAAATTATTTCTGATATGCATCACATCTGCAGAACAAATATCTAGGTAGTTTATATCATGTAAGTGCTGATACACAAAAACAGATTTGAGAAAGGTTACTAGAGGTATCAGATTACTTTTGGCAGCATACACCCTAGATTGATTGCTAGGCAGTCTGTGTTATGCAGGAGCTGACAGGCAAACAGGTTGTTTGGTTTGTGCAGAGAATGTAGAAAACAATCCGGAACAAAACAGATTGGAGTTAAGATAAATTGTATCTTTACCTCTTTCTCTGATGTGGAGTCACAAGCTGGGGTGAGCCTGAACAGTATGTACTGCAGAGGTAAAGGCTAAGGATGGTGTTCAATATATACAGTGAGTTTAAAGACAATAGATTTGCTGGTTCAGTAAATATGTCAAATGCAGAGATCTCTTTAGGAAAATATATCGAAAGGTGGAATACTTGCTAGGAGCTTGTAAAGCGAGCTGAATGTGTGAGGCTGCAGAGACAGTCTCATCAGGATTCAAATTACTAAGCATCTGTGTACAGGTGAAAGGTAGGTTTATAGCAAAGTCTTAAATGGGTATACAGCAAATATAGAAACAGGACATGACAGTATGCATACTTTGTAACACTGTATATTCCCTGTGCAGAAGAGGTCTGGTTAAAACACTTTCGTACTGTTAGTTATGTGTATATCTTAGCTCACCATATACCTACACCTAATCTATGACAACTCAGTATTCCAAAGAATCCCGCCTTTAGTTATATTGTCACAAAATGCAAAAGGACTGAACTCCCCTTGTAAACGCTCGAAAGCAATTTCTGATCTGGCAAAACGAGGAGCAGACATTATTTAATTACAGGAGACACATTTCAGGAAAAATCACTGGCCAAAATACCTTGGCCGCACATATACCCAACATTTTCACAATTCAGGCCCACCAAAAAATGTGGGGTTAGTATACTGCTCAAAAAAACCCTACCTTTCACATTACTGAATAAAATGACAGATACGGAAGGTAGATTCCTGGGATTGGTAGGACTTCTTTATGGACAACCCATAACACTTGTCAATATTTATGCACCCAATACTACCCCAAAACCATTCTTTATTACAATGTTCAATAGATTGTTAGACACCTCTAAAGGTCCCGTCTACTTGGAAGGCGATTTCAACTTCCCTCTCCAGCCACAGCTTGATAGCACCAACCCCTCACCAAATCTAACACTAAATTCCTCACATACTTTTAGAAAAATCTCAAAATTCATAAATTATACGACACCTGGCGTTTCCTGCATCCAAACACGAAAGATTATACATTCTATTCCTATCCCAACAAATCCTATAGTCGCATAGATTATCTATTCACTAACCAACCCCAGGACTTTCCCAGATCACTCGGTGTTCTATCTCACCCACATTCTGGTCCGATCACTCTGCGGTAATACTCTCTTTTAATTGGCCAGAACGCACAACTAGTCCTTTCCTTGGGCATTAGATGATGCCTTCCTAGGCAATGTTGAGCACATTACTAAATTAAATTAGGCCCTAATCGAGTACAGTACTTCCTTATTAATGCCCCTTCAGTGCCTAATCAGTTCACGGAATGGGAGGCGCTTAAGTGCTTCCTCCGGGGAGAACTCATAAAAATAAAACCCCAAGTCAATAAACAACAAAGGGAAACGTATCAGGATCTGACCGCTACACTCTCACGACTAGAATTTCAACACAAACAATCACCAACAGAGCCTTCCATTCTGTCTGAGATCACAGATGTGCGGAGAGCGCTTGATGACTTCCTACAGATTGAATATCACACCCTAAAAAGAATGACAAATAGCTTATTTCATTTTGAAAGTAATAGAGCAGGTAAATACTTAGCTAGGACCCTTAAAAAAAGAAAGCTCAAGTCTCATATCTACGAAATCCCCCTCCCGGAAAACCCCCCTCAGAAAACCACCCCTGACATTCTACAAGCATTCCACACTTACTACTCTAATTTATATAATATACCCTCGGAAATTCCCCCTAATCAGATTGCTGAAGAGACAGAACGGTTTCTCCAGACCTGTCCCCTCCCGACTGTCACCACTGAACAATTAAAAGACCTTAACTCAAGAATCACTGCACTAGAGATCATATCGGCTATACAGACGCTTAAATCTGGGAAGAGCACCTGGCCCAGACGGCTTCTCTGCAAAATATTATCAGACATTCCAGGATGCTCTGATACCCTACCTAATGATGATATTTAATGCAATATCGGATGGTGCAAAATTCCCCCTCTTCTATGCAGGAGGTGCACGTAGTGGTGATACCGAAGCCGGGCAAACCACCAACAACACCCTCAAACTTTTGCCCAATCTCACTACTAAATTTAAATATTAAATTATATGCCAAAATCCTCACCACACGATTGAACAGGATTATCCCAAACATCATCCATACTAACCAGGTGGGCTTTACCCCCCGCAGAGAGGCCCAAGATAATACCACTAAAATATTAAATATTATTGAACATGCCACTAATAATCATATCCCTTCTATAGTTCTATCGTTAGATGCCAAAAAGGCTTTCGACCGCCTTAGCTGGCCTTTTCTTTCCCACACCCTATGGAAATTTGGATTTGATGATCAATTCACCCATAAAATCTTTACCCTATACAATGCCCCACAGCTTGCTGAAGAGACAGAACGGTTTCTCCAGACCTGTCCCCTCCCGACTGTCACCACTGAACAATTAAAAGACCTTAACTCAAGAATCACTGCACTAGAGATCATATCGGCTATACAGATGCTTAAATCTGTGAAGAGCACCTGGCCCAGACGGCTTCTCTGCAAAATATTATCAGACATTCCAGGATGCTCTGATACCCTACCTTATGATGATATTTAATGCAATATCGGATGGTGCAAAATTCCCCCTCTTCTATGCAGGAGGTGCACGTAGTGGTGATACCGAAGCCGGGCAAACCACCAACAACACCCTCAAACTTTTGCCCAATCTCACTACTAAATTTAAATATTAAATTATATGCCAAAATCCTCACCACACGATTGAACAGGATTATCATCATCCATACTAACCAGGTGGGCTTTACCCCCCGCAGAGAGGCCCAAGATAATACCACTAAAATATTAAATATTATTGAACATGCCACTAATAATCATATCCCTTCTATAGTTCTATCGTTAGATGCCAAAAAGGCTTTCGACCGCCTTAGCTGGCCTTTTCTTTCCCACACCCTATGGAAATTTGGATTTGATGATCAATTCACCCATAAAATCTTTACCCTATACAATGCCCCACAGCTAAAATTAAGCAGAACGATTCCTTATCACCCCCCTTTCAAATTCAAAACGGGACAAGACAGGGCTACCTGTTGTCCCCAACATTGTTTATCCTAGCAATGGAAGTTTTAGCAGCTAGTATTAGGATCTCACCCGCGATAACGGGTATCATCATTGGACATTACAACAGGAGTATAAAACCTCAATGTATGCAGATGATGTCATACTCACACTTACAAACATTAGCACTTCTATTCCCCCCCCCTAATGCTCCTCTTTCAAGACTATGGAACACTATCCAATTTCTGAATCAATAAAACTAAATCAGAATTTATTAGTCTAGAAGCATCACCTGAAGACCTGCGTATACTCAGCTTACAGCAATTTAAACATCAACCGATAGCACTTAAGTACCTAGGAATCCTGATCACCCCACATCTAAACAAGATAGCTTCCTTAAACTTTGAACCTCTAAAAACCCACATAGTCTCTACTCTACATTCCTGGTCCAATAAACCAATTTCATGGCTGGGAAGGGTTCACACTATCAAAATGGTAATACTCCCCAAAATTCTCTATATCCTCCAGGCCTTGCCCATTCCTATCCCTGACTCCACCATATACCAATTACAGAAAATCATAAATTCATATATTTGGGATCACAAATGTCCATGAATTGCTACACAAACTCTATATCTAACTAAAATGGAGGGAGGGCTTGGGGTTCCCAACTTGCTGCTGTATCGCTATGCGACTTTCATGACCAGAATTGTGGACTGGTGCAGAAATGGCAACCACAAGGAATGGGTAGTATTAGAACACAAACTCTCTCAGAGTAGCCAACTTGGAGGTCAATGCTGGCTTAAATTAAAAAGAGACCAGAGTTCCACGGAACTTCCGCTTCTAGCTAGAGAAACATTTAAAATGTGGGAAAAAATTCTGAGAGGATACAAAACAATCTCTACACCCTATTCCCCTCTGATGGGCAATCCCACAGCCCCCCTCCAATCCACGCCTCACACTTACGCTAAACACTCACTTTTACAAATGATACCCCATTATCTAATCTTAAAAATGGCAAACTCAAACCGAAAGAGGACTTACTTGAGATTATAGGTCCCCCCTTAACAAATGGCTACTACACCATCAACTCTTACACTGCCTCTCGACGCATGCAGATAAAAACAACTTAACTTGACCTCTGACCCCATTTGAATAATTATGTTACCTACCATTCCCAACCACAGGTATTCTCTCCATATCATATAAATTACTGCTCTCACATCGCGCAGCTCACCCCCCATCCCACAAGACCAGCTGGGAGACAGAACTTAATGACCATCAACCAACCAAAACATGGAATATTATATAGAAACAGATGAGCTCCTCCACCTCTTCTATAAATATAGCAGAGATGAATACAAAAAGTCTTTGTAGATGGCATTACACCCCCAATAAACTGGGAAAAATATTCCCAGGCTCTAGTACTAACTGCTGGAGAGGTTGCACACAGAGAGGTACTTTTACACACATATGGTGGTCATGCCCTATTTCACAAACTTACTGGTCCTATATAGGTAGAGAAATTGAGCTAGTCATAGGTATCTCCCTTCCACATACCCCATGGACCTATCTTTTCAATCACTTACCTCAGCTGAAATGCATGCTTAAACTTAAACTGTTTACTATTATGGTAAATACGGCCAAACAATATATTCCATATGATTGGAAACGCTCTACTTTACCGTCCACAAAATTTTGGAGAGACAGAGTAACCACAGCCATAGAACTAGAACAGTATCACTATTCAAAATTACACAAAATAGAAGATTACCTTACAATCAGATTCCTCTGGGACGAATATATCCATTCCTCACCACTCCAAACATAGAGAGACTAGCTAATTAGTCAGATCCCTTCCCCAGTGACAACTTTGCAGAGTCACACATAACATTTCCTTTTAATCTGCACATTGTACTTTAATTTAAACAACATACTTCATAACAATTTGTTACATTTACCACTGCATCAGGGTTACTATCGACTAGATTACGAGTTGTGCGTTAGGGTAAAAAAGCAGCGTTAAGAGGTCCTAACGCTGCTTTTTCCCTACCGCTGCTATTACGAGTCTTGCAGGTTTAGGATCACCGCACATTTCTTTGGCTTTACTGCAAAACGACTTACATAAACTTTGTAAAGTCTTTTTTCTATGGGACTTCCATAGCGCCGGTATTATGAGTCTGTCCTGGGAGGCCAAAAAGAGAGCGGTACACCCTACCCTGTCAAGAGTCCTAACGCATTTTAAAGTCAGTAGTTAAGAGTTTTATGGTACAACGCCGTAACATAAAACTCATAACTAAAGTGCTAAAAAGTACACTAACACCCATAAACTACCTATTAACCCCTAAACCGAGGCCCCCCCCCGCATCGCAAACACTAACACTACACTATAATTAAATAAATTAACTAAATTAAAAACAATTAAATCAATTAAATTAGCTAAAGTACAAAAAAAATTTACACTAATTTACAGAAAATAATAAACAAATGACAAGATATTTAAACTAATTACACCTAATCTAATAGCCCTATCAAAATAAAAAAGCCCCCCCAAAATAAAAAAAAAACCTTAGCCTAAACTAAACTACCAATAGACCTTAAAAGGGCCTTTTGCGGGGCATTGCCCCAAAGTAATCAGCTCTTTTACCTGAAAAAAAAAAATACAAACAACCCCCAACAGTAAAACCAACCACCCACACAACCAACCCCCCAAATAAAATACTAACTAAAAAAACCTAAGCTCCCCATTGCCCTGAAAAGGGCAGTTGGATGGGCATTGTCCTTAAAAGGGCAGTTAGCTCTTTTGCAAGCCCAAAGTCCCTAACTTAAAAATAAAACCCACCCAATACACCCTTAAAAAAACCTAACACTAACCCCCTGAAGATCGACTTACCGGGAGAAGTCTTCTTCCAAGCCCGGGCCGAAGTCCTCAACGAAGCCGGGAGAAGTCTTCATCCAAGCCGGGCAAAGTGGTCCTTCAGACAGGCAGAAGTCTTCATCCAGACGGCATCTTCTATCTTCATCCATCCGGCGTGGAGTGGGTCCATCTTCAAAACATCCGGCACAGAGCATACTCTTCCAATGAAGTCTTACTAAATGACGGTTCCTTTAAGTGACGTCATCCAAGATGGCGTCCCTTAGATTCCGATTGGCTGATAGAATTCTATCAGCCAATCGGAATTAAGGTAGATAAAATCCAATTGGCTGATGCAATCAGCCAATTGGATTGAGCTCGCATTCTATTGGTTGATTGGAACAGCCAATAGAATGCGAGCTCAATCCTATTGGCTGATTGGATCAGTCAATAGGATTGAACTTCAATCCTATTGGCTGATTGCATCAGCCAATGGGATTTTTTCTACCTTAATTTCGATTGGCTGATAGAATTCTATCAGACAATCGGAATTGAAGGAACGCCATCTTGGATGACGTCACTTAAAGGAACCGTCATTTAGTAAGAAGACTTCGTTGGAAGAGGATGCTCCGCGCCGGATGTCTTGAAGATGGACCCGCTCCGCGCCGGATGGATGAAGATAGAAGATGCCATCTGGATGAAGACTTCTGCCCATCTGGAGGACCACTTCGCCCGGCTTGGATGAAGACTTCTCCCGGCTTCGTTGAGGACTTCGGCCCGGCTTGGATGAAGACTTCTCCCGGTAAGTCGATCTTCAGGGGGTTAGTGTTAGGTTTTTTTAAGCGTGTATTGGGTGGGTTTTATTTTTAGGTTAGGGACTTTTGGCTTTTAAAAGTGCTAACTGCCCTTTTAAGGGCAATGCCCATCCAAATGCCCTTTTCAGGGCAATGGGGAGCTTAGGTTTTTTTAGTTAGTATTTTATTTGGGGAGTTGGTTGTGTGGGTGGTGGGTTTTACTGTTGGTGGGTTGTTTGTATTTTTTTTGGGGGGCAATGCCCTGCAAAAGGCCCTTTTAAGGGCTATTGGTAGTTTAGTTTAGGCTAGGGTTTTTTTTTATTTTGGGGGGACTTTTTTAATTTTGATAGTGATATTAGATTAGGTGTAATTAGTTTAAATATCTTGTAATTTGTTTATTATTTTCTGTAATTTAGTGTTTGTTTTTTTGTTGTACTTTAGCTAATTTAATTTAATTGATTTAATTGCTGTTAATTTATTCAATGTATTTAATTATAGTGTAGTGTTAGGTGTTAGTGTAACTTAGGTTAGGTTTTATTTTACAGGTACTTTTGTATTTATTTTAGCTAGGTAGTTATTAAATAGTTAATAACTATTTAATAACTATTGTACCTAGTTAAAATAAATACAAACTTGCCTGTAAAATAAAAATAAATCCTAAACTAGCTACAATGTAACTATTAGTTATATTGTAGCTAGCTTAGGGTTTATTTTATAGGTAAGTATTTAGTTTTAAATAGGAATAATTTAGTTAATGATAGGAATTTTATTTAGACTTATTTAAATTATATTTAAGTTAGGGGGTGTTAGGGTTAGACTTAGATTTAGGGGTTAATAACTTTAATATAGTGGCGGTGACGTTGGGGGCGGCAGATTAGAGGTTAATAATATTTAACTAATGTTTGCGAGGCGGGAGTGCGGCAGTTTAGGGGTTAATATGTTTATTATAGTGGCGGCGACGTTAGGGGCGGCAGATTCGGGGTTAATAAGTGTAGGTAGGTGGCGGCGACATTGGGGGCGGCAGATTAGGGGTTAATAAATATAATTTAGGTGTCGGCAATGTTGGGGGCAGCAGATTAGGGGCTCATAAATATAATGTAGGTGGCAGCGGTGTCCGGAGCAGCAGATTAGGGGTTGATAAGAATAATGTAGGGTTCGGCGATGTCGGGGCAGCAGATTAGGGGTTAATAAGTGTAAGATTAAGGGTGTTTAGACTCGGGGTTCATGTTAGGGTGTTAGGTATAGACATAAAATTTGTTTCCCCATAGGAATCAATGGGGTTGTGTTAAGGAGTTTTACGCTGCTTTTTTGCAGGTGTTAGACTTTTTTTCAGCCGGCTCACCCCGTTGACTCCTATGGGGAAATCGTGCACGAGCACTAACGACCAGCTCACCGCTGACTTAAGCAGCTCTGGTATTGGAGTGCGTTAATGAGCAAAATTTTGCTGAACGCTCACTTTTTGCCTTTTAACGTCGGGTTTCTGAAAACTCGTAATACCAGCGCTGCAGGTAAGTGAGCGGTGAGGGAAAACTGCTCGTTAGCACTGCATAGCCTCTAATGCAAAACTCGTAATCTAGGTGTATATTTGTTATTTGTTTATTGTTTTTATATGTTTATACCACACTGTATTAAAGCTGCAAGGCATCTTATAATTGAGGTTTACGCTATTAGTCGCCAAGAGGCATTGCAACCAGTCCATGGACTATAAGAAGAAGTAGGGGTTAATCCTTTGACCCCACCTACAATTACTTGATCTTTGGCGAAGCGTTTCCTTATTTTATTTACTGTAACTGTTTTAGAATGCCTTGCTTCTGTGTAATGTATGCTTTCATCTGGTACAATAAAGCTAAAAAATAAAATAAAAAAAAATAAAATGCACAAACGAGCCTACAGCCAAAAGTTAAGAAGCAGCAGTTATCACTGATTCTTAACCTATATGCCAACTAATAAAGTGGCATTTTTCAATTCGCCCGGACTTTTCAAACTGGGGTAGATTAATCATTAGCAGGGGCCGGCGTTGCACACAAGGCAAAGTGTGAAATGATAAATGCGGGCAGCATTTTCCTGAGATTCTACTACAAAGACAGTAAAACAAGTGATGGCATAATTTCCATTTTCCAATCCCAATTTACTGACAATCACACTTTGGGCTAGATTACAAGTGGAGCGCAAAATATCGCTTTGCATTGCACGGAAGCTTTGCGCTCACGAGAGTGCACTTCCATAGGCTCCAATGGGAGCCTTGTTCTCATGCCATCAGACACGGCATGAGAACCTAACGCAGCAAAGGGGGTAAGTTGCGCAGCAAATTTAAATTTATATGTATCTGCTTAATACATTAATCTATATGTACTGTATATAAGCATATACATATGTATTTATAGAAAACACACAGTTCCCATAGTCCGCAATGTAAAGGCAATTTTCAGTGCCATTTTTCTTCTAACACCTGCTCACTTTAAGCCCTGATAACTTCTTTGTGCAGTTTTTTTTTAACAAAAGATGCTACTATTTTTTATTTTTAAAAAAACACTACATACTGTATTTTGGGGGAAATTGGAGGACATTTTAAAAATTAACTGGAGGTCTGACCTCTGGTTAATTTTTTGGGCACTAATTGTTTTTGGGAGCAATAAGCCACTTGTAAAGGCTTGTTATTTATCATGTGCCCGTAAATGGGCGAATTTGCCCGTTTACATGCACGCAATAAATTAGCGCTTCACTTGTAATCTAGCCCTTTATAAGCAAAGGCATGTATATTTAAAGGGACGTGTTATAGATATGCTTAACCATTTCTATGCACAATACGAGAACAGGTTGTCATGCAGATCTCTGCCTGTGCACACATGGCGAACGGTTGTCTTTCTGAAGGGGAACAGCATTCCAATGTTGTTGTTGGTGATCCCCCACTTTACAGGCAATATTGGTGGGGGGTATAGCGGGTTGCACTCCCAATACTACATGAGAGTGCTGATTATGTCACCCCAAAATGTGTGAGCATTTACAGGAAGTACCTATCTCCCAATGACCAGCAGCAGGATGGGCATATATATATATATATATATATATATATATATATATATATATATATATATATATATATATATATATATATATATATATAATGTATAACTGGGGAGGGGAATCAACATACATAAATGCTGCTTTTTCATATGGTTAATGAAACATTTTTAAGTACAGTGTCCCTTTAAGTTTCTATGTTAATTTTTATTTATTTGCAAAAGAAATACATCCTGGAAACGCAAATTGTGTGTTTTAAACAGTTAGTAATAAAAATTTAAATTAACTATGTCAGCTAATAAAAATGCTACATTGTTTAATTACATACTCCCAGAAGTTTAATCTTCCACCATAGTAGGAATCATTAATGATAGTTTGGATTCCACCTTGAACCACAACTCCTCGTATAATTATGGCAATGAATCCTGCAAGCATAATTACAATCTGGAAAACATCTGTCCAGACTACAGCTTTTAGACCACCCTAGATTAAAAAACACCAAAGATTCATAGATTAATAAGAAGTATATGGAATATTTTTTTATATACCTAAAAGAAATGTAGAGCTGAAACTATTCAATAAAGTAATACACAAAATGCCAGGTCAGTACCATATAGACCCATTATGCTAAGATAAGTCATTCTCCAGCCCACAAGGTTTGCAATCAAGCCAAAGTTATAGGGACATTAAATACCTCTTGTTTTGCGCTTTGTCTCACACTCCCTAGAGAAACCAAAAAGCAAAATCTTTAACATACGTTTTCAGAAACCTGCAAGTTGCCTAAACTACTACAGGTGGCCCTCGGTTTACACCGGTTCAATTTGCACAGTTTCAGAATAACAACCTTTTTTTTAAGTCATGTGACTGCTATTGAAAAGCATTGAGTAAGCAATGCATTGATTAAAATAGACAGTAGGTGGAGCTGTCCGCTTGTGTTGCAGCAAAGATACACACAAGAAAGCTGAAATGAATCAGTGTAGCTAGCTAGACATGAGCTATCAAGCAGTTTTTAATAGGAACAAGATCTTCCTGTCTATATATCAGTCCAGATTGGAATGCATAGAAAGAAATGCAAGTAAAGTCTGTTTTGTGTGATTTTTTATTAGGTTTATAATGCAGTTTCGCAACTGTTTTTGTTATATTCTGTGTTGTGTGATTTTTTAATTAGATTTATGATGCTGTTTAGAAGCTTTAAAAATAAAATATTAAGTGTTATTTATAACAATTTTGAGAGGGGCCAGGAACCTAACTCCCTCACTTCCCATTAACTTACATTATAAAATGGGTTTCAATTTACAATGGTTTTGATTTATAACCATTCCTTCTGGAACCTAACCCCGCGTAAACTGAGGGCTACCTGTATTTGATTTGTAGCATTTTGCAAGTTACAGAATTTGCTTTAGGGCCTTTCAAGGGAATGTGAGACAACAATGATAATTTTGTTGCACTATGACGTGCCTTTAAATGTCTTTAAAACATTTGTTTTTATACCGATCTTTTGTAATACACTACTTAGTGTATTTATGCAGATGTAACAAAAAGATTAATTTCACTTTAAAGGAACATTAATACTATGATACTATAATACTATGATACTATATTATACCAGTGAGCAGTAGAAAGTGCAGACTAGTCCAGTTGCAACCAAAGCGCCCCAAAGATTGAATCCTGACACTAGAAATGTAAAGACATTCATGAGATAGCACATAATAGCAGTTTACTTGTTAAAAAACTAATTGCAAATACATGTAAAGTCAGAACTAGAATTTTGGAACAAAGATGTCAACTATTTTGTACGTTTCACTTATTTTTGCACTTTTGTAAATAATTCATCAGTATTTATTCCTACTGTTTGGGTGAAAAAGCGTACTCAGCAATTCAAAGTATATTCATTTGATATATTTGCCAGATGCCTTTTACAGGTCTAAATGCTGTGTGATAAATACTTTGACAGCCTTTTATTTGTGATATTTATTCTGACATAGCATGTTGCTCATGGAACATACACAAATATATACATATATACATGCACACATATGTACATACAAATATACCTACATATATACATACATATATAACGTACATACTTACAAATACAGTCATGGCCAGAAATATTGGCACCCCTGCATTTCTGTCAGATAATTCACCACTTCACCCAGAAAATTGTTGCAATTACAAATGTTTAGGCATTCTCATGTTTATTTCTTTTGTTTTTATTGGTATGACACAAAAAAGTGGAGAAAAAAAGCCAAATCCGACACATTACACACAATACTTCAAAAATGGACTGGACAAAATTATTGGCACCCTCAATTTAATATTTGGTAGTGCACCCCTTGGAAAAAATAACTGAAATCTATCGCTTCCTGTAATCATCATTGAGTTTCTTACACCTCTCTACTGGTATTTTGGACCACTCTTCTTTCACCAACTGCTCCAGATCTCTCAGATTGGAATGGTTCCTTTTCCCAACTGCTGTTTTGAGATCTCTCAACAGGTGCTCTATGGGATTCAGATCTGGACTCATTGCTGGCCAGTTCAGTACTCTCCAGCGCTTTGTCTTAAACCATTTCTGGGTGTTTTTTGATGTGTGCTTTGGGTCATTGTCCTGCTGTAAGACCCATGACCTCTGACAGAGACCCAACTTTCTGACACTGAGCCCTACAATGCACCATAGAATTCTTTTTTAGTCTTCAGATTTCATAATGCCATGAACACAGTCAAGACATCCAGTGTCTGAAGCAGCAAAGCAACCCCAAAACATCAGTGAACCTCCACCATGTTTGACTGTAGGGACTGTATTCTTTTCTTTAAAGCCTCATTTCTTTTTGTGAAAACAGTAGAATGATGGGCTTTACCAAAATGCTGTAATTTTGTTTTCATGTGTCCACAGCACATTCTTCCAAAAGGATTTTGGCTTCCTCAGGTAAGTTTTGGCAAACTCAAATCTGGCTTTTTTATGTTTCTGTGTCAGCAGTGGGGTCCTCCTGGGTCTCCTACCATAGCGTCCCTTTTCATTCAGATGGCGATGTGTAGTGCAAGCTTAAACATTTGTACCCTGTGCCTGAAGGTCAGCTTGAATTTGTCTGGAAGTTTATCAAGGTTGTTTATCCACCATTTGTGGCTTTGTGTCAATCTTTTTTGTCCACGTCCAGGGAGATAAGCTACAGTGCCACGTGCTATAAACTTCTTGTCAATGTTGCGCACAGTGGACACAGGAACATTAAAATATCTGGAGATGGACTTGTAACCTTGAGATTGTCCATGCTTTTCAACAATTTTTGTTCTCAAATCCTCAGACAATTCTTAGCTGCTCTTTCTCTTCTCCATGCTCAGTGTGGCACACAGAGAAACACAACAGAAAAGTTGAGTCAATTTTTCATAATTTTAACTGGTTATCAGTGTGATTTCTTTTTTGTCAGCACCTGTAAATTGATACAGGTGAGTTTAATTACAAATTAAAGGAGCACCACAAACTTGGAATGCAATTATTTCTTTTTCAATTTTGAGAAGGTACCAAAAATTTTGTCCAGTCCATTTTTGAAGTTTTGCGTGGAATGTCTCAGATTTGGCTTTTTTATCCACTTTTTTGTGTCATACCAAAACAAACAAAAGAAATAAACATGAGAATGCCTAAACATTTGTAATTGCAACAATTTTCTGGGTGAAGTGGTGCATTATCTGACAGAAATGCAGGGGTGCCAATATTTTTGGCCATGCATATATACACACATATATACATACATATATACATACATACACACACACATATATACATACATACACACACACATATATACATACAAACACACATATATACATATATACAGGGAGTGCAGAATTATTAGGCAAATGAGTATTTTGACCACATCATCCTCTTTATGCATGTTGTCTTACTCCAAGCTGTATAGGCTCGAAAGCCTACTACCAATTAAGCATATTAGGTGATGTGCATCTCTGTAATGAGAAGGGGTGTGGTCTAATGACATCAACACCCTATATCAGGTGTGCATAATTATTAGGCAACTTTCTTTCCTTTGGCAAAATGGGTCAAAAGAAGGACTTGACAGGCTCAGAAAAGTCAAAAATAGTGAGATATCTTGCAGAGGGATGCAGCACTCTTAAAATTGCAAATCTTCTGAAGCGTGATCATCGAACAATCAAGCGTTTCATTCAAAATAGTCAACAGGGTCGCAAGAAGCGTGTGGAAAAACCAAGGCGCAAAATAACTGCCCATGAACTGAGAAAAGTCAAGCGTGCAGCTGCCAAGATGCCACTTGCCACCAGTTTGGCCATATTTCAGAGCTGCAACATCACTGGAGTGCCCAAAAGCACAAGGTGTGCAATACTCAGAGACATGGCCAAGGTAAGAAAGGCTGAAAGACGACCACCACTGAACAAGACACACAAGCTGAAACGTCAAGACTGGGCCAAGAAATATCTCAAGACTGATTTTTCTAAGGTTTTATGGACTAATGAGAATGAGTCTTGATGGGCCAGATGGATGGGCCCGTGGCTGGATTGGTAAAGGGCAGAGAGCTCCAGTCCGACTCAGACGCCAGCAAGGTGGAGGTGGAGTACTGGTTTGGGCTGGTATCATCAAAGATGAGCTTGTGGGGCCTTTTCGGGTTGAGGATGGAGTCAAGCTCAACTCCCAGTCCTACTGGCAGTTTCTGGAAGACACCTTCTTCAAGCAGTGGTACAGGAAGAAGTCTGCATCCTTCAAGAAAACATGATTTTCATGCAGGACAATGCTCCATCACACGCGTCCAAGTACTCCACAGCGTGACTGGCAAGAAAGGGTATAAAAGAAGAAAATCTAATGACATGGCCTCCTTGTTCACCTGATCTGAACCCCATTGAGAACCTGTGGTCCATCATCAAATGTGAGATTTACAAGGAGGGAAAACAATACACCTCTCTGAACAGTGTCTGGGAGGCTGTGGTTGCTGCTGCACGCAATGTTGATGGCGAACAGATCAAAACACTGACAGAATCCATGGATGGCAGGCTTTTGAGTGTCCTTGCAAAGAAAGGTGGCTATATTGGTCACTGATTTGTTTTTGTTTTGTTTTTGAATGTCAGAAATGTATATTTGTGAATGTTGAGATGTTATATTGGTTTCACTGGTAAAAATAAATAATTGAAATGGGTATATATTTGTTTTTTGTTAAGTTGCCTAATAATTATGCACAGTAATAGTCACCTGCACACACAGATATCCCCCTAAAATAGCTATAACTAAAAACAAACTAAAAACTACTTCCAAAACTATTCAGCTTTGATATTAATGAGTTTTTTGGGTTCATTGAGAACATGGTTGTTGTTCAATAATAAAATTAATCCTCAAAAATACAACTTGCCTAATAATTCTGCACTCCCTGTACATATATACACACATACATATATACACACATACATACATACATATATACACACATACATACATACATACATATATACATACACACACACATATATACATATATACACACATACATATATACACACATACATACATACATATATACATACATACACACACACATATATACATATATACACACATACATATATACACACATATATACATACATATATACATACATGCACACACACATATATACATATATACACACATACATATATACATACATACACACACACACATATATACATACACACATATTTACATACATATATACACATACATACATACACACATATATACATACATATATACATACATACATACACACATATATACATACATATATACATACATACACAAAGACATATATACATACATACATATATGCACACATACATACATACATATATACATACATACATACATACACACACATATATACATACACACATATTTAAATACATATATACACACATACATACATATATACATACATACACACATATATACATACATATATACATACATACACACATATATACATACATATATACATCCACAAAGACATATATACATACATATATACATACATATATACATACATACACAAAGACATATATACATACATATATACATACATACACAAAGACATATATACATACATATATACATACATACATACATACATACATACATACATACATACATACACACATATATACATACATATATACATACATACACAAAGACATATATACATACATATATACATACATATATACATACAAACACTTACTGAAATGCCATAGTCCTTATTCAAACATGAACAAGCTGGAAAATTATTACTTTAAACTCCACCCCTCCCTGGGTAGTGTCAAAAGAATAACATGTTACCAACACTAAAATATATACATTATACATACATCTCAAAATGTTATTCTTACACAAAAAAATTTAATTTATTTATTTATTTATTTGTTGTCTGTTTGTAAATAACCTTTGATTTAAGAGGTTCATAAAGCTATTTCCACATTTTTTTCTTATGGGTATCTAGTAAAAGAAGTACAAAATGATTTGAACCACGCTCAGTTGTACTAACCTTGATTCAGTGCAAGTGACGGTGCATAAATCACAACACCAGTGTACAACACCTGGAAAAATAAAATATGAAAATAATACAGGAATGTTTTGCAGCGAATGAAATCTGATCTTTTTCACCCTGAACACACTTCTCATTTCTTGATTAATAATATTACCAATAACAGCACAACAGCAGCTCCAAAGTCCTGGCTGATGTCTTACACTTTTATAATAATAATAAAAAATATTTAAATTGCATTAGCCAAAAACTCTCAATTTGGTGGAGGTTTCTGTTTTCTGGTTGGTTACTGTACTCTGAGTAATGGTTGGATTGGATTCTATGTCCTTCTGGCAAACTGTTCTTTTGGATGTGATCTGCTTAGTTTTAAAAGTGATATTCGTGCAGTTTTTACATCCACCTGCATTTACAGCCAAACTTCCTACTTGTTCTTTTGATAATTTACTGCACTGAAATATTTTATATGTAGTGATGAAGTAAGCGTGCGTTTGTTAGAAGAATATGCACAATTATTCCACATGCGATAACCCAGGCACAGAACTTGCAGGTGTAATGACACCTGAGTACTGGGGGGGGGGGGCGCATAGCAGTAAAGGTGTCACCAAAGGAGGGCCTTGGGCCCTCTCAATTGTCAAGCTGCTTTTGTGCTGCAGTGCATGTTCTTTGACAATAGCACAATATTCAGCAAGCAGACGGTGTGACTAACAAGTGCGCGCAGCAAGAAACAAGTGCAGGGCAGACAGAGAGGAACTGTAAGTCTGTAAGAATCACATCCTGGCGCTTCAGAGAAGGCTAAGCCTGCCCTAGTTGGCTGTTTGTTGCCCTGACCTTACTGTGACTGGCCCTAGTGCTTTATTACACAAGACATGGGCTTATTAAGGGCTAGGTTACAAGTGGAGCACTAAATTATCACCCTATTGCAGGCACGTGATAAATAACCAGCCATTACAAGTGGCTGGTTATTGCTACCGTGAGCTCGAGGCAGCAATTAGTGCTTATACAATTAACCAGAGATCATATCTCTGGTTAATTTTATAAATGTGCCCCAAATGCCCCAAAGTACAGTGTAGTATATTTTATTAAAAAAATAAAGATAGCAGCTTGGAAAACCAGCGCACATTAGCATGCACTGTAATTACTCAGTGGAGCGTTAATATTGGGGGGCTCTATAACTTTTATGTTGGACTTGGAGAAGACTGGACTTGTCACCCCTCGAGCTACAGAACTGGATTGGTTGCAGAAAACAAAAGGGATTAAACTGTTCAACAAGAGGTGAAAGCAGTGACACTTTCAAGTCACTAGGCCTGGCCAGGTAAGAATTATGTAGTACGTGTTATTGTTTATGCATATATTTCTATTATTATAAAGCATATTGTTTCATAGTAATTGTTAGTTTTATTCTCTATATTCATTGATATTATTTATATTGCTTACCTCTGACCTACCCTGAGTGGGGGGCAACTCTGTTCATTAGGTCCACCATTTCCATAGCCATCTTTTAAGGTTTATTTTAATTTTATTTGGACTACTATTTAGTTTTACAATTTAATTAATTAAGACTTACCATTTGTATAATAAAAATGAATGTTCCAATAACTCGCACACATTTGTTGAATCGAAGCTCTAAATACTGTGAAAAACATGTAGAGAAAAATAAAATAATTTTGTATTACTATTTCAGATGATCATATTCCTAAATCGTATGTAACATACATCATAGACAGATTAAACCTGATGAAACAGTCTTAGACTGAGAAACGCGTCGCTTTTATCTCATAATATTTTATTAAAGTGCTTTTAACTTTCTTTAAACACTTGCTGCCTGACATCTGATTATTTTGAGGACATTTTGGGCCTTGAGAAAGGTCAAGAGGACTGTGGTATCCTGATTGCCTTGGCACTAAGTCTGTTGGGTGACTGAATTGATCCCAGCTTGCCTTATTAGCATCATTGGAGATGCTACAACAAATGTGAGTGTAACTTTCTATTTTTGGTTGCAGACAACTTATGCCAAACAATACTAGGCCATATTGGCACTTTGTGTTTTCCATATTTCCCTATACAGATTCCACCTTACCTCAGGAGGTCGGTCTGCTGGTTGACTGTTATAGATCCCAGACTGTGTCATTAGCACCATCTGAGGTGCTTCAATATATGTGAGTGTATCTATTTTTCACATAAATATTTATCTTCTGGAACCTACAATATTGGGCCATGTGGCGCATCTGTTTCTTTTTGTTGTTCTAGATTGTTGTTCCTGGATCTTGGCCTGGACCATCACAGATTGCTGCCTCTGACTTTAATCTTAAAGATTTACCATCAAAAGGACTGTCTCTTATTTTGTGCACCTATATAAATATTATTCAATACCTGTTCTTATATTTGGAGTATTAGATATTTTCGCTGAATTATACATTTTAGGAACTCTTATAAGTAAATCATTCTATCTAAGAAACTCTCATAAGTGATATATGAAATTCCTGTTTCTAGTTGTGCACTGCTATTAACTTATCCCTAACCTAATTAGTTGGTTATAGAACTTAACATTGTGTTTTCCTCACTTGTTCTATAATATTACTGTGATCTCAAGGGTGCCCCCTATTCTATTTGTATTCTTGTATTACTATTTCAGATGATCATATTCCTAAATCGTATGTAACATACATCATAGACATAGTAAATAAAAATATGTATATACTAATAAGCTAAATAAGTTTTACTGTATGATTTACATTTTGCTATACTATATATTGTACCTTTAAAAAGATCATGGTACAAATTTATTATTAGAAATGCACCATTAAAAGTTAAAGGGACAATCTAGTCAAAATTAAACTTTCATGATTCATATAGAGCATGCAATTTTAAACAACTTTCCAATTTACTTTTAGCATTAAATTTGCCTTGTTCTATTGGTATTCTTTGTTAAAAGCGAAACCTAGGTAGGCTCATATACTAATTTCTAAGCCCTTGAAGGTTGCTTCTTATCTCAGTGCATTTTGACAGTTTGTACAGCTAGACAGTGCTAGGTAATGTGTACCACATCAATAACATTGTGCTCACTCCCGTGGAGTTATTTATGAGTCAGCACTGATTGGCTAAATTGCAAGTCTGTCAAAAGAACTGAAATAAAGGGCAGTCTGCAGAGGAGATTCACAGAGGTAAAACGTATATTAATACTTAGTAATGGGTAATAAAGGGATTATCTATCTTTTTAAACAATAAAAAAAAATGTAGTAGACTGTCCCTTTAATTATATGCCATGGGTGGCAGACTTTTGAGGGTAGAGAATTCAGAGTATAGCACTCACGTTTCTAGGTGTAAATACACTTATCACTTATTGGCTGATTAGAATAGCCAATAGAATTACAGTAGCTCTTATTCTATTGGCTAATCAAATCAGCCAATAGAATTAAAGTAGCTCTCTTCCGATTGGCTGATTTGAATTTGAAGGCTCAAATAAGCCAATAGGAATTCAAGGGACTCCATTTTTAATTGCGTACCTTGAATTCCGATTCAGTGTACGGCCGCGATCGTATGAAGAGGATCCTCCACGCTCCATGGCTCCGGTCTTCAGTTCCAGCATCGCCGATCTTCAGTTCCTGCATCGCCGGTCTTCAGTTCCAGAGAGGACGGTCTTCAGCTCCGCGGTCATCGGTCTTCAACTCCTCTGCTCCGCGCCGGCTGGTTCCTGGAAGAAGAAGAGGTCGCTGCCTGGAAGAAGACTTCTCCGTCTGGAACAGGACATTCTCTGCCGGTCTTCAGGACAGGTAAGGAGCACTTGAGGGTTAGACTTAGTTTTTTTTAAGGGGGGATAGGGTGGGTTTTAGAGTAGGGGTGTGTGGGTGGTGGGTTGTAATGGGGGGGGTGGGTGGTTGTTCTTTTTTTTTACAGGTAAAAGAACTGATTACTTTGGGACAATGCCCCACAAAAGGCCCTTTTAAGGGCTGGTAATAGAGCTGGTTACTTTTTGTAATTTAGTTTAGGGTAGGGACATTTTTTATTTTGGGGGGCTTTGTTATTTTATTAGGGGGGTTAGATTAGGTGTAATTAGCTTCAAATTCTTGTAATCTTTTTTTATTTTTTGTA
Organism: Bombina bombina; assembly: GCF_027579735.1. Classification (NCBI taxonomy): domain Eukaryota; kingdom Metazoa; phylum Chordata; class Amphibia; order Anura; family Bombinatoridae; genus Bombina; species Bombina bombina. The sequence continues at coordinate 346,485,273 of NC_069504.1, read as the reverse complement.
AGTTAGTGTTTGTTTTTGTAATTTAGTTTAGTGTATTTAATTATATTTTAGTTTAGATAATTGTAGTTTATTTAATTAATTTATTGATAGTGTAGGTGTATTTGTAAGGTTAGGATTTATTTTACAGGTAAATTGGTAATTATTTTAACTAGGTAGCTATTAAATAGTTATTAACTATTTAATAGCTATTGTACCTAGTTAAAATAAATACCAAGTTACCTGTAAAATAAATATAAACCCTAAAATAGTTACAATGTAATTATTAATTATATTATAGCTATCGTAAGGTTTATTTTATAGGTAAGTATTTAGTTTTAAATAGGAATATTTTAGTTAATAAGATTAATATTAGTTAGATTTATTGCAATAATAATTAAGTTAGGGGTGTTAGGGTTAGATAGGGTTAATATATATAATATAATAACTATATTAACTATATTAACCCTAATATAATTAGGGTTAATATAGTTAATATAGGTGGCGGCGGTGTAGGGGGATTAGATTAGGGGTTAATATATTTAATATAGGTGGCGGCGGTGTAGGGGGATTAAATTAGGGGTTAATATATTTAATATAGGTGGCGGCGGTGTAGGGGGGGTCAGATTAGGGGTTAATATATTTAATATAGGTGGCAGCGGTGTAGGGGGATTAGATTACATGTAAAAGAGCTGATTACTTTGGGACAATGCCCCGCAAAAGGCCCTTTTAAGGGCTGGTAATAGAGCTGGTTACTTTGGGGGCAATGTACCGCAAAAGGCCCTTTTCAGGGCTATTTGTAATTTAGTTTAGGGTAGGGACATTTTAGGGGGTAATACATTTATTATAGGTGGCAGCAGTGTAGGGGGATTAGATTAGGGGTTAATCATTTTAATATAGGTGGCGGCGGGGTAGGGGGATTAGATTAGGGGGTAATGTAGTTAAAAAGGTGGAGGCGGGGTAGGGGAACTCACATTGGGGGTAATAATTTTAATATAGATGGCGGTGGCGGCGGTGTAGGGGGATTACATTAGGGGTCAATAATTTTAATGTAGGTGGCGGCGGTGTAGGGGGATCACATTAGGGGGTTAGACATTTCATGTAGGTGGCGGCGGTGTAGGGGGATTAGATTAGGGGGTAATAATTTTAATATAGGTGGCGGCGGTGTAAGGGGGTCAGATTAGGGGGTAGTACATATAATGTAGGTGACGGCTCACATTAGGGGGTAATATAGTTAAAATAGGTAGCGGCGGTGTAGGGGGATCATATTAGGGGGTAATATAGTTAATATAGCTGACGGCGGGGTCCGGGAGCGGCGGTTTAGGGGTTAATATATTTATTGTTAGGAGTGAGAGGGGGATTACGGATAGAGGGATATACGTGTCGGGCTATGTTTGGGAGGCGTGTTAGACAGTTACAGGTGATTTTATAATTTAGTCAGTTTTTGTAGGCGGCAGCAGTTTCTAAAGTGCCGTAAGTCACTGGTGACTCCAGAAATTTGTACTTACGCAGATTTCTGGACATCGCTAGTTTGTCAGACTTACGGCACTTTAGCATCTGATGGCGCCGTATATGTGATAGCTCGAGTTGCGAGCTGAAACTACAGGCGGCGCAGGTTTCCACGCTTGCGCCGAAACCTGCGCCGCATATCGGATCGCACCCCTTATGTTTAAATTTTAAATCGATTGAAGGAACACATAGGTTATTTCAGCAGGTAATATATTATATACAGTATGTATCACCTAAAAGCTGGTGAGGTAGCTCAGTTGGTAAATGCCCTGACTACAAAAAAGCCTGTTTAAAAAGATCCAAGGTCTCAGGTTCAATATAGGTGGCAGCGGTGTAGGGGGATTAGATTACATGTAAAAGAGCTGATTACTTTGGGACAATGCCCCGCAAAAGGCCCTTTTAAGGGCTGGTAATAGAGCTGGTTACTTTGGGGGCAATGTACCGCAAAAGGCCCTTTTCAGGGCTATTTGTAATTTAGTTTAGGGTAGGGACATTTTAGGGGGTAATACATTTATTATAGGTGGCGGCAGTGTAGGGGGATTAGATTAGGGGTTAATCATTTTAATATAGGTGGCGGCGGGGTAGGGGGATTAGATTTGGGGGTAATGTAGTTAAAAAGGTGGAGGCGGGGTAGGGGAACTCACATTGGGGGTAATAATTTTAATATAGATGGTGGCGGTGTAGGGGGATTACATTAGGGGTCAATAATTTTAATGTAGGTGGCGGCGGTGTAGGGGGATCACATTAGGGGGTTAGACATTTCATGTAGGTGGCGGCGGTGTAGGGGGATTAGATTAGGGGGTAATAATTTTAATATAGGTGGCGGCGGTGTAAGGGGGTCAGATTAGGGGGTAGTACATATAATGTAGGTGGCGGCTCACATTAGGGGGTAATATAGTTAAAATAGGTGGCGGCGGTGTAGGGGGATCATATTAGGGGGTAATATAGTTAATATAGCTGACGGCGGGGTCCGGGAGCGGCGGTTTAGGGGTTAATATATTTATTGTTAGGAGTGAGAGGGGGATTACGGATAGAGGGATATACGTGTCGGGCTATGTTTGGGAGGCGTGTTAGACAGTTACAGGTGATTTTATAATTTAGTCAGTTTTTGTAGGCGGCAGCATTTTCTAAAGTGCCGTAAGTCACTGGTGACTCCAGAAATTTGTACTTACGCAGATTTCTGGACATCGCTAGTTTGTCCGACTTACGTCACTTTAGCATCTGATGGCGCCGTATATGTGATAGCTCGAGTTGCGAGCTGAAACTACAGGCGGCGCAGGTTTCCATGCTTGCGCCGAAACCTGCGCCGTATATCGGATCGCGCCCCTTATGTTTAAATTTTAAATCGATTGAAGGAACACATAGGTTATTTCAGCAGGTAATATATTATATACAGTATGTATCACCTAAAAGCTGGTGAGGTAGCTCAGTTGGTAAATGCCCTGACTACAAAAAAGCCTGTTTAAAAAGATCCAAGGTCTCAGGTTCAAATCCCAGCAGGGCCGACTCAGCCCTTCATCCTTCTGAGGTCGATAAAATGAGTACCATTAAAAATTGGGTAATAATAACAATTACTACTATTCAGCTGCCAATTTGGTTAATTCCGAGAGCGAGCGCTGAAAAAGCGCTTTGAGTTTCACTGGGAGAAAGGCGCTATATAAATACTAGTTATAGTTGTTGTTATTATTATATAAAAGGGATGTTCTACTGAAAAACTGAAATACTCTACACTGAATATCTGATGTACAAACCCCAAAATCCCATAGTTGGAAAAGCTATTTAAAAGTCCATAAAGTTTGTTAAAATCTATCAAGTCTTAAACAAGAGCATCTACTTCACAATAAGGTGTTTAATAGTATGTAGCTTTGGTTTTCTAATATTTTTAAATGACCTATATTAATTAGCTCAGATCTATAAACTATTAAGAACAAATTACATGCTAAAATATTCATAAAAATGCACCATTTAAAGGTCATATGAAAAACATGTATGGGGTTTAATGTGGGGTTTAATGTGTTTCTGACGGATACATGACACAGGTTTATTGGTGAGCAGGTTTATTTGAGCATGAAAACAATCGGTTTATTCAGCACAGGGACATCTGTTTTAAAAAAAAAACAAACTATAAGACATTATAAAATACCCTTCTTTAGATGCAGAAAAATATATATTTTTATATTTTTAATGTATTTGTATACCCCTTTAAATTTTAAGAAAACTATTTAAAAAAAAATAAAAAAAAAATTAAAACTTTTGGTTAAAGGGACACTGAACCCAAATTTTTTCTTTCATGATTCAGATAGAGCATGTAATTGTAAGCAACTTTCTAATTTACTTCTATTATCAATTTTTCTTCATTCTCTTGCAATCTTTATTTGAAAAGAAGGCATCTCAGCTAAGGAGCCAGCAAATTGTGGGTTCAGAACCATGGACAGCACTTGTTTAAAGGTGCTGTCCAATCAGCAAGGACAACCCAGGTTGTTCACCTAAAATGGGCCGGCATCTAAACTTACATTCTTGCTTTTCAAATAAACACAACAAGAAAATGAAGACAATTTGATAATAGGAGTAAATTAGAAAATTGCTTAAAATTGCATGCTCTATCTGAATCACAAAATAATTTTTTTGGCTACAGTGTCCCTTTAATGTAGGTATTATGCTATACCATTACCCATGCAATTAAATGATTTATTACTACAATTTAAATTCTAAAATGATATGTATTTAACCCCTTTGCAGGTATTAAACCCATAGAACATTTAAGTGTTGTACTATTGCATTTAACACATTAGAGCATTTTTATTTTTGCACTTTTTTGTCCCTTTAATTTTCAAGTAATTATTCACAAAACGAAGGGACTTAATGAACTAAGATACAGCTCTACAATCATGATTTTTCAAAACTTGTTATAGCTGTGCAATGGAAATTGATTGCAAAAAGACCACATTGAGAGCGGAAAACTCAAAAGGGTCAATTAATTATTGGCCGAATTGGGCCAACTCACCCTGTTTCTGCGCCAGCCTTTAGGCTAGTCGGAAACAGGTCTATAGCCCACTGCTCCTTAACTCATACGCCACCTCTATACGATCGGGCTGATTGACACCCCCTGCAAGCGGCCGATTGGCTGTGAATCTCCAGGGGGCGGTATTGCACAAGCAGTTTACTAGAACTGCTTGTGCAATGCTGAATACGGACAGCTGCTAAAATCCTATTGGCTGTTCCAATCAGCCAATAGGATTTGAGCAGCTCTCATTCTATTGGCTGTTCCAATCAGCCAATAGGATTGTGCTCTCATCCTATTGGCTGATTGGAACAGCCAATAGAATGAGAGCTGCTCAAATCCTATTGGCTGATTGGAACAGCCAATAGAATTTTAGCAGCTCTAATCCTATTGGCTGATTGAAATCTTTCAGCCAATAGGAATGCAAGAGATGTCATCTTGGATGACGTCACTTGCATTGAAGTTCCAGTTTATGGTGGCGACCGTGCTTCGTGCTGGATGTATTCCGTGCCGGATAGACTTCTTGCCGCCTGGATGATGACTTCGCCGGCTGGATAAATCCTTCAAGCGGGACTTCAATAACTTTAAGTGGATAGTCGGGGGTTAGTGTTAGGTTTATTTAAGGGTTTTTTAGGTAGGTTTTATTTTTAGATTAGGGTCTGGGCATGTATAAGAGCTAAATGCCCTTTTAAGGGCAATGGCCATACAAATGCCCTTTTCAGGGCAATGGGGAGCTTAGGTTTTTTAGATAGGATTTTTATTTGGGGGGTTGGTTGTGTGGGTGGTGGGTTTTACTGTTGGGGGGTGTTTGTATTTTTCTTTACAGGTAAAATAGCTGATTTCTTTGGGGCAATGCCCCGCAAAAGGCCCTTTTAAGGGCCATTGGTAGTTTATTGTAGGTTAGGGTTTTTTATTGGGGGGGGGGGGGCTTTTTTATTTTGATAGGGTTATTAGATTATATGTAATTCTTATTGTTTTTTTGATAATGTGTTTTTCCCCCAGTAATTTAGTGTTTTTTATTTTTTGTAACTTATAAGGTTTAATAGTATTTTTAAATAATTTTAGTAGGGTTAAGTTTTTTTAATATGTAATTTAGTTTATTTAATTGCTAGTTTAATTTAATTGTAGTATAATAGTTAGGGTAGGTTAATTAATAGTTCAAAATTAGTTTCTTTTAATTCTACAGGTAGGTTTAAATTTATATTAAGATAGGGATGTTGTAATTTTAATTTAAAGTTAGCAGATTGTTAGTTTTTAGGGGTTAATAGCTTAATTTAGTTTATGGCGATGTGGGGGGCTGATGGTTTAGGGGTTAATAGGTTTAGTTAATGGTAGTGATGTGGGAGGCCAGGGGTTTAGGGGTTAATAAGTTTATTTAGTGGCGGCGGTGTCGGGGAGTGGTGGAATAGGGGTTAATACATTTTATTTAGGGGGCGGCAGATTAGGGGTGTTTAGACTCGGGGCTTATTTTAGGGTATTAGGTGTAAACGTAACTTGTTTTCAACCATATAAATCAATGGAATATCTGGCAGCATCAAACATAAGCTTTCGCTGCTTTCAGACTCCCATTGATTTCTATGGCATCCACGGCCTCCAGGGTGGCGGATTGAAAACCAGGTACGCTGGGCCAGAATAGCCGCGAGCGTACCTGTTAGAAATGTGATAACTGGGAAAAAGTGTCAGATATGTGTATACACATACGAATGTGTATACGGAACATCTGTAATGACGTAAGTATCGATCTGCATTGGATTGAGACCGGCGGATCGTATGTTACGTCACAAATTTCAACATTTGCTGGTCCGTAGGCTTTGATAACTAGGTCTGGTCAAGCTCGCAACAATTACGCTGTGGAATTCTAGCGTATTTGCAGTTGACTAATTGATAGATATCCCCCATAGAGTTAAGTAACTTGTTTCAAATCTTTTTCAGAACCTTCTTTGGTCTACCTTGATGTCATGGTGTAGACTCATGATCATGGTCAAACAGAGCCAAGTCGTGAAGGTTACAAAAAGCTTAAAATAATAGTGATCTGGTGAGTTCATGAAAATGAAACTGTAAAGCCCTTCTAGAATGGTTCAGACATCAGAACAACAATTTAAATATGCAATTTCATCAAAGATAAGTTTAATCACCAATCTGGTCTTTGTATGGGACACACTATCTCCTCTAGACTGAAAAAATATGTGACCAGAGTGAGCTTTCAGGTTCTGCATCCTTACGTTGAATCACCTGGTGAAAGAGAGACTTGACATTTAAAAGCCAAGTGTAAGCAGTTATACATATAGGGCTAGATTATAAGTGGTGCACTAACTTTTTGAGGACAATCAATATTGTTTTTTTATCATCATTTTGCACACAACAGAAATAGTGTGTGTATTACAAATTGAAAGAGAACACATTCATATTTTACACTCATCGGGTTAGTACAACTGAAACCCTCGCGTAAAGGGTATTGTGTTAAAAAAAAGTTGCACTAAACACAACATACATACATTCAAATTTACCGTTACACACTCATATAAACACTAACTGATAAAAATTATTCTCATAAATTTTAAAAGAAAAGTTATAAGGGTTAAAAGGCATATGATTTATGACAAGGTGTTTGACTATTTATACATATACATGTCCAAATATGTGTGTATATATGTATGTATATATATATATATATATATATATATACATACATACATACTGTATATGTGTGTATACAGATGTATTTATGTATATGTGTTTTACTGTATATTTACTGTACATATTTAAAGTATTTTTTCTAATGCAAACAGCGCTAACCAATTCCCTTTAGTTCTCTTTTCGCCAATTTTCATTTTGAGAGCATTTGCTGGAATATTTCATTCTTGCATATACTTTTTCTTAAAGGGATAGCTGCTTCAGTTTCCAGTTATTGTTAGATGAACAATTACATTCCAGTTTCCTCTTTTGGTTCCCTTGTTTTTGCGCCCTTGCTTCCTCTTTTAGTCCAATATATATATATATATATATTTGCAATTAAAATTACATTGTTCTGTATGTGAAGAAAATTGGAATGTGAAAAATAAATAACTCCTATCGTCTTAGCGCGCAAGCCATAGGTGTTAGGTCTCCTTTGACTTCTATGGGGAAAATACGATAGTGGTTACGATATTTGGTTTGCGCACGTCTGGTTTTGCTAACAAGCAAACATTTTGCTGTCAACATGTAATATGAGGGAAAATGCTAAATAGCGTGCCACTTGGAAACTGATTTATTGTCATTAAACAATTACATAAAAAAATTGGTATGGTACCACAAAATTATTGCTAACCATCACCAAGATTACAAGTTGAGTGGTATGGATTTACCGCTTAAAAAATGGTCTTTGCATGCGGAATGGTCAGATACTCAGTATTACAAGTTACGCGGTATGGCTTTACCGGGATCCTTATGGCCTATACCGCAACGATCCATTTCGCATTCAAAGACCTGTAGTTATAGATTTTGTGAAACAAAAAAGTTTCACAAAACACATAAAAAATATGTTACAACATACACTAACACCCATAAACACACTAACACACATCACAACTTATAGTCAAAGTCTAATCAGCCAATAAGATGTAAGCAGCTCTCATCCTTTTGGCTGATTTGAATTTTTTAGCCAATAGGAATGCAAGGGTACCCCAATATAAAAGGGATACCTTGCATTAAATCTGCAGTGTGCGGTGGAAGATTGCATGAAGAGGACCATTATGTTGCAGATGACCTCCGCCGCCGATTACCGCTCTGCACCTCTGCCAAGAAGATGGGCCCGCGATGGATGAAGATGGAACTGCCTGGATGAAAACCTTTTGCCGCCAGGAAGAAGATGGATCACCGGACTTCAATCAATGGTGAGTACCAATTTTGGGGTTAGTGTTAGTTTTTTGGGGGTGTTTTTTGGGGTGTTTTTTTTTTAGATTAGGGCTTTTTTATATTTATGATTGCCCATTTAAGGGCAATGCCCATGCAAATGTCATTTTAGGGGCAATGGGTAGGTTATTTTTTTTTTCAGTTAGGTTTTTCTATTTTGGGGGGTTGGGTGGTTGGGGGGTTGTAATGTTAGGGAGTACTTTGTATTTTTTAAAGGGAAAAAGAGCTGTTAAACTTAGGACAATGCCCTACAAAAGGTCCTTTTAAGGGCTATTAGTAATTTATTTCTAGATATGTTTTGTTTGTTTTTTGGGGTGGTTATTTTTATAGGGGGTATTAGATTAGGAATAACTTTTCTTATTTTGGATAATTTCATTTGTTATTTTCTGTAATATTAGGTTTTTTATTTTTTGTAATCTTAGCTATTTTTTTTTGTAATGTTAGTTTTTTTATGTAATGAAAGATTTTTTTTATTTTATGAACATGTATTTTAATTAGAGTTAAGTTAGGGCGTGTTAGGTTAGGGTGCTTAGTTATTAGGTTAATACTTTGCATTGTGGGAGGTTGGCGGTTTAGGGGTTAATAGGTTTATTTTAGTGTTGGCGATATGGGGCGGCAGTTTAGGGGTTAACAACTTTGATTAGTGTTGGAGATGTAGAACAATGAAAGTGTCCACAGCTCTCCAATGCTTGAAAGTATCTTTATTTAGAACAAATTAGCAACGTTTCGAGGCTAATGCCTCGTAATCATGCATAGGCTATTACTAACTTAACATACCTTATATACCTGTTGGTTTGGCGCCACAAGGCCCACAACCTGTAAAAATAGTGACACCTACTGGTGTTCATATACATTACATTAAAAAGTTATTATATACAATTATATATACATGCTTAATGAAATTTTATATTTTACTGATGGAACATGTAAAGATTATATTTCATTTAAATTTGGGAAAAAATCCCAAGAAAAATCTTAAACAATTTAAATTTCACACATGTTCTAATGAACAAATGATGTAAATCTTTTATTTGATGATAGCAAGGAAATTTCTAACTTCAGGTGAATACCTCCTATGTACTTTCCAAAATAGGACTATGATAAAAGTTTAATTCTTGTTTTATCATGTATGATTTATTTTATTTTATTTTATTGAATAGGGACTACAAGGGTCATTAATGATGTTACAAAATAAAGTTATTTCTATTAGTTGGACCTATATTAGACTTATATTAGAGGTAAACTGACAGATCTAATTCTCTATTTAGGCCTCTAGGTACCAATGTTTCTAGCTTATGAATCCACCAGGATTCTTTTTGTTTTAATAAAATTTCCTTGTCTTGTCCATTTCTCTGAGATTTTATCTGATCAATCACTTGCCATCTCATTTGGCTGATGTTATGTCCTTTCTCTATGAAGTGGCTAGATACAGGGGCCTCTTTATTTTTACAGCGTATGTTGGAGCGATGTTGGCTCATCCTATCTTTTACCTTCCGGGTGGTCTCACCCAAGTAAACCAAAGAACATGGGCACTTGATTAAATATACAACGTGGGTAGTATCACACGTATAAAACCTTTAATATCATATCTGGTACCATTATGGGGATGATGGAAAAATTTGCCTTTAATTATGGAACTACAGCTCATGCAATTTAAGCATGGGTATGTGCCATAATTTTTGCTGCCTATGTGGGTTTGAATACTACCTCTACTTGGACCAACATCCAATTTTACCAAATGATCTCTCAAGTTTTTTACACGTCTATGGGCCATTAAGGGAGGATTTTTAAAGATAGGTATTTTGTCATTACAGTCACTAAGTATATGCCAATGTTTTCTTATACTTTTAGTGATTTCCTTACTATAGTGACTGTACTGAGAAACAAAGACCATCCTGTTCTCTTTTTGTTTAACAGTATTGCTTTTATTATGAAACTTTAATACCTCGTGTTTTTTTTCCTCAATTAGTTTAGCTGGGTAGCCTCTTTCAATGAATTTGTCTGCCATTTCATCTATACGTTGGTTACATTTCTGGGTGTTACTAACTATTCTTTTTACACGTAGTAGCTGGCTCTTGGGGAGAGATTCTACCAAAGGTCTTGGGTGAAAGCTGTCAAATCTGAGTAAGGTGTTCTTATCAGTATTTTTGATGTACAAATCAAATTCTAATATATTGCCAGCTTTTATAACTTTTGTGTCTAAGAACGTTATGCTCTCTTCACTATAGGTAATAGTTAACTCCAGACCTTGTACTGCTGAGTTTACCTCTCTGACGAATTTTTCCAGGGATCCAATGTCACCCCACCACACGCCAAAGACATCATCTATGAATCTCCACCAGATGGAGCCATATTCTTTAAAGATTTTATTCTCATAAATGATTTTCTCCTCTATTTCATTCATGAAGAGATTGGCGTATGATGGGGCCACATTGGATCCCATGGCTGTTCCTCTCAACTGTACATACCATTCATCTTCAAACAAAAAATAGTTCCAAAATAAAATCAATCTTAATAGTTCTTCAATAAATTGACCTTGTTTCCTAGTACATATGTTGTTATTCAATACATTTTTCATAACAATAGAGATACCTGTTTCATGCTTTATGCATGTATATAAGCTTTTTACATCCATAGTAAAGAGAATATATTTGCTAGAGGGAAATTCTAGATTTTTGGCTTTTTCAAGAAAATGATTTGTATCCTTAATATATGAAGACATTTTGTTAACCTCTGGTTGTAAAATTTTATCTACAAATATAGAAATGTTAGAAAATGTAGATAAAATTTTACATCCAGAGGTTAACAAAATGTCTTCATATATTAAGGATACAAATCATTTTCTTGAAAAAGCCAAAAATCTAGAATTTCCCTCTAGCAAATATATTCTCTTTACTATGGATGTAAAAAGCTTATATACATGCATAAAGCATGAAACAGGTATCTTTATTGTTATGAAAAATTTATTGAATAACAACATATGTACTAGGAAACAAGGTCAATTTATTGAAGAACTATTAAGATTGATTTTATTTTGGAACTATTTTTTGTTTGAAGATGAATGGTATGTACAGTTGAGAGGAACAGCCATGGGATCCAATGTGGCCCCATCATACGCCAATCTCTTCATGAATGAAATAGAGGAGAAAATCATTTATGAGAATAAAATCTTTAAAGAATATGGCTCCATCTGGTGGAGATTCATAGATGATGTCTTTGGCGTGTGGTGGGGTGACATTGGATCCCTGGAAAAATTCGTCAGAGAGGTAAACTCAGCAGTACAAGGTCTGGAGTTAACTATTACCTATAGTGAAGAGAGCATAACGTTCTTAGACACAAAAGTTATAAAAGCTGGCAATATATTAGAATTTGATTTGTACATCAAAAATACTGATAAGAACACCTTACTCAGATTTGACAGCTTTCACCCAAGACCTTTGGTAGAATCTCTCCCCAAGAGCCAGCTACTACGTGTAAAAAGAATAGTTAGTAACACCCAGAAATGTAACCTACGTATAGATGAAATGGCAGATAAATTCATTGAAAGAGGCTACCCAGCTAAACTAATTGAGGAAAAAAAACACGAGGTATTAAAGTTTCATAATAAAAGCAATACTGTTAAACAAAAAGAGAACAGGATGGTCTTTGTTTCTCAGTACAGTCACTATAGTAAGGAAATCACTAAAAGTATAAGAAAACATTGGCATATACTTAGTGACTGTAATGACAAAATACCTATCTTTAAAAATCCTCCCTTAATGGCCCATAGACGTGTAAAAAACTTGAGAGATCATTTGGTAAAATCGGATGTTGGTCCAAGTAGAGGTAGTATTCAAACCCACATAGGCAGCAAAAATTATGACACATACCCATGCTTAAATTGCATGAGCTGTAGTTCCATAATTAAAGGCAAATTTTTCCATCATCCCCATAATGGTACCAGATATGATATTAAAGGTTTTTATACGTGTGATGCAACCCACGTTGTATATTTAATCAAGTGCCCATGTTCTTTGGTTTACTTGGGTGAGACCACCCGGAAGGTAAAAGATAGGATGAGCCAACATCGCTCCAACATACGCTGTAAAAATAAAGAGGCCCCTGTATCTAGCCACTTCATAGAGAAAGGACATAACATCAGCCAAATGAGATGACAAGTGATTGATCAGATAAAATCTCAGAGAAATGGACAAGACAGGGAAATTTTATTAAAACAAAAAGAATCCTGGTGGATTCATAAGCTAGAAACATTGGTACCTAGAGGCCTAAATAGAGAATTAGATCTGTCAGTTTACCTCTAATATAAGTCTAATATAGGTCCAACTAATAGTAGAAATAACTTTATTTTGTAACATCATTAATGACCCTTGTAGTCCCTATTCAATAAAATTAAATAAAATAAATCATACATGATAAAACAAGAATTAAACTTTTATCATAGTCCTATTTTGGAAAGTACATAGGAGGTATTCACCTGAAGTTAGAAATTTCCTTGCTATCATCAAATAAAAGATTTACATCATTTGTTCATTAGAACATGTGTGAAATTTAAATTGTTTAAGATTTTTCTTGGGATTTTTTCCCAAATTTAAATGAAATATAATCTTTACATGTTCCATCAGTAAAATATAAAATTTCATTAAGCATGTATATATAATTGTATATAATAACTTTTTAATGTAATGTATATGAACACCAGTAGGTGTCACTATTTTTACAGGTTGTGGGCCTTGTGGCGCCAAACCAACAGGTATATAAGGTGTGTTAAGTTAGTAATAGCCTATGCATGATTAAGAGGCATTAGCCTCGAAACATTGCTAATTTGTTCTAAATAAAGATACTTTCAAGCATTGGAGAGCTGTGGACACTTTCATTGTTCTACATTTATGTGGTGAAGTGGCAGTTCACCTGTCTGCACGAGCACTCCTATCCTTTGGTGCTGTTCCACATTGAACTGTAGTGTTGGAGATGTGGGGGGATGGCGGTTTAGAGGTTAATACATTTATTTAGTGTTGGCGATGTGGACGGACAGCGGTTCTGAGGTTAATAAGTTAACTTAGTGTTGGCACATTTGTGCAATCTATGTTTCACAGGACATTAAGGTTCCTTTTCATGGCCCTGCCTCTTTCACGGGTCCCAGCAGTATACAGTACCATCCACTGATCAAGCATACCAACAGCATACCTTTTATGGTGTCTGTTGTGATATTATAATATATAATGCTTTCTTCCTAGTTTGTGCTCTGACTTGTAAATGTATATAATTGTTGCAAAGAAGCAGGGGCAGGGACAGTGTTGTTGGAGTGAGGAACCAGGAAATAAAGTGTGTAGTTAGTTGCTGTATAAATGGACTCGGTGTCAGATATATTTCTAAACCACCTGGATTTACAAACACTACATTTTGGCGACGAGGATTATGTTTGAACCCTATTGCTTTGTCTCAGCAAACAGTGAGTAAACTGCTGCAATACCCACAAGAATGGCTGCACGTAATGAATACAACTTCCATGTGTTTGACTCTGATGCAGAACTTAGCTCAGTAGGCCCAAGATGGCTAAAATGGATTCAGAGATTTGAAAATTATCTTATTGCTTTGGATGTTACTGATGCAAACAGAAAAAAGGCTTTACTGCTTCATTTAGCTGGAGAAAAAGTGTATGACATTTATGATACCTTGTCTGCAACCACTGAGTCATACAATGATGTTAAAGATAAACTGACAAAATATTTTCTCCCTAAAAAGAACACTCAGTATGAAATATACACATTCAGACAGGCAACACAACAGGGTGATGAACCTTTAGATGCATTTCAAACCAGGTTACGTTTACTAGCAAAGAATTGGGAGTTTTCTAATGTTGAAAATGAGATTAAAGCACAGATAATACAAAGCTGCACTTCTTCAAAACTTAGGAAATATGCACTGAGACAATCTGAACTATCTTTAAAAGATTTGCTTGATTATGGCAGAACATTAGAAATTGCTGACAGGCAAGCTGCAAGCATAGAAAATAGATCTACTGAAGAATTGTGAGTTTATTACAAATAGAGTTCAAAAAGACAGTTCAACAGTACAGCCCACAAGAAAGAACCAGACCTCCTGTGTGTTATGCAGGAATTGTGGGGGTTTCTATCCACATAATGGGACTTGTCCTGCAAGGAATAAGCAATGCAGGGCATGTGGAAAATTTAATCACTTTGCAAAGCAATGTAGAACAAAACTGTATCAAATACCTCAATCACATACTTAGCCACATACATCAGAACAGTGGAAAGTAAATCTAGTCAGATCTCCTGATCAAAAAGGACAATATTCAAACAATAATGACAAATATGTATTTGTAGTAAACAACATGTGTAACCTAACTCAGCCACAATTTGATGTACTCATTAATGACACTAAAATCACTGCATTGATTGATTCAGGATCTGCGGTCAATTTAGTGGGTGAACAAACAATTCACATGTTAAAACCACAACCACAGTTATTACAGAGTAAAATAAATATATAATTATATGGATCAACTAATCCCCTTAATGTCATTGGTAAATTTACAGCCACATGTGCATTTAAACACAACAAAACAGCAACTATGTTTTATGTTGTAAAGGGTCAAAATTCTTCTCTTCTGAGTTTTGAAACTTCATCCAGTTTGGGACTTATAAAGCTTATGAATGCAATTTCACCTAGAAAGGACACAGGATCTGTAGCAGATCAGTTAGTACAGCAGTATTCCCATTTGTTTAATGGCATTGGTAAATTGAAAGATTTTCAAGTACAGCTGCATATTAATCCACATATAAAACCTGTAATACAACCACATAGAAGAATTCCATTTCATCTAAGGCACAAGGTTGATGCTGAACTCAGGAACCTTGAAACACAAGGAATCATCGAAAGAGTGCAGGGGCCAACTCCATGGGTCTCCCCAATAGTATCAATGCCAAAACCCAAAGACCCAAATAGTTTAAGAATTTGCATAGACATGAGGCAAGCCAACACTGCCATTATCAGGGAGCGCCACGTTACTCCAACATTAGATTATATAATTCATAATCTCAACCAGGCAAAAGTTTTCTCCAAACTTGATTTAAAATCAGGCTATCATCAACTGGAATTGGATCTAACAAGCAGATATATAACTACATTCTCAACACACACAGGATTGTGGAGATACAAGCGCCTAAGTTTTGGTGTTTCTTCTGCTGCTGAAGTATTTCAAAATGCAATACAGCAAATATTATCTGGAATTCCAGGAGTTAAAAACTTCAGTGATGATATCATTGTGTTTGGAGCTACTCAAGAAGACCATGATAAAAATCTCACAGCAGTTTTTGAGCGACTTCATGAGAAAGGACTTACCTTAAATTGTAGTAAGTGTGAATTTAACAAAACTAAACTAGAATTTTATGGATTTGTCTTTTCAGCTGAAGGCATATCAGCAGACCCAAAGAAAGTGGAAGCAATTCAGAATGCAAATCCTCCAATAGACGCCAGTGAAGTCAGAAGTTTCCTAGGGATGGTAAACTACTGTTCTCAATGTATCCCTAATTTCTCTACTATTGCCACACCTTTAAGAGAGTTAACAAAGAAAAGTGTGCCATGGCGTTTAACTGAAACTGAACAACAAGCTTTTCAACAACTGAAACAGAGTTTGACCAGTGACAAGACAATGTCCATAGACATGAGGCAAGCCAACACTGCCATTATCAGGGAGCGCCACGTTACTCCAACATTAGATTATATAATTCATAATCTCAACCAGGCAAAAGTTTTCTCCAAACTTGATTTAAAATCAGGCTATCATCAACTGGAATTGGATCTAACAAGCAGATATATAACTACATTCTCAACACACACAGGATTGTGGAGATACAAGCGCCTAAGTTTTGGTGTTTCTTCTGCTGCTGAAGTATTTCAAAATGCAATACAGCAAATATTATCTGGAATTCCAGGAGTTAAAAACTTCAGTGATGATATCATTGTGTTTGGAGCTACTCAAGAAGACCATGATAAAAATCTCACAGCAGTTTTTGAGCGACTTCATGAGAAAGGACTTACCTTAAATTGTAGTAAGTGTGAATTTAACAAAACTAAACTAGAATTTTATGGATTTGTCTTTTCAGCTGAAGGCATATCAGCAGACCCAAAGAAAGTGGAAGCAATTCAGAATGCAAATCCTCCAATAGACGCCAGTGAAGTCAGAAGTTTCCTAGGGATGGTAAACTACTGTTCTCAATGTATCCCTAATTTCTCTACTATTGCCACACCTTTAAGAGAGTTAACAAAGAAAAGTGTGCCATGGCGTTTAACTGAAACTGAACAACAAGCTTTTCAACAACTGAAACAGAGTTTGACCAGTGACAAGACAATGTCCAATTTTAACCCTCAATGGCAAACTATTCTTTTAGTAGATGCTAGCCCTGTTGGTTTAGGTGCTATTCTGGCGCAGAGAGACAAAGGCAAGCAGTATATAATTGCTTATGGTAGCCGTTCTTTAAATGATGTGGAAAAACGTTATTCTCAAACAGAACGTGAAGCTCTGGCAATAGTTTGGAGTTGTGAATACTTTCATTTATATTTATATGGTTGTCCATTCACACTGATCACAGATCATAAGCCTTTAAAGTTGATCTGGAATAATCCAAAATCCAAACCGCCCGCTAGAATAGAAAGATTGGGTTTAAGACTACAACCACATAATTTTATTGTGGTTTACAAATCTGGAAAAGAGAACCCAGCAGACTATATGTCTCGACATCCTATATCAACAGATTCATTTACAAGTTCACCAAGTTCCATGGATGCAGAGGAATATATCAACTTTGTTACTAATCATGCTATACCTAAAGCATTGAGTTTAGAAGAAATACAAGAAGCAACATTAGCTGATCCTATACTGCAAAAACTCGCTGTATTAGTTCGGAATGGAAAATGGTACACAGCTGATTCTGACAAAATACATGGAAAAGAGTTGAAGTCATTTGCAAGATTTAGCAAAGAACTCTCAGTGAATAATGACAACAGTATTATCTTGCGAGGTAATCGACTAGTCGTTCCGACATGTTTACAACAGCAAGTATTATCCTTAGCACATGAAGGTCACCAAGGAATAGTTAAAATGAAAAGTTTATTACGAGAAAAAGTGTGGTTTCCATCAATAGATCAACAAGCAGATAAGTTGGTGAGAAATTGTATGGTGTGTCAAGCCACAACTCCAGGAGCTCACAAAGAACCTTTAAAAATGTCTGCATTGCCTGAAGCACCATGGTGTAATGTGAGTATAGATTTTTATGGTCCATTACCTACTAGAGATTATTTGATGGTGGTTATAGACGAATATTCAAGATACCCGGTAGTAGAAGTTATCAGCTCAACATCTTCAGTCACTGTCATTCCTGTTTTAGACAAAGTTTTCTCTTTATTGGGAATTCCTAAAATTGTTAAAACAGATAACGGTCCCCCATTTAACAGTACTCAGTTTAATAAATTTGCTTCATATCTTGGATTTAAACATAGGCGCATTACTCCTTTGTGGCCACAAGCTAATGCAGAAGCTGAAAGATTCATGCGTTCTATGGGGAAATTTCTAAGGGCAACTACAGCGCAAGGTAGACCATGGAAACAAAATGTATACTCTTTTCTGAGAGACTATCAATCAACTCCCCATTGTACTACTGGCAGATCACCTGCAGAGCTGTTATTCAATCGCAAACTTCGGATCAAAATTCCGGATATAAATGATTCGCTAACAGAGACACTCAACAAGGACTTAATACAAAAAGACAGTCATGCCAAAGCCAAGATGAAAGCTTATGCGGATTGTCAGTATATTTATGAAAATCTTAGCAGTATTCTCTAAACAATGTGTAAGTATATGGCAGGGAATATATTTAACAATCTTTCTTCAGACTGAACCCACAATCAATATACTTCTACTAAGACAACAAAATTAATATAAATATCTGAATTCTTTATTATTAGTAAATAACTATGAACATGTTGATACTTAAATATTTGTAATAATTAGAATATGAGTCAATATTATATGCGTTAAAACAAAAACTATTTAAAATATGCTATGCAAGCTCATGCAAATTTATCTCTAAAAATCAGCCTTACTCACAATTGAATTTCATTCAGTTAACACAATAAGGCTAAATATAAACCACTAAACATTCAGACTGGCACGATTCTAAACAGTGCTTAAATCAAACAATAGGTCAATATTTGTATATTCAGTTATTTAGATACAATTCTTACTTGGATACAAAAGTACATATATTCTTAATATGAACAGTTATTTAAATATCTATTTATTTAGATTGGAACAATTCTTAATTGCTTATAATTAAGACCAATTCTAAGATAACTATATATATATCCTATATTTTACACAGATGAATTATTTAGCATGCAAGATACAAACTTAGCCTTATATCAGATTATGAGCACAGTTAAAATACTGAGTGCTCTTAAATTTAATTGCTATAGCAATCTATTAATACATTACCAAAATGATATTCAGCTTCAAGACTTGTCCCACCTCATATAAAATAAGTGTAATTGCAATGGAAAAGGAGAAGTATGGCCCACTTTGTTTTATAGTTTGACTGTGTCCCACGCAAACAGTTTCAGTCAGTTACAAACTCAGCAGCCAGTGTCCCTTTTTTCCCTTCTGCATACAACTTTATTGTCTAATCATCGATGTGAAATATGGGCGGCCCTTCGAAACCTGGTTCCTGCTATTGGTTCACCTTGTGAGTGTGCGTTGCTAAGGAGATGCATTCTTTAACAGCCAATCATCTCCTGGCTGTAATACCTGTGTCGCAACACCGTACCTTGTCCATCGGGTGGCAGTATTACAAACAGACAGCACAAAACAAATGCAGCATGACAAAAAAAATACAGCTATACATTTAAACATCTTTCTTTAAAATGTGTAATAACTGCCATCATTTTCTTCATATTAATAAGTTTGCAATATCAATCGCAGATGGGTAAGATCACATTACCTCTCTGGTCATTTTGATATGAAACATGTGTCTAACATTATTTATATTGTATTATATTAAGGCAATTTAATATTGCTAATTATTTTGAAATTTATGGCATTTATATATCTAATATGTTTTCACATGATATAGTATGCTCTATGTCTCCGACAATTTCTGCATATATGAATTGATGCCTGCAATAGAAATAGAAACAATTGTTAGAAATGATTTAAGCATTTATATGTCTATGATCCATCTGAAGTAAAATTAAGTATTATTAATCATTTACTTTTAGGTCCACAAATATTCTTAAAAACACAGAGGCTAAGTAAGACCTTTTATGTTTTCAAAACATATATATATATATATATATATATATATATATATATATATATATATATATATATATATATATATATATGATACAAAATCCAGGAGATTATGCATTGTTCCCTTTGCAAAATGTATTTAATTCTATTTGTGTCACCTTCCCCCCAGCCGTATATCTGCACACGTCTTACTTTGAATCTATAAAGGTTTAGGTGACAAATTCCAGAGGGCTCCCAAGCATATTCTCCACCCAAAACACAGATCATTTATTCTAAATAATAAAAGGGGTTTCCTGTAAGTACTATGCTTATCCAACTATTTTAGATTTTATCCTTTTAAGTGATTGTTTTAAATTGGGTAGACCAAATGTCTTAGAGTCATAAAACTCTGCATATAGTCAAATGAGCATGGTCACTGAGTTAGTTCCTTTTTGAAAATGTCTGTGTATTTTACACAGCAGGAGGTCATGCTTCAAAAGCTAGGCTGATTTTCAATCCTGATAAACGTGTATTCACCCAGCTAACCCATCTGGTAGGGGGTTGGGACCCCCAGTGGATTAGAAGCTGTGTTCAACAAACTCATGTTCAATTAATCCTGAGGTCTCATCTAACATATACAGTGTATAAAATATACATATATATATATATATATATATATATATATATATATATATATATGTATACATATGTAATATTCATCATAATATTCATATACTCTGACATAAATCCCCCTTCCAACTTCAAATAGATGTAGGACACATGTATTTGAATTGGCTTAAAGTCAGTGGTATTTGATGAGGATCAACCGTATACCTCATAGACAATCTCTTATGTAGAAAGTTTGTTATTTTGAGTCTTCATGTTTATCAGTTGGGCATCTTTAAACTACAGTATGTCTTTAGTTCATTTGGGGATATGACACTTCATTCTCCCTCTATGACTTGTAGTTGGGATCTGGGATGACATGCCCGTAATTGTTTGATATGGACCCATTTATCTATGAAACTTTCATTTTTGGGGATCCTTATTTTATAGGCCACTGGAGATATTTTGTCAGTAATGACGAAAGGACCTTTCCACGAGGGAAGAAATTTCTTCTCCCTAACCTGATCTCTTCCAAAGTTATAAAGATAAACTTTATCATTTATTTCATATTCCTTTTTGGACGTTTTGAGATCATAATAGGTTTTGGTGGCAGTTGCGGATCTTTCTAAATTCCTTTGAGCAAATGCAAAGGCATATTGCAGGTGCTTTCTTAGGTTTTCCACATATTGATGTGTATTGGCGGCGTTTATCAAGTTTTGGTCTGATGTACGGTACAGCAGATGCTGAGGTAGAACCATTCTTCTACTAGTCATCAGTTCAAAAGGTGACATCTTCGTAGCAGTACTTGGAGTTGCTCTTAATGCCATTAAGACTAGAGGTAGTTTTACATCCCAGTCTTTACCCGTTTCACTCACAAACTTTTTGAGGATTTTAACAATGGACTGGTTGTAACGCTCTACACCATCACTTGAAGCAGCTCTATAAGCAATATGGAGCTTTCTTTTAACCCCTAGTATTTTCCACATTTTGGTCATCACTTCGCTAGTGCAGTGGGTCCCCCGATCTGACTCGATTCTTTGGGGCAAACCAAATCTTGAAAATACATGGTTGATGAGCAACGCTGCACATGTTTCAGCACTATTGTTAGGCTCACTAATGCACTCTACCCATTTAGTGAACAGGCATGCCACTGTTAACATGTATTTATTACCTCTTGATGACCTTGTTACCGGACCAATAAAATCAATTTGTATATCTGACCATGGCATTACCATCCCCCTCTTCTGCAATGGCTCTCTATGCGTTGGCGCAGTTGGTTGGAACTGTGGGCAGATTAAACCCCCTTGACAGTAGGTTTGAACATCTTTCAACATGTGTGGCCAAAAAGCATAATCACGCAATATTTCATATGTGAGTTTGGCACCAGGATGACCAGACATGGGGGCATCATGGGCATGTTGAAGCATTAGACCTCTGAACTCGGTGGGTACTACCCATTGCTGGATGCCAGTTTTGGATGTCCTAATTAACAAACCATCCTGTAACTTGAATTGTGATCGGGATTTCATTAAGATTCTAAGATCTTCTTTGCCAATACAATTATCTTTTGAGATGGGGTTGCTTTCAGGATCTTCTATGTGTTTATAGAAGGTGCCTATAATGGGGTCTTCTTTTTGACTAGTGATCAGGTCCTCACTAGGAGAATCCTGACTCCATTGTACCAAATTAGGCTCACTCTGTTGTTTTGCCTGGTTTCTGGTAATGGCTTCTACCTGAATTGCACCCATTAAATGGTCAATATTAAAGAGTTCTCCAGTTATGGCTCCTTGTTTGGCTAATGAATCCGCAAGATCATTGCCTTCCTTATCAGGACCTAGAACTCTGGAATGACCCTTGGTCTTTTTCCAGTGTATGGTTAAATCATTGGATACCACCAGATTATCAATCTCGCAGAACAACTTGCCATGCTTGACTGGTTTGTTATTGCTTTTCTGCATGCCATTTCTTTTCCAAGTTGACAGGTATTCAACAAAACTGTCACGCACATAATTTGAGTCAGTTATGATCACAAATTCATGAATTCCATGTTCAATAGCCATTTCAATGGTTTTGAAAACAGCAGTGAGTTCTGCAACTTGACTGGATTTTGGTCCAATGTTGAAACCTATAGATATATTTGGGAATCCATTTGCCCCAGTTATACCAATGCCAGCGACTAATCTGCGTTCATTATCAATAGTGGCATGGTAAGAACAACCATCAACATACACCCAAGGTAATGTTTGACAATGGTCCTTATTGTATATTTTATATGGGGAAAGCAATTGTTCCTCCAGAAAATCATCTTCTGATAATTCTTCCCCAGGATATCTAGCAGTACAGTCGTGGAGCTCAGCAAGCCCCTGTGCGACTGGATTCTTTTTATTCTGCTTGTAGCAAATTTCTAATGGCCAGCCTTGTAAGGAAAGAGTCCATGCTGTTATGCGGCTAATTGACAAATTCCCATCTCTTATTCTCTCACTTTGCAAATATAGCAAAGGCTGGTGGGCCATTTCTACAATAATTTTCTCGCCCTGTATATAGCTGCGGAAATTTTGTAGAGCCCATACAGTAGATAAGAGGGCTTTTTCGCAATCCCTAAATTTTATTTCTACTGGGGATAGATTTTTGCTCGTATAAGCAATGGCTTTGTTTAAATTATCATGTTTTTGGTATAAAACAGCACTCATGCTTACTGTGTACCCTGTTTCTAAGTAGAAAGGTTTACCACCTTCAGGGTATGCTAGGCAAGGTGCTTGAGTGAGTTTTCTCTTCAGCTCTTTGATGGCTGTCTCTTGAGACTCCAGTGCCATTTCACATCCTTCTTTAGAAGAAGTAGTAGTGGTTTAGCTAATTCCGCATAATTATCAATGAATTAGCGAGAATAATTCGTCATACCCAGGAATGATCTCAATTCCTTTAAGTTAGTTGGGCTTTTAGAATTTACTATAGCTTCAACCTTTTTCTTCTGGGGATTTAATCCTTCAGAAGTAACTTCATGTCCCAAGAAGTTTACACGAGTGCGGCACCATTGAGCTTTCTGTAGGGATAATTTGACACCTGCCCTTTTAAGTTGGCTGAGGACGTGTTTAAGCTCTGCGATGTGTTTTTCAAAGTCTGTGCTTTTGATTAAAACATCATCAACATAAGATAAGGTCCCCCTTTCCAGTGCATCAGGCATAGCCTTATGCATGAATACAGCAAATTCATGTCCAGAATTTATGTATCCAAATGGAAGTCTCTGGAATGCATATTGGACCTTTTGGAAAGAGAATGCCAGCTTATATTGGTCCTCTTCATGTACCTTTATGGTCCAATATCCCTGTGCACAATCAATGGCAGTGAATATTTTGGATCCCTGCATTTGTGCTAGGCACTGGTCAATGTATGGTACAGGCCAGCCAGACATGTATACTCGTTTGTTTAGCTGTCTTAAGTCAGCACACAAATGCCATTGTCCATTGGGCTTAAGGACACCTAGAATAGGATTATTATAAGAGCTGTGCATCTGTCGGATAATACCTCTTTCTTCCAAATTCCTTATGATCTCTGCAAGAGAATAATATGAGGCTAGGGGAAGTCTGTATTGTTTAACAAATACAGGTGGTGCATCGGGATCTGTTTGTATTCTTGCAATGTGCAAGTCTGTAGTACCACAGTCATAAGAATCCTTAGCAAAAATATCCTTGTACTCCATCAGGAGTTCTCGCAGCTTTTGGCGTTCATCATCGCTGGAACAGCCATTAGCTGAGCATATTTGCTCTTCGACTATTTGCTGAAATCCTGGAAAGATTTCAGGCTGTCCTATTTCATAGGCTTCTTCCAACCTAGAGGTGAGGTCCCCTTGATTATAGTTTGCATTGCTCCCATGACTCTGGGTATTGGGGTAATCTTGCTGTTTGATTGGCTGGTCAAACACTAGAGAGGCTTCTTCAATTTTACAGATGTCTTCCTCTGAGCTGAAGGGATAAATAGACTGAATATTAAATAGACCCTCTGGCATAGATGCAAAGGATTGTTCTATTAATTGTTCGTCAGTTAAGTATCCTTAAGGGATCAGCCCAATTACATTATTCTGGAATCCAAAAGTGTAATAACTTGATTCCAGTGCATATCCTATGGTAGTTCCCTTGGATAAGGTTATATCCTGTGGGGTCATGTTATGTACAATAATATGTATTGGAACAGTTCCAATATTCACCATAGGAGTGTAGGTTACTGTGACACCCAGATTTTGTATTCTATGGGAGAGGCAAATCAGTGTTTCAGAAGTTTTTAATTTCTGACCTCTCTTTACCTGTAAGGGTAAAAGAAATTTATCAGCCCCAGCAGGAATTATAACATCGCTAGATATCTGCATATTCACAGCATATGGCAATTGCTGGTTTGATTTCAGGGCTGCATTTTCATCCTGAAATACTTCAGGGTCCCCCTTTAAACTGCTCCAGAGGCAAGAATTAATCAAATCTATTTGTATGGCATATCAATGTATATTTGATTATGGGGAGTATTTAAAACTAAAAACAGGTGCCTCACTGACTTATTACCAATTGAGATAGATAATAAGCACTTAGCTGTGATGTTATAGCTTTCAGACCTGTTATCCAGGTTGTGGACACAGTGGTCTTGGGGAGAAAGATATTTAATCACTTTAGGTTCAGCTATCTGCGCTAATAAACCTTCGCTTATATAGCTAGCTTCCTGTTTTAAGTTTATTTTAGCATGCTTGGTTTTACCAAGGTCATGCACTTGTATAGGGATAAATAGATCTTCTTTAACTCTCTCAATCCCTGTAAGGTATTGAGCGTGGCCTCCCCCCTTAGGGATTTTATGATCCCCCTTGTGGAGTGATATGGTTAATACATCGCCATCTAGGGAAATATTCGCTATCTTTCCAGGCGAAATTTTAAAAGTATTACCATCAGAGCCACTTAAAGGAGTCTGATCATCTATTTGTAGAATAGTGATTTCAGGTACAGAGTTATTCCTGAAATGAATCTCTACAGCGTCTGGTTTCTCTTCCACCACGTGACAGCTATGTCGGGTGTGATATATACCAGATTTTTCATAATTGATAGGCCTTTTAACTTGTGACCAAATTACATTATTTATGCAATCAATCAATTATGGTGCTTAATCGCTTCAGGAGATCACTACCAATAATTAAACGATCAGTTGGCAGATCCACTATAATGACAGGGTGTCTTATGACCCTGTTCCCCAATTTAAATTTTAACCAGGCCGTACCATAGACTTTTAGAGAATCACCCCCAACTCCTATTAGAGAACCGTCAAATTCTTTTATTTTAGGTTTGTAGGGTGTTAGCTCATTTAGCTGTGTGTAGTACCTGTGGGATAAAATAGTTGCCTGAGATCCGGTGTCAATTAATCCCATGATAGGGTTGGAGACTGAATCTTGCAGCTCAACTAATACATAATACCTCCCTGCATTTTCTACCATTTCACACATAAAGTTGGCGTTATCACACATTTGCGGGCTTTGCCACGTGTTACCTGAGGTCGCCATGCTTTCCGATGCAGAAGAAGCTTCATACCTACTGTGATGAGAGCAGGATGTGATGTCACTAGTATGTGGGCGGGGCTAAGGTCCGGTGTCTGTGTCGCAGTCAGTTTAGTACAATCAACCTGACTAGATGTGTATTGTTATGCTCTGCAATAAAATAGAGTTGTACCATCATTGCTGTGTCCTGCATATGTCCTGCATCTCATGACATGGTGTCAGAAGTTCTGGACTGCGCTTCTGTTCCTGATCGATTGCAATGTCAAAGTTTACACCACCTGAGCCTTTTGACTTTTCTCAGCCTGCAGCTTGGCCCACATGGCGTCAGCGGTTTCAGCGCTTCAGGATTGCATCCAAACTGAACAAGGAGAGTGGTGAAGTACAAGTTAATTCTCTTTTATACTCCATGGGGGAAGATGTAGAGCCAGTGTTCAATGCTTTTACTTTCCAAGAAGGGGAAGAAGTTAACTTTGAAATAGTTATGGATAAACTCAGTGCCCACTTTGTGCCCAAAAGAAATGTGATTCATGAGAGAGCTTGTTTTCACAAACGTAATCAGCGTGTGGGAGAATCTGTGGAGTCATTTGTGTGCAGCCTGTATGAATTAGCTGAATTCTGTGAGTTTGGTGTTGCTAAAGAAGAGCAAATCAGAGACAGAATAGTTATTGGAATTGCAGATGCTGAAGTCTCCCTGAAGCTGCAGTTAGAGCCTGATTTAACGTTAGACGGGGCTATTAGGATGGCCCGCCAGAGTGAACTGGTGAAAAAGCAAAGTGCTGATCTGAGGTCTGAGAGTATTGTGGATGAAGTGCAACAGTCTAGGAAAATTACTAGTGAAAGGCACAGTGTGAGCGGTAGATCTAAAGTACTGGAAAGGCCTAGAAGTGGATAGGCGCAACATGGCCGATGCACACGGTGCTACCGGGCTCATGATCAGAGTGCTATATGCCTGGCCAGAGATAAAAGATGAAAATGTAACAGAATAGGCCATTTTGAAGTGGTGTGTAAAACTGAATACATTAAGGAGATGCAGGTGGACAGTGACCAGGAGGGTCAGGAAGTGTCTTTTGTGGGGGCTGTTGTGGAACGGACAAGCTCAGAGGAAGATTGGAAAGTTACTTTTACTGTAATGGGAGCCAAAGTTGATTTTAAGATTGACACAGGAGCAGATATCACTGTAATGTCTTTTGCTGAATTTATGAAACTGCCTCGACAGCCCCAGCTGGCGAAGGTTACTACAAATGTCCATAGTCCTGGTGGCCGCATTGATTGTGTGGGGAAATTTCTTGCCAGCTGTGAGTACAAACAAAGGAAGTTCACCATGTGGGTGCATGTGATCCGAGGTCAGTGTGTTAACAGTTTATTGAGCAGAAAAGCAGCCTGTGACTTGGGCCTCGTGGCCAGAGTGAATGAGATCTCTGAAGATATGTTTGGCGAGTTGGGCCTACTGAACTGCAAACCTGTCCGTATAGCACTTAAAAGTGACGCAGTCCCATACAGTATTTCTACTCCTCGTAGAATTTCGTTCCCGCTCATGCCTCAAGTGGAGAAAGAGCTCATGCGCATGAAGTCTATGGGGGTTATTGAAGAGGTTGTTGAAGCAACTGATTGGTGTGCCCCCATTGTTCTAGTTGCAAAGAAAAACGGAAAGGTGCGCATCTGTGTGGACCTGAAAAGGTTGAATGAGGCAGTGAAGAGGAAGAGATTTGTGCTGCCGACATTGGAAGATATAGCCCCGAAGTTGGCTGGGGCGAAGTTCTTTTCCACATTAGACGCTTCTAGCGGCTTTTGGCAGATCCCCCTGGATCCGAAGTGCCGCAAACTGACTACCTTTATCACACCGGTAGGTCGGTTCTGCAGACTCCCCTTTGGGATATCCTCCGCTCCTGAAATCTTTCAAAGGGAAATGAGTTCTCTCCTGAGTGGCCACGTGGGCACAGCGGTTGTCATGGACGACATTCTAGTGTATGGGTCTACAGTGGAGGAGCATGATCAGCGTTTGAGTTGTGTGCTGCAGGCTATCAAAGAGTCTGGGCTGAAGCTGAATAAAGAAAAATGTCATTTTAGGAAAACTGAATTATGCTACTTTGGGCATATCATCAACGGGGATGGCATCAAGCTGGACCCCGAGAAAATTCGGGCTATTGAACAGATGAAAAGCCCTTCTGATGTACATGAGCTGAGACAGATATTGGGCCTTGTAAATTACGTGGGCAAGTTTCTTCCAGATTTATCTACAGTTTTACACCCTATCACAGAGTTGCTTAAGAAAGATGTTGCCTGGGTCTGGGGACCCTCACAAGAAAAAGCGTTCCTGCATGCCAAGTCCCTGCTGGGGTCTGCCCCAGTGCTGGGGTTCTACGACCCTTCAAAAAAGACTGTGGTTAGTGCTGATGCAAGCAGTTATGGGTTGGGGGCTGCACTCCTGCAGCTGAATGACAACAAACTACAGCCCATCGCCTACTGTTCCCGCACACTGACGGCTGCGGAGTCAAAATACGCTCAAATTGAGAAAGAGTGCCTGGCTGCAGTTTGGGCCTGTGAGCGCTTTCAGAGTTATCTAGTGGGTTTGGAGAAATTTAGTCTGGAAACTGACCACAAACCGCTAGTCCCTCTAATCAATTCTTATGACATTGACAAAACACCCTTGAGATGCCAGAGACTTTTAATGAGACTGCTCAGGTTCAATGTTCAGGCAGTGCATGTGCCGGGGAAACAACTGGTTGTGGCAGATACACTATCCAGGCTCCCGCTGGCTGCTGCTGAAGAATCCTCCACGGAATCGGATGTGAAAGTGTATGTTGATTCAGTTCTGACCTCTAAGTCCATTTCTTCAAGGAAACTGGAAGAGATAAAGAAAGAGACATATTTGGACACAGATCTGCAAGAAATTATAAGGTACATAAAAGATGGCTGGCCCGAGAGCCGGGCAGCCTGGATGTCTTTAAATGCTTACCAGCCAGAGAGGTCGCAGCTCACGGAGCTGGAGGGGTTGGTGCTGTTCCAAGACCGCATTGTAATTCCTGTCAGCATGAGGAAGGAGATGTTAAACAGGATTCACGATGCCCACTTAGGCATTACAAAGTGCAGAGAAAGGGCAGCTACAGCTGTGTGGTGGCCTGGGATCAGCTCCGACATTGCAAATCACGTGTCTAAATGTGCCTTTTGCCGGGAACGCCGGCCTACTCAGAGAAGGGAGCCCTTAATGTCTACTCCGCTGCCTGCGGGCCGTGGCAGAAAATAGCTGCTGATTTGTGCGAACTGCACGGGAAAAAGTTTCTTGTTGTGATCGACTACTATTCCAGGTATTTGGAAATTGCACCCTTGAATGATATCACAAGTCAGGCCGTTATCATTCGCCTGAAGAGCTTGTTCGCCCGCTGGGGCATTCCAATGGAGCTGGTGAGTGATAATGGTATGCAGTTCGCTTCTACAGAGTTCAGTGCTTTCAGCAAGGAATATGATTTTGTACATTCCACGTCAAGTCCACATTATTCGCAGGCCAACGGAATGGCTGAAAGGGCAGTTCAAACTACAAAATTCATTCTAAAGCAATCTGAGCCGTACCTGGCCCTCTTGTCATACAGGGCGACGCCCATTCAAGCCACCGGGTTTAGTCCGGCACAGCTGATGCTAGGACTCCAGATTTGCACCACTTTACCCTCAGTGGGTGTCTTCAAGCCACCTGGCCCTGTTCCTCGGGACAAAGTCCTTAGGAGGGATGAAGAGGCCAAAAAGGGTTATCGTTTCTTCTACGACAGGAGACATTCTGTCAGGCCTTTACAGGAACTGAAAGTGGGCCAAAGTGTCAGAATTAAACTGGATGATGAGAAGAAATGGAAGACGCCTGCTACGGTAGTGGGCCGCTCTCCAGAACCAAGGTCTTACACAGTCCTTACAGAGGGAGGGACGGTTACACGCCGTAACCGAAGACATCTTCAGCCTGTACCTGAGAGTCTGGAACCGGATACCTCAGTACCACCGCCGGTGGGATCCCCTGTTCTAAGAGAGGTGCCTTCCCTTCAGCAAGATCACAGCGGGGATATATCTTTGCCTCCAGCAGACTCTTGTTCACCACCTTCTGTATCAGAGGACAGTTCATGCAAAGTTACATCAAGCGGAAGAGTGGTGAAACTTCCGGCCCGATACAGGGACTGACTTTAGCTAGAACAGTGACCGGAAGTATGGGCAGAATAATCCCATGGTCACTGTGGACTAGGGTAGTCTACCCCGATGTCCAAGTCAGGATGTAATTTATTTGTTCATGTTTTCTAATCTATCTGTTTTTATAATGTTCAAAAACAAAAATGTTGTTGTATACCCTGTTGGTGTACCTTGTTATTTATTATATGCAAATGTATGCTTTGCCTTTGAAAAAGGGGAAGATGTGATGAGAGCAGGATGTGATGTCACTAGTATGTGGGCGGGGCTTAGGTCCGGTGTCTGTGTCGCAGTCAGTTTAGTACAATCAACCTGACTAGATGTGTATTGTTATGCTCTGCAATAAAATAGAGTTGTACCATCATTGCTGTGTCCTGCATATGTCCTGCATCTCATGACACCTACCGGTCTTCTCTATGACAGGTTCGGCTGGATTCTTGTGTACTGCATCTGTGGAAATAAGGTTAAGGGAGTGCTGCAAATGAAGGGATTTGTTAATTTTTCCCGTATGAGGTTGCTTGTCATCACGGCTAAATCGTCCGTTTCCGGTCTGTGGGGAGAGAACATGATTAGTATCATTGACATTTATTATTTAATTTTGTATATCTCTTCCCTCCCTTTCAGGTGATACCGCAGTGTTTATGATTGTGCCTGTGGTCCACTGCTGACCACTGGCTGTACCCCTAAAAAAGTATTGTTCGGTTGCTGAGCCGTAAGTTTTTGACTCATATCAGCGACTTGTTCGCTCAACCGAATTAGCTGGGTACTAAGCTGATCTACTTGATTGTACAAGTTACCCCTACTCCTGGGCCTATCTCTGGATGCCCCATAATAATGATTCTTGGACCATTGGTTCCCCTCAGAATTAGAGCTGCTATTTCTATCCTGGCGTGGTTGTTCCGGGGGTGCAATTTGTTCAGTATTATTATTTTGGGGAGCATTATTTACTTGGGGTGTCTGGTTATCCTGAGAATACCTTCGCCGTCTATTGTATCTACCTTTGCGGGGGTACCCATTATTCTGTGGGTATTCTCTTTGGGCGTAATTATTCGCCTGAGTATGTCCCCCGCTTTGGCTATAGTCTCTCTGCGCCTCATTCCATGTTGGGGGAGGGGTAGAGCTAAACCTCTGTGGAGATGGCTCGTTTTCTCTGGCCACTTCCGCATAGGTTTTCTTTTTAGACTCCAAATTTAGGGGTTCAGGTGACACCCTAGTTTCGGCCACTATTTTAGGATTGGACTTTTTCTCCCTTTTATCCCCCTGTTCACTGGACTGCTGAATAGAGTATAATTTCGTACTCTCTTTGATCAGCCATTCCAATGAACAGTTCTCCTCAAAATCTCTAGCTAAGTTGATTTTGATGGGTGTGGGTAGCGCTTCAAAAAATATATTCACAAACTCTGAACCTTCAAATATGGGATCATCTTCAGCCATGCTGTACGCATTCTTCAATATAGAAAGGAATTCGATTAGACTTTGATTCGCACTACATTCTGCATTGTCGTTTTGTTTCACTCCAGGAATGAATATTCATATCCTTTAGTGAAGCAAAGAATTTGTGATGCTTACTCTCAAATACCCAGGGTAGAAATTCAATTTTTAACTGCTCACTTGTAACACTCATAATAGATCATGCGTTTTCAAAGGCCTCTAAGTGGTCAATTATGGAAGTGGCCCCCCTTTAGAAAATGGACGTACTGTATTCTTTAGGAATTTAATTATTGTGGGGGTGTCATACACTTTATTTGGTACATCACTGGATCTTACTGGGGACTTATTGTTTGAGCTAGAGTGCCTTTCATCTGAAGCGTAATAATTTTCTGGTCCCCCAGAGTTATGTAGTTGCCTAGGGGAAAAAGTTACCTCTGGGCCTGAATTAGGGCTATAATTTGGGTATCTTTGTCTATCCTCCCGCCTGGGATCTTGACTCTCATTTCTGTCCCAGTCCTTATAGCTGCTAATTTGTCTCTGTAATTTATTTATTGCCTGCTCGTATGCTTTTTCAGCCTCATGATATCTAGCTTTTAAAGTTTTATTTTCATCTTGGCACTTTTGATATTCTTCTTCAAAAGTTTTAAAATCAGCCATTAATTCCTGATTATATTTATCTAAGTCAGAAGCCTTTTGGCTAGCATGGAAAACCTCTGTCTTTGCCTGAATAAAGGCATCTTGAAATTCTCGTAATACATTATTTTCATTCCGTAGACACCCTAATTGTCTGTTCTGTCCTGCCATTTGGTTAGACATCTCACAGCTCAAATACATTAGGATTGGCCAAGTTTCGAAAATTAATTCATCACTCCCCCTAAGTTCTGTGCATCTATTAAGTTGCAGTAACATTTGGTATAATTCCCCATCTTCAAACCACATATCTTTAACTAAATCTTTGGCCTTATCTTTACACTCATTAATATACCTGGAGACATCGTCCCCAATATCAAGTCTAGTCATGATGTGATTCATGGCGTCTTAGCCACCCTAATTGTCTGTTCTGTCCTGCCATTTGGTTAGACATCTCACAGCTCAAATACATTAGGATTGGCCAAGTTTCGAAAATTAATTTATCACGCCTCTTAAGTTCTGTGCATCTATTAAGTTGCAGTAACATTTGGTATAATTCCCCATCTTCAAACCACATATCTTTAACTAAATCTTTGGCCTTATCTTTACACTCATTGATATACCTGGAGACATCGTCCCCAATATCAAGTCTAGTCATGATGTGATTCATGGCGTCTTAGCCACCCTAATTGTCTGTTCTGTCCTGCCATTTGGTTAGACATCTCACAGCTCAAATACATTAGGATTGGCCAAGTTTCGAAAATTAATTCATCACGCCTCTTAAGTTCTGTGCATCTATTAAGTTGCAGTAACATTTGGTATAATTCCCCATCTTCAAACCACATATCTTTAACTAAATCTTTGGCCTTATCTTTACACTCATTGATATACCTGGAGACATCGTCCCCAATATCAAGTCTAGTCATGATGTGATTCATGGCGTCTAATTTGAGCGTTTTTTTCTGAATCACTTCATTGACGGAGGACCTTGGGGAGGACACAATTTCATCTTGCACAGAAACGCTAGCATTACTTTTTGCTGAAGACATCGTTATTTAAGTGTTGTACTTAATAAGATAAAACGCTAATACAATTTTGACCAATAAGAGAGAGAAATAAAAAAAAAATTATATCTTCAAAATATCAATATCAATTTTGAAATATGACAAAATTAATATTTTTATTAATCTTGAAATATGAAAAATCAATATTTTTATGAATTTTGAAATATGAAAAATTAATATTTTTGATTAATTTTGAAATATGAAAAATTTATATTTTTGTGAATTTTGAAATATGAAAAATTAATATTTTTGATTAATTTTGAAATATGAAAAAATAATATTTTTATGAATTTTGAAATATGAAAAATTAATATTTTTGATTAATTTTTTTAATATGTAAAATCAATATTTTTATTAATTTTTTAAAAAAAAATAATTTTTAATAATATTTCAAAATATTAATATTAATCTTGAACACGAAAATCAATATTTCAATTTTCAAAAAAAAAAACTTCTATATTTTCAAAATATCAATTCGAAATATGAAATTTCTTCTCTCTTCTATAATAATTTCTATTTACCACAAATATACTATATCAATATGATAATTATTTATAATATCTCACGCAATGCCTCCATACAATATGTCAGTATATTTATGAAAATCTTAGCAGTATTCTCTAAACAATGTGTAAGTATATGGCAAGGAATATATTTAACAATCTTTCTTCAGACTGAACCCACAATCAATATACTTCTACTAAGACAACAAAATTAATATAAATATCTGAATTCTTTATTATTAGTAAATAACTATGAACATGTTGATACTTAAATATTTGTAATAATTAGAATATGAGTCAATATTATATGCATTAAAACAAAAACTATTGAAAATATGCTATGCAAGCTCATGCAAATTTATCTCTAAAAATCAGCCTTACTCACAATTGAATTTCATTCAGTTAACACAATGAGGCTAAATATAAACCACTAAACATTCAGACTGGCACATTTCTAAACAGTGCTTAAATCAAACAATAGGTCAATATTTGTATATTCAGTTATTTAGATACAATTCTTACTTGGATACAAAAGTACATATATTCTTAATATGAACAGTTATTTAAATATATATTTATTTAGATTGGAACAATTCTTAATTGCCTATAATTAAGACCAATTCTAAGATAACTATATATATATCCTATATTTTACACAGATGAATTATTTAGCTTGCAAGATACAAACTTAGCCATATATCAGATTATGAGCACAGTTAAAATACTGAGTGCTCTTAAATTTAATTGCTATAGCAATCTATTAATACATTACCAAAATGATATTCAGCTTCAAGACTTGTCCCACCTCATATAAAATAAGTGTAATTGCAATGGAAAAGGAGAAGTATGGCCCACTTTGTTTTATAGTTTGACTGTGTCCCACGCAAACAGTTTCAGTCAGTTACAAACTCAGCAGCCAGTGTCCCTTTTTTCCCTTCTGCATACAACTTTATTGTCTAATCATCGGTGTGAAATATGGGCGGCCCTTCGAAACCTGGTCCCTGCTATTGGTTCACCTTGTGAGTGTGCGTTGCTAAGGAGATGCATTCTTTAACAGCCAATCATCTCCTGGCTGTAATACCTGTGTCGCAACACCGTACCTTGTCCATCGGGTGGCAGTATTACAAACAGACAGCACAAAACAAATGCAGCATGACAAAAAAATACAGCTATACATTTAAACATCTTTCTTTAAAATGTGTAATAACTACCATAATTTTCTTCATATTAATAAGTTCGCAATACCAATCGCAGATGGGTAAGATCACATTACCTCTCTGGTCATTTTGATATGAAACATGTGTCTAACATTATTTATATTGTATTATATTAAGGCAATTTAATATTGCTAATTATTTTTAAATTTATGGCATTTATATATCTAATATGTTTTCACATGATATAGTATGCTCTATGTCTCTGACAATTTCTGCATATATGAATTGATGCCTGCAATAGAAATAGAAACAATTGTTAGAAATGATTTAAGCATTTATATGTCTATGGTCCATCTGAAGTAAAATTAAGTATTATTAATCATTTACTTTTAGGTCCACAAATATTCTTAAAAACACAGAGGCTAAGTAAGACCTTTTATGTTTTCAAAACATACATACATATATATATATATATATATATATATATATATATATATATATATATATATATATATATATATATATATATATATATATATATAAATATAAATGATACAAAATCCAGCAGATTATGCATTGTTCCCTTTGCAAAATGTATTTAATTCTATTTGTGTCACCTTCCCCCCAGCCGTATATCTGCACATGTCTTACTTTGAATCTATAAAGGTTTAGGTGACAAATTCCAGAGGGCTCCCAAGCATATTCTCCACCCAAAACACAGATCATTTATTCTAAATAATCAAAGGGGTTTCCTGTAAGTACTATGCTTATCCAACTATTTTAGATTTTATCCTTTTAAGTGATTGTTTTAAATTGGGTAGACCAAATGTCTTAGAGTCATAAAACTCTGCATATAGTCAAATGAGCATGGTCACTGAGTTAGTTCCTTTTGGAAAATGTCTGTGTATTTTACACAGCAGGAGGTCATGCTTCAAAAGCTTGGCTGATTTTCAATCCTGATAAACGTGTATTCACCCAGCTAACCCATCTGGTAGGGGGTTGGGACCCACAGTGGATTAGAAGCTGTGTTCAACAAACTCATGTTCAATTAATCCTGAGGTCTCATTTAACATATACAGAGTATAAAATATACATATATATATATACATATATATGTATACATATGTAATATTCATCATAATATTCATATACTCTGACAGGATAAATATTATCATACCAAATCTGTTCTTTTTGCTGTTGGAGACAGAGTCCTGTGCAGGCAAGATAGACGACACAAGTTGGATACTTTATATGATGTCATCCCATATACAGTTACAAGAATTCAAGGATCAATGATCACTGCAGTAAGAAATGGACATACAATTACTCAGAATTCTTCTTTCTTCAAGAAACTACAAAAAGAACAGGACACTGAAGTATCTGATGCAGAAGATGATGATTCTGATATACCCAAATTATTTCAAGAACATGATGATAATATGGATAACTCAGAGAGCAGTGAGGGGGAGGAAAACAGCATATGATCAGTCCTTAGATACTAATCGAAAATACCCTCTCAGAGAAAACAGAAGACCTCCTGAATACCTTAAAAACTATGAAAAATAATGTGTTTTCATGTAATGTATTATGTCATCATGCAACTCTTTTATGTGAAATTTAGTTGGTCTTATTTCTAGATATTAAGCATAATATATATATAGTTATATTCATGTTTAGTTTAATTGTTATATTTCTAATCTAAAGTAAGGGAGAGATATGGTGTCTGTTGTGATATTATAATATATAATGCTTTCTTCCTAGTTTGTGCTCTGACTTGTAAATGTATATAATTGTTGCAAAGAAGCAGGGGCGGGGACAGTGTTGTTGGAGTGAGGAACCAGGAAATAAAGTGTGTAGTTAGTTGCTGTATAAATGGACTCTGTGTCAGATATATTTCTAAACCACCTGGATTTACAAACACTACACCTTTGTATTGCATTTTGTCAAAAGAATGTTTTAGAAAATACTTTTAACATTGATTTACTATTGTTTATCTGTTTTGATTATTGCAACTGTTAAAACAGAATATATTAAAGTTATGTATTTCATATTTTGGAATTATAAATTTCTCATTCTCATTATATTTACTGTGATTCTGTTCCATCTAGTTTTTCTCTGTATCATATCAGTGAAAGGAATTCTTGCAATCTGTCCTAGCAGAAATCTCCCTCCTTTGTCATCATTGTGATCATGTATAAAACAGATTGGAGCTGTTTCTCTAATAGGTCCCGATGATCTAAAGCTTTCAGCTCTGGCGAGGTGATCTAAGATGTCTTCTCTTTACTGTGAGGTCCCTATAAGAATTTTATAAAAACACTTTTTAACTTTTAGTTCTTTTTAGATTTAGTTGTTCATCTAGCTATGTTAGGATTTCAATGTGAAGGAGAGACATTACAATATACAGGTGGCCCTCGTTTTACAACGGTTCAATTTACACCGTTTCAGAATAACAACCTTTTTTTTCCAGTCATGTGACTGCTATTGAAAAGCATTGAGAAGCAGTGCATTTATTAAAATAGCCTGTAGGTGGAGCTGTCCGCTGGTGTTGCAGCAAAGCCAAGCAAGCTGAAATTAATC
Source organism: Bombina bombina (assembly GCF_027579735.1). Lineage (NCBI taxonomy): Eukaryota > Metazoa > Chordata > Amphibia > Anura > Bombinatoridae > Bombina > Bombina bombina. The sequence continues at coordinate 346,447,941 of NC_069504.1, read as the reverse complement.
AGTTTAACCAGACCTGAGCTATCGAGCAGATTTCAATGGAACAAGATCTTCCTGTCTATAAATCAGTCCAGATTGGAATGCATAGAAAGAACTGTTTGCAGAAAAAATGCAAGTGAAGTCTGTGTTGTGTGATTATTTTATTAGGTTTATAATGCTGTTTAGCAAATGTTTTTGTTCCTTTAACTTAGTTTAATTATATATTCTGTGCTGTGTGATTATTTTATTAGGTTTATAATGTTGTTTAGCATTTAAAGTCTTTATTTCAAAGCTTTAAAAATAATGTATTAGGTTTTACTTATGACAATTTTGAGAGGGGCCCTGAACCTATCTCCCTCACTTCCCATTGACTTACATTATAAACTGGGTTTCAATTTACAACGGTTTTGATTTACAACCATTCCTTCTGGAACCTAACCCCGGCGTAAACTGAGGGCTACCTGTATATCACTATAACTAACTGGTGTTTCCGTAATGGAATGGAATGGGCATGTCATCTAACCAGAACACTCTGCTATGGCATGACAAATCAGATCATGTGATGTTGTTCTGTGAAGCTGGTATGCTAAAAATTAACAATTGACTCCTTAGACCACCAATAGAAACTTCTTATACAAAGAAGGGTGATAGTATTCTCTATTGTTAAATTATATTTGTCTATATATATAAATCCTAAGTGTATATGTCCATGCATATCATAAAAATAGCAAATACATGTAAACAGAAGATGTCTTTTCTTTCATGTAATTGGCAAGAGTCCATGAGCTAGTGACATATGGGATATACAATCCTACCAGGAGGGGCAAAGTTTCCCAAACCTCAAAATGCCTATAAATACACCCCTCACCACACCCACAATTCAGTTTTACAAACTTTGCCTCCTATGGAGGTGGTGAAGTAAGTTTGTGCTAAGATTTCTACGTTGATATGCGCTTCTCAGCATTGTTGAAGCTCGATTCCTCTCAGAGTACAGCGAATGTCAGAGGGACGTGAAGGGAGTATCACTTATTGAATACGATGATTTCCCTAACGGGGGTCTATTTCATGAGTTCTCTGTTATCGATCATAGAGATTCATCTCCTACCTCCCTTTCAGATCGACAATATACTCTCAATTTACCATTACCTCTACTGATAACTGTTTCTGTACTGGTTTGGCTATCTGTTATATGTGGATGGGTGTCTTTTGGTAAGTATGTTTTTTATTACTTAAGACAACTCAGCTATGGTTTGGCACTTTATGCATTTATATAAAGTTCTAAATATATGTATTGTACTTATATTTGCCATGAATCAGGTTCATGTATTTCCTTCTGCAGACTGTCAGTTTCATATTTGGAATCAAGAAAATAGAGAGACGCACTCACTGAGACAGAACAATAGCTAGAAAAACTTCTGTGCTTGTCCACAAAGCCAGTGCCACTCAGGGTGCAGTCTCTTTTTGCACACTATGCCTTTTCACAGAGAAAAAATATCCTGTAGCATATCAGTCTGATCCTGCCCAATGACAGTCCAGCACAGAAATACCAGGCAATTCTTCTCTGAACAAGACAAACAACAAACCTCAGACGTATGTTTCGGCCTCTCTTGGGCCTCGTCAGTGAGGTGCAGTTGCATATCTCTAGGGCATGTGTGCAAGGAGTCCAACGTCTGGTTTCCCCCTTTTAATCTTAAGGAGACCTAAGAGTAATTTACATAAAATCAAGAAAATAGAGAGACGCACTCAATGAGACAGAACAATAGCTAGAAAAACTTCTGTGCTTGTCCACAAAGCCAGTGCCACTCAGGATGCAGTCTCTTTTTGCACACTATGCCTTTTCACAGAGAAAAAATATCCTGTAGCATATCAGTCTGATCCTGCCCAATGACAGTCCAGCACCGAAATACCAGGCAATTCTTCTCTGAACAAGACAAACAACAAACCTCAGACGTATGTTTCGGCCTCTCTTGGGCCTCGTCAGTGAGGTGCAGTTGCATATCTCTAGGGCATGTGTGCAAGGAGTCCAACGTCTGGTTTCCCCCTTTTACTCTTAAGGAGACCTAAGAGTAATTTACATAAAATCAAGAAAATAGAGAGACGTACTCAATGAGACAGAACAATAGCTAGAAAAACTTCTGTGCTTGTCCACAAAGCCAGTGCCACTCAGGGTGCAGTCTCTTTTTGCACACTATGCCTTTTCACAGAGAAAAAATATCTTGTAGCATATCAGTCTGATCCTGCCCAATGACAAGAGAGGCCGAACTGTACGTCTGGGGTTTGTTGTTTGTCTTGTTCAGAGAAGAATTGCCTGGTATTTCGGTGCTGGACTGTCATTGGGCAGGATCAGACTGATATGCTACAGGATATTTTTTCTCTGTGAAAAGGCATAGTGTGCAAAAAGAGACTGCACCCTGAGTGGCACTGGCCTTGTGGACAAATACAGAAGTTTTTCTAGCTATTGTTCTGTCTCAGTGAGTGCGTCTCTCTATTTTCTTGATTTTATGTAAATTACTCTTAGGTCTCCCTAAGAGTAAAAGGGGGAACCAGACATTGGACTCCTTGCACACATGCCCTAGAGATATGCAACTGCACCTCACTGACGAGGCCCAAGAGAGGCCGAAACGTACGTCTGGGGTTTGTTGTTTGTCTTGTTCAGAGAAGAATTGTCTGGTATTTCGGTGCTGGACTGTCATTGGGCAGGATCAGACTGATATGCTACAGGATATTTTTTCTTTGTGAAAAGGCATAGTGTGCAAAAAGAGACTGCACCCTGAGTGGCACTGGCCTTGTGGACAAGCACAGAAGTTTTTCTAGCTATTGTTCTGTCTCAGTGAGTACGTCTCTCTATTTTCTTGATTTTATGTAAATTACTCTTAGGTCTCCCTAAGAGTAAAAGGGGGAAACCAGACGTTGGACTCCTTGCACACATGCCCTAGAGATATGCAACTGCACCTCACTGACGAGGCCCAAGAGAGGCCGAAACGTACGTCTGGGGTTTGTTGTTTGTCTTGTTCAGAGAAGAATTGCCTGGTATTTCGGTGCTGGACTGTCATTGGGCAGGATCAGACTGATATGCTACAGGATATTTTTTCTCTGTGAAAAGGCATAGTGTGCAAAAAGAGACTGCACCCTGAGTGGCACTGGCCTTGTGGACAAGCACAGAAGTTTTTCTAGCTATTGTTCTGTCTCAGTGAGTGCGTCTCTCTATTTTCTTGAGTTTCATATGTGGGTAATATAAACATCTTTTATAGAATTTTTTTTCTTACCTGGGGTTTAATCTTTTTTTAATTGACTACTTCTTGCAAATTGCGGGTGGCATTAGGCCCGCGGGTGCGTCAAATGCTAAACTTTATTGCGTCATTCTTGGCGCGAAAATATTTTTGGCGCGGAAAAATACGTCTATGACGCAACTTCGTCATTTCCGGCGTCATACTTGATGCCGAGACCTTTCACACGGTTGCGTCATTAGTGACGTGAATGTGTAATTTCCGGTTATTTTTGGCGCCAAAAAGTTTACGTTACGTTGTGTGTCATACTTGGCGCCAAACTTTTCATTATTTCAATACCCCATTGATGTTTGCCTCTTGATTTTTTTCTCTATCAGAGGCCTATGCTATTTGCTTTTTTTCCCATTCCTGAAACTGTCATATAAGGAAATAGATAATTTTGCTTTTTATGTTGTTTTTTTTCTCTTACATTTTGCAAGATGTCTTTATCTGATCCTGCCTCAGAAGTTTCTGCTGGAACATTGCTGCCTGACATCGGTCCTACCAAAGCTAAGTGCATTTGTTGTAAAATTGTTGAAATTATTTCACCGAATGTCATTTGTAATAGTTGTCATGATAAACTTTTACATGCAGTTAGTGTATCCATCAGTAATAGCACATTGCCAGTTGTAGTTCCTTCAACTTCTAATGTGCATGATATACCTGTAAATTTTAAAGAATTTGTTTCTGATTGTATTTTTAAGGCTTTGTCTGCATTTCCACCTTCTAATAAACGTAAAGATCTTTTAAAACTTCTCATTTAGTTGATGAAATTTCAAATGACCAACAACATAATTTATCCTCTTCTGATGAGGATCTATCTGATACAGACGATCCTTCCTCAGACATTGACACTGACAAATCTACTTATTTATTTAAATAGAGTATATGCGTTCTTTATTAAAAGAAATGTTAATTATTTTGGATATTAAGGTAACCAGTCCTATTGATGTTCAGTCTAATAAACGTTTAAATGCTGTTTTTAAACCTCCTGTGGTTTCTCCAGGGGTTTTTACTATTCCTGAGGCTATTTCTGATGATTTCTAGGGAATGGAATAAGCCAGGTACTTCTTTTATTCCTTCTTCAAGGTTTAAATAATTGTATCCTTTACCAGCAAAATCTATAGAGTTTTGGGAAAAAATCCCCAAAGTTGATGGGGCTATTTCTACTCTTGCTAAACGTACCACTATTCCTATGGAAGATAGTACTTCCTTTTAAGGATCCTTTAGATAGGAAGCTTGAATCTTATCTAAGGAAGGCCTATTTATATTCAGGTCATCTTCTCAGACCTGCAATTTCTTTGGCTGATGTTGCGGCTGCATCAACCTTCTGGTTGGAGAATTTAGCGCAACAGGAATTGGATTCTGACTTATCTAGCATTATTCGCCTATTGCAATATTCTAATCATTTTATTGTGTTGCAATTTTTTATATTATCAAAATTGATGTTAGATCAATGTCTTTAGCTATTTTAGCTAGAAGAGCTTTGTGGCTTAAATCTTGGAATGCTGATATGACATCTAAATGTAGATTACTATCTCTTTCTTTCCAAGGTAATAATTTATTTGGTTCTCAGTTGGATTCTATTATTTCAACTGTCACTGGGGGAAGGGAGTTTTTCTGCCTCAGGATTAAAAACCTAAGGGTAAACCTAAGGCTTCTAACCATTTTTCGTTCCTTTCGTCAGAATAAGGAACAAAAACTCAATCTTCCCCCCAAGGAGTCTGCTTCCAATTGGAAGCCTTCCTCAAATTGGAATAAATCCAAGCCATTTAGGAAACCAAAGTCAGCCCCTAAGTCCGCATGAAGGTGTGGCCCTCATTCCAGCTCAGCTGGTAGGGGGCAGATTAGGGTTTTTTCAAAGATATTTGGATAAAATCTGTCCAAAATCAATGGATTCAGAGCATTGTCTCTCAAGGGTATCGAATAGGATTCAGAGTATAACCTCCTGTGAGAAGATTTTTTCTCTCACGTATCCCAGTAAATCCAGTAAAAGCTCAGGCTTTCCTGAAGTGTGTTTCAGACCTGGAGTCTTCAGGGGTAATCATGCCAGTTCCTCCTCAGGAACAAGGTTTGGGGGTTTTATTCAAATCTATTCATTGTACCAAAGAAGGAAAATTTATTCAGACCAGTTCTGATCTGAAAAATTTGAATCGTTATGTTAGAGTACCAACTTTCAAGATGGTGACTTTAAGAACTATTCTGCCTTTTGTTCAGCAAGGACATTTTATGTCCACAATAGACTTGCAGGATGCATACCTTCATATTCCGATTCATCCAGAACATTATCAGTTTCTGAGATTCTCTTTTCTAAACAAGCATTACCAATTTGTTGCTCTTCCATTTGGCCTAGCAACAGCTCCAAGAATCTTTTCAAAGGTTCTGGGTGCCCTACTCTCTGTAATCAGAGAACAGGGTATTGCGGTATTTCCTTATTTGGACGATATCTTGGTACTAGCTCAGTCTTTGCGTACTGCAGAATCTCACACAAATCAACTAGTGTTGTTTCTTTGGAAACATGGTTGGAGGATCAATTTACCAAAAGTTTCTTGATTCCTCAGACAAGGGTCACCTTTTTAGGCTTCCAGATAGATTCAGTATCCATGACTCTGTCTCTAACAGACAAGAGACGTTTAAAATTGGTTGCAGCATGCCGGCACCTTCAGTCTCAGTCATTCCCTTCAGTGGCTATATGCATGGAAGTTTTAGGTCTCATGACTGCAGCATCGGACGCCACCCCCTTTGCTCGTTTTCACATGAGACCTCTACAGCTTTGTATGCTGAATCAATGTACGACACTCTCTGACATGGTGGATAGATCACCATCGTTTAGTTCAAGGGGCTTCTTTTGTTCGGCCAACCTGGACTGTGATCACAACAGATGCGAGTCTTTCAGGTTGGGGAACTGTTTGGGGATCTCTGACAGCACAAGGGGTTTGGAAATCTCAAGAGGCGAGATTACCAATAAATATTTTAGAACTCCTTGCAATTCTCAGAGCTCTTCAGTTTTGGCCTCTGCTAAAGAGAGAACCGTTCATTTGTTTTCAGACAGACAATATCACAACAGTGGCATATGTCAATCATCAGGGTGGGACTCACAGTCCCCAAGCTATGAAAAAAGTATCTCGGATACTTGTTTGAGCAGAATCCAGCTCTTGTCTAATCTCTGTGGTGCTTTTCCCAGGTGAAGACAATTGGGAGGCGGATTATCTCAGCCGCCAGACTTTACATCCAGAGGAGTGGTCTCTCCACCCAGATGTGTTTTCTTAGATTGTTCAGTTGTGGGGTCTTCCAGAGATAGATCTCATGGCCTCTCATCTTCCCAGATACCGGTCCAGGTCCAGGGATGTTCAGGCGGAAGCAGGGGATGTGCTGACACTGTGCTGACACTTCCTTGGTGTTATCATCCTGCTTACATTTTCCCGCCTCTACTTCTCCTTCCAAGAGTGATCTCCAAAATCATCATGGAGCAATCATTTGTGTTGTTGGTGGCTCCAGCATGGCCACACAGGTTTTGGTATGCGGATCTAGTTTGGATGTCCAGTTGCCTCTTTGGCCACTTCTGTTCGGCCAGACCTACTATCTCAAGGTCCGTTTTTCCATTAGGATCTCAAATCATTAAATTTGAAGGTATGGAAATTGAACGCTCAGTACTAAGTCATAAAGGTTTCTCTGACTCAGTGATTAATACTATGTTACAAGCTCGTAAATCTGTTTCTAGAGAGATTTATTAGAGAGTTTGGAAGACTTTTCATGGTGTTCTTCTCATAAATTCTCCTGGCATTCTTTTAGAATTCCTCGAATTTTACAGATTCTTCAGGACGGTTTGGATAAGGGTTTGTCTGCAAGTTCCTTGAAAGGACAAATCTCCGCTCTTTCTGTTTTATTTCACAGAAAGATTGCTATACTTCCTGATATACACTGTTTTGTATAGGATTTAGTTCTTATTAAGCCTGTTATTTAATCAATTTCTCCTCCTTGGAGTCTTAATTTGGTTGTGACGGCTTTACAGGTTCTTCCATTTGAACCTATGCATTTTTTGGACATTAAGCTACTTTCTTGGAAAGTGTTGTTTCTTTTGGCCATCTCTTCTGCTAGAAGAGTTTCTGAGTTATCTGCTCTTTCTTGTGAGTCTCCTTTTCTGATTTTTTCATCAGGATAAGGCAGTTTTGCGGACTTCTTTTTAATTTTTACCTAAGGTTGTGAATTCTAACAACTTTAGTAGAGAAATTGTTGTCCCTTCCTTGTGTCCTAATCCTAAGAATTCTTTGGAAAGTTCCTTACATTCTTTGGATGTGGTAAGAGCTTTGAAATATTATGTGGAAGCTACTAAAGATTTCAGGAAGTCTTCCAGTCTATTTGTTTTATTTTCTGGTCCTAGTAAAGGTCAGAAGGCTTCTGCTATTTCCTTGGCTCCTTGGTTGAAACTTTTGATTCATCAAGTTTATTTTGAGTCGGGTCAGGCCCCTCCTCAGAGAATTACAGCTCATTCTACTAGATCAGTCTCCACTTTGTGGGCTTTTAAGAATGAAGCTTCAGTTGGTCAGATTTGCAAAGCGGCAACTTGGTCCTCTTTGCATTCATTTACTAAATTCTACCGTTTTGATGTATTTGCTTCTTCGGAAGCAGTTTTTGGTAGAAAAGTTCTTCAGGCAGCTGTTTCAGTTTGATTCTTCTGCTTTTGATTTAAGTTTTTTTCTTTCAAATGAAATAAACTTATATTTTTGGTTTGTGGATTAATTTTTTTCAGCAGATTATGGCTGTTTTTATTTTATTCCCTCCCTCTCTAGTGACTCTTGAGTGGAGATCCACATCTTGGGTATTGATATCCCATATGTCACTAGCTCATTGACTCTTGCCAATTACATGAAAGAAAACATAATTTATGTAAGAACTTACCTGATAAATTCATTTCTTTCATATTGGCAAGAGTCCATGAGGCCCACCCTTTTATGGTGGTTATGATTTTTTGTAAAAAGCACAATTATTTCCAAATTTCCTTTGTTGATGCTTTCTATTCCTTTCTTTATCACCCCACTGCTTGGCTATTCGTTAAACTGAATTGTGGGTGTGGTGAGGGGTGTATTTATAGGCATTTTGAGGTTTGGGAAACTTTGCCCCTCCTGGTAGGATTGTATATCCCATATGTCACTAGCTCATGGACTCTTGCCAATATGAAAGAAATGAATTTAACAGGTAAGTTCTTACATAAATTATGTTTTTTTTAAACAGTTTCCTAAATTTTGGCCACAGTCACAATCTATCGGAAGCAGTGTTTTTCTCTTTTTCCGGCTGAAAGGGCTTCTTTTTGATTCAGTCTAATCAGAATGGCATGTTTTATACAAATTCTCACACTAGCAAAAGAGTTTTGGAATCCTCAATATAAGTTCTATTTTCCCTATGGAGCCAAGAAGATCTTGGTTATTACAATACTTTTTCAAACTTAAGCTTTTCAAGACCATTTTTGGATTATCAAATCAAATTTTACTGCTAGCTAGAGAATAAGTTATTATTAACTTACTATTGAATTACGCATGAGTAAAGTTAACATGGAATCATCTACACATCAGCCAAATTCATGAAGACTTATAAGGATGTTAATATATATATATAATTGTCTATAATTAGTTTAATCTAATCAAGGCATATAATACTTATATATTAAAGAATAAAGTTCTTACTACAGCTCTTTCTCTCTTGCTTCCTTTGTGAGAATCATACATCTGTTGCTAATCACTCATTAATGACAGACACTAGGCTGAGGATACAACAATTAAAACTGGGTTTTTGAAGGAGATTCATTTATTCTCTACTTTCATAGTTATCTATTGCAATCCTTTTCCATCCACACCACTGCTAAACCATCTAAATGCATCTTTTTGGTTTTCAGGATGGGCAGACTGGGAACTCATGGTCAGTCTTGTGAATGAGTTTGGACTTAGCATGCAATCTCATGTAAGGGTCTCTTAAGAAGATACAAAGCAACAAGGCAACGGGGTCACTAATTACAGTTTAAAGAATGTTAAAATAAATTATAAGTGTTTTGCATAAAAACTCATAGTCGTCACTTTGTGTTCTGTTAACACAAAAATGGAAATTGTTAAAAAACAGTCACCTAGATTACGAGTTTTGTGTTAACAGGGGTGCGGTGTTAACGCACAGTTTTCCCTCACCGCTCACCTAAAGTAACGCTGGTATTATGGTTTTTATTTAACCCGGCGTTAGCCGCAAAAAGGTGAGCGTAGAGCAGAATTTAGCTCCACACCTCACCTGAATACCAGCGCTGCTTACGGTAGCGATAAGCTGGCTAAACGTGCTTGTGCACGATTTCCCCATAGCAGGGCCGGTGCAACAGCCAATAGGATTTTTCCTACCTTAATTCCGATTGGCTGATAGAATCCTATCAGCCAACTGGAATTCAAGGGACGCCATCTTGGATGACGTCATTTAAAGGAACCTTCATTCTTCAGTTGGATGTTGATGGAAGAGGATGCTCTGCGTCGGCTGTCTTGAAGATGGACCCGCTCTGCTCCGGATTGATGAAGATAGAAGATGCCGCCTGGATGAAGACTTCTGCCCCTCTGGAGGTCCTCTTATGCCCGGATCGGATGAAGACTTCTAGCCGTCTGGAGGTCCACTTCTGCCCGGTTGGGTGAAGATGTCTCAAGGTAGGGTGATCTTCAAGGGGGTAGTGTTAGATTTTATTAAGGGGGGATTGGGTGGGTTTTAGAGTAGGGTTGGGTGTGTGGGTGGTGGGTTTTAATGTTGGGGGGGTATTGTAATTTTTTTTACAGGTAAAAGGGCTGATTACTTTGGGGCAATACCCCGCAAAAGACCCTTTTAAGGGCTGTTTGTAATTTAGTATAGGGTAGGGCTTTTTTTTTATTTTCGGGGGCTTTTTTATTTTATTAGGGGGATTAGAGTAGGTGTAATTAGTTTAAAATTCTTGTAATTATTTTATTATTTTTTGTAATTTAGTGCGTTTTTTTTTGTACTTTAGTTTATTTTATTTAATTGTAATTAGTTTAATTTAATTTAGGCAATTAATTTATTTATAGTGTAGTGTTAGGTGTAATTGTAACTTAGGTTAGGGTTTATTTTACAGGTAAATTTTTATTTATTTTAGCTAGGTAGTTATTAAATAGTTAATAACTATTTAATAACTATTGTACCTAGTTAAAATAAATACAAACTTGCCTGTAAAATAAAAATAAATCCTAAAATAGCTACAATGTAATTATTAGTTATATTGTAGCTATCTTAGGGTTTATTTTATAGGTAAGTATTTAGTGTTAAATAGGACTAATTTAGTTAATTGTAGTTATTTTATTTCAATTTATTTAAATTATATTTAAGTTAGGGGGGTTAGGTTTAGAGTTAGACTTAGATTTAGGGGTTAATACATTTAATATAGTGGTGGCGACGTTGTGGGCGGCAGATTAGGGGTTAATAAATGTAGGTAGGTGTCGGTGATGTTAGGGACGGCAGATTAGGGGTTAATAAAATGTAACTAGTGTTTGCGAGGCGGGAGTGCGGCGGTTTAGGGGTTAATATATTTATTATAGTAGCGGCGATGTCCGGTCGGCAGATTAGGGGTTAAAAAATGTATTTAAGTGTTTGCGATGTGGGGGGGCCTCGGTTTAGGGGTTAATAGGTAGTTTATGGGTGTTAGTGTACTTTATATCACTTTAGTTATGAGTTTTATGTTACGGCGTTAGCCCATAAAACTCTTAACTACTGACTTTTAAATGCGGTAGGAGTCTTGACAGGAGAGGGTATACCGCTCACTTTTTCCAAGACTCATAATACCGGCGTTAGGAAAATCCCATTAAAAAGATAGGATACGCAATTGACGTAAGGGGATTTGCGGTATGCTCGAGTCGCGGAAAAAAAGTGAGCGGTACACCTGTACCTGCCAGATTCGTAATACCAGTGGGCGTTAAAAAGCAGCGTTGGGACCTCTCAACGCTGCTTTTTAAGGCTAACGCAAGACTCGTAATATAGGCGTATAATTGTGAAAGTTGCAAAGCGCCATATAGCGATAGACAGTGCACAGTCTATCCATACTGACAACATAAAATATGCTTTTAGATGGGTTAGCAGTGGTGCAGATGGAAACGGATTGTAATAGTTAACAATGAAAGTCAGGACTAAGTAATCTCTTTAAAGCATGAATTTAAATTCCAGCACTGTTAGCGACAATCACAATAGTGATTTTAATAATGCCAGAACTGTTATTGACAATCACAACAGTGCAAGTGTGACTACTTTTGAAATATAAAAAAAAATATACAAACCATTTGTACACACTATTTTATTTGCAGTAACCAAACCCACACATTTATTAAAACTTTGAAATATCTTATGTTAAAATTATTCATTGATATTTTTTATTTGACTGTATATTTTATTTGAATTAATGTAAAACGAAATAGGGAATAATCACAAATATGAATGCAGTCAAAATAAATGTGATAATATAAAAAACAACTAATATAAATGCCAAGTACTTTTGCAATACAAGAAAATTTCCAATGATCTAAATAGTAATCTTGTGAAATATCCACTTTATGGCCAATTGACTAACAGATCAGGTTGTGAGATAACTTATATACGGCTAGATTTAGAGTTTTGTCGGTAACGACCCGCGTAGCTAACGCTGGCTTTTTTCTGGCCGCACCTCTAAAATAACTCTGGTATTGAGAGTCCACAGAATGGCTGCGTTAGGCTCCAAAAAGGGAGCGTAGAGGTATATTTAACGCTACTGCAACTCTCGATACCAGAGTTGCTTACGGACGCGGCCAGCCTCAAAAACGTGCTCGTGCACGATTCCCCCATAGAAAACAATGGGGCTGTTTGAGCTGAAAAAAAACCTAACACCTGCAAAAAAGCAGCGTTCAGCTCCTAACGCGGCCCCATTGTTTCCTATGGGGAAACACTTCCTATGTCTGCACCTAACACCCTAACATGAACCCCGAGTCTAAACACCCCTAACCTTACACTTATTAACCACTAATCTGCCGCCCCCGCTATCGCTGACCCCTGCATATTATTATTAACCCCTAATCTGCCGCTCCGTAAACCGCCGCTACTTACATTATCCCTATGTACCCCTAATCTGCTGTCCCTAACACCGCCGACCCCTATATTATATTTATTAACCCCTAATCTGCCGCCCACAACGTCGCCCCCACCTGCCTACACTTATTAACCCCTAATCTGCCGAGCGGAGCTCACCGCTATTCTAAATAAATCCTAACCTAAGTTACAATTAAACCTAACACTACACTATCATTAAATTAATTAAATAAAATATCTACAATTACCTACAATTAAACCTAACACTACACTATCAATAAATTAATTAAATACAATATCTACAAATAACTACAATGAAATAAACTAACTAAAGTACAAAAAATAAAAAAGAACTAAGGCCTAGATTTGGAGTTTGGCGGTAGCCGTGAAAACCAGCGTTAGAGGCTCCTAACGCTGGTTTTAGGCTAACTCCGGTATTTGGAGTCACTCAAAAAAGGGTCTAACGCTCACTTTTCAGCCGCGACTTTTCCATACCGCAGATCCACTTACGTCAATTGCGTATCCTATCTTTTCAATGGGATCTTTCTAACTCCGGTATTTAGAGTCGTGGCTCAAGTGAGCGTTAGAATTCTAATGACAAAACTCCAGCCGCAGAAAAAAGTCAGTAGTTAAGAGCTTTTTGGGCTAACGCCGGTTCATAAAGCTCTTAACTACTGTACTCTAAAGTACACTAACACCCATAAACTACCTATGTACCCCTAAACCGAGGTCCCCCCACATCGCCGCCACTCGATTCATTTTTTTTAACCCCTAATCTGCCGACCGCCACCTACGTTATATTTATGTACCCCTAATCTGCTGCCCCTAACACCGCCAACCCCTGTATTATATTTATTAACCCCTAATCTGCCCCCCACAATGTCGCCGCCAGCTACCTACAATAATTAACCCCTAATCTGCCGACCGCAAAGCGCCGCTACTGAAGTTATCCTTATGTACCCCTAATCTGCTGCCCCTAACACCGCCGACCCGTATATTATATTTATTAACCCCTAATCTGCCCCCCACAACGTCGCCGCTACCTACCTACACTTATTAAACCCTAATCTGCCGAATGGACCACACCGCTATTATAATAAAGTTATTAACCCCTAATCTGCCTCACTAACCCTATAATAAATAGTATTAACTCCTAATCTGCCCTCCCTAACATCGCCGACACCTAACTTCAAACATTAACCCCTAATCTGCCGACCGGAGCTCACCGCTATTCTAATAAATTTTTAAACCCCTAAAGCTAATTCTAACCCTAACCCTAACACCCCCCTAAGTTAAATATAATTTTATTCTAACAAAATAAATTAACTCTTATTAAATAACTTATTCCTATTTAAAACTAAATACTTACCTGTAAAATAAACCCTAATATATATATTAAAATTACATTGTAGCTATTTTAGGATTAATATTTATTTTACAGGCAACTTTGTCATTATTTTAACCAGGTACAATAGCTATTAAATAGTTAAGAACTATTTAATAGTTACCTAGTTAAAATAATTACAAAATTACCTGTAAAATAAATCCTAACCTAAGTTACAATTAAACCTAACACTAGACTATCATTAAATTAATTTAATAAAATATCTACAATTACCTACAATTAAACCTAACACTACACTATCAATACATTAATTAAATAAAATACCTACAAATAACTACAATGAAATAAACTAACTAAAGTACAAAAAATAAAAAAGAACTAAGTTACAAAAAATAAAAAAATATTTACAAACATAAGAAAAATCTTACAACAATTTTAAACTAATTACACCTACTCTAAGCCCCCTAATAAAATAACAAAGCCCCCCAAAATAAAAAAATGCCCTACCCTATTCTAAATTACTAAAGTTCAAAGCTCTTTTACCTTACCAGCCCTGAACAGGGCCCTTTGCGGGGCTTGCCCCAAGAAGTTCAGCTCTTTTGCCTGTAAAAAAAAACATACAATACCCCCCCCCAACATTACAACCCACCACCCACATACCCCTAATCTAACCCAAACCCCCCTTAAATAAACCTAACACTAAGCCCCTGAAGATCTTCCTACCTTGTCTTCACCCTGCCAGGTTCACCGATCGGTCCAGAAGAGCTCCTCCGATGTCCTGATCCAAGCCCAAGCGGGGGGCTGAAGATGTCCATGATCCGGTCGAAGTCTTCATCCAAGTGGGGCAGAAGAGGTCTTCCATCCGATTGAAGTCTTCATCCAGGCGGCATCTTCTATCGTCATCAATCCGGAGCGAAGCATCCTGAAGACCTCCGACGCGGAACATCCATCCTGCCCGACGACTGAACGACGAATGACGGTTCCTTTAAATGACGTCATCCAAGATGGCGTCCCTCGAATTCCGATTGGCTGATAGGATTCTATCAGCCAATCGGAATTAAGGTAGGAATATTCTGATTGGCTGATGGAATCAGCCAATCAGAATCAAGTTCAATCCGATTGGCTGATCCAATCAGCCAATCAGATTGAGCTCGCATTCTATTGGCTGTTCCGATCAGCCAATAGAATGCAAGCTCAATCTGATTGGCTGATTGGATCAGCCAATCGGATTGAACTTGATTCTGATTGGCTGATTCCATCAGATTAGGGGTACATAGGGATAATGTAGGTGGCGGGGGTGTACGGAGCGGCAGATTAGGGGTTAAAAATAATATGCAGGGGTCAGCGATAGCGGGGGCGGCAGATTAGGGGTTAATAAGTGTAAGGCTAGGGGTGTTTAGACTCGGGGTTCATGTTAGGGTGTTAGGTGCAGACGTAGGAAGTGTTTCCCCATAGCAAACAATGGGGCTGCGTTAGGAGCTGAACGCGGCTTTTTTGCAGGTGTTAGGTTTTTTTTCAGCTCAAACAGCCCCATTGTTTCCTATGGGGGAATCGTGCACGAGCACGTTTTTGAGGCTGGCCGCGTCCGTAAGCAACTCTGGTATCGAGAGTTGCAGTTGCGTTAAAAATGCTCTACGCTCCTTTTTTGGAGCCTAACGCAGCGATTCTGTGGACTCTCAATACCAGAGTTATTTTAAAGGTGCGGCCAGAAAAAAGCCGGCGTTAGCTACGCGGGTCGTTACCGACAAAACTCCAAATCTAGCCGTTAGTTACAAAAAATAAAAAAATATTTACAAACATAAGAAAAATCTTACAACAATTTTAAACTAATTACACCTACTCTAAGCCCCCTAATAAAATAACAGAGCCCCCCAAAATAAAAAAATGCCCTACCCTATTCTAAATTACTAAAGTTCAAAGCTCTTTTACCTTACCAGCCCTGAACAGGGCCCTTTGCGGGGCATGCCCCAAGAAGTTCAGCTCTTTTGCCTGTAAAAAAAAACATACAATACCCCCCCAACATTACAACCCACCACCCACATACCCCTAATCTAACCCAAACCCCCCTTAAATAAACCTAACACTAAGCCCCTGAAGATCTTCCTACCTTATCTTCACCATACCAGGTTCACCGATCGGTCCAGAAGAGCTCCTCCGATGTCCTGATCCAAGCCCAAGCGGGGGGCTGAAGATGTCCATCATCCGGTAGAAGTCTTCATCCAAGTGGGGCAGAAGAGGTCTTCCATCCGATTGAAGTCTTCATCCAAGCGGCATCTTCTATCGTCATCCATCCGGAGCGGAGCGGCAGCATCCTGAAGACCTCCGACGCGGAACATCCATCCTGGCCGACGACTGAACGACGAATGACGGTTCCTTCAAATGACGTCATCCAAGATGGCGTCCCTCGAATTCCGATTGGCTGATAGGATTCTATCAGCCAATCGGAATTAAGGTAGGAATATTCTGATTGGCTGATGGAATCAGCCAATCAGAATCAAGTTCAATCCGATTGGCTGATCCAATCAGCCAATCAGATTGAGCTCACATTCTATTGGCTGTTTTGATCAGCCAATAGAATGCAAGCTCAATCTGATTGGCTGATCGGATCAGCCAATTGGATTGAACTTGATTCTGATTGGCTGATTCCATCAGCCAATCAGAATTTTCCTACCTTAATTCCGATTGGCTGATAGAATCCTATCAGCCAATCGGAATTCGAGGGACGCCATCTTGGATGACGTCCCTTAAAGGAACCGTCATTCTTCAGTTGGACGTCGCCGGATGAAGATGGGTCCGTGGTGGAGGTCTTCAGGATGGAGCGGGTCCTCATCGGATGAAGATAGAAGATGCCGCTTGGAAGATGATGGTTGCTGGTCCGGATCTACTCTTCTTCCCGGACAGGATGAAGACTTTGGAGCCTCTTCTGGACTTCTTCAGCCGTCGGATGATGGATGTCTAGCCCCCGCTTGGGCTTAGATGAAGATATCGGAGCCTGGAACGGACGGTCATACCTGGCATGGTGAAGACAAGGTAGGAAGATCTTCAGGGGCTTAGTGTTAGGTTTATTTAAGGGGGGTTTGGGTTAGATTAGGGGTATGTGGGTGGTGGGTTGTAATGTTGGGGGGGGTATTGTATGTTTTTTTTTACAGGCAAAAGAGCTGAATTCTTTGGGGCATGCCCCGCAAAGGGCCCTGTTCAGGGCTGGTAAGGTAAAAGAGCTTTGAACTTTAGTCATTTAGAATAGGGTAGGGCATTTTTTATTTTGGGGGTCTTTGTTATTTTATTAGGGGGCTTAGAGTAGGTGTAATTAGTTTAAAATTGTTGTAATATTTTTCTTATGTTTGTAAATATTTTTTTATTTTTTGTAACTTAGTTCTTTTTTATTTTTTGTACTTTAGTTAGTTTATTTCATTGTAGTTATTTGTAGATATTGTATTTAATTAATTTATTGATAGTGTAGTGTAAGGTTTAATTGTAGGTAATTGTAGGTATTTTATTTAATTAATTTAATGATAGTATAGTGTTAGGTTTAATTGTAACTTAGGTTAGGATTTATTTTACAGGTAATTTTGTTATTATTTTAACTAGGTAACTATTAAATAGTTCTTAACTATTTAATAGCTATTGTACCTGGTTAAAATAATGACAAAGTTGCCTGTAAAATAAATATTAATCCTAAAATAGCTACAATGTAATTATTCGTTATATTGTAGCTATATTAGGGTTTATTTTACAGGTAAGTATTTAGCTTTAAATAGGAATAAGTTATTTAATAAGAGATAATTTATTTCGTTAGAATAAAATTATATTTTACTTAGGGGGGTGTTAGGGTTAGAATTAGCTTTAGGGGTTAATAAATTTAATAGAGTAGCGGTGCGGTCCGCTCGGCAGATTAGGGGTTAATAAGTGTAGGCAGGTGGAGGCGACGTTGTGGGGGGCAGATTAGGGGTTAATAAATATAATATAGGGGTCGGCGGTGTTAGGGGCAGCAGATTAGGGGTACATAAGTATAACGTAGGTGGCGGTCGGCAGATTAGGGGTTAAAAAAATTTAATCGAGTGGCGGCGATGTGGGGGGACCTCAGTTTAGGGGTACATAGGTAGTTTATGGGTGTTAGTGTACTTTAGGGCACAGTAGTTAAGAGCTTTATGAACCGGCGTTAGCCCAAAAAGCTCTTAACTCCTGGTTTTTTTCTGCGGCTGGAGTTTTGTCGTTAGATTTCTAACGCTCACTTCAGCCACGACTCTAAATACCGGAGTTAGAAAGATCCCATTGAAAAGATAGGATACGCAATTTACGTAAGGGGATCAGCGGTATGGAAAAGTCGCGGCTGAAAAGTGAGCGTTAGACCCTTTTTTGACTGACTCCAAATACCGGCGGTAGCCTAAAACCAGCGTTAGGAGCCCCTAACGCTGGTTTTCACGGCTACCGCCAAACTCTAAATCTAGGCCATAGTGAAGTACAGCACAAACACTTCTTAAGTAGGAAATGCCATTAGGACATGTAAATGTAATACCACTTGAATGCACGTTGAGAGAGATAAAGACACTTATATAGTGAAGTACAGCCATTTGCTTACTCACATGAGACATAGATTATACTGAGTCTGTAAAGGTTCAAGCATGTCTGATACTCACAGACAGGCAACAGTGATTCTACTCATATGTCCCTAGATACAAGTAAAATTTAGCTTTATTAATACATAAAAACAAACATAAAGTGAATGTTACAAACTAACTTCAGACTTGACACGTGAGCTTAAAATATCAACACAATAGGAGTCTATATTTTGAAGGGTGGATGTGGATACACTTACTTAGCTTTCAATACCTACTGTGATGCAGAGACATAGGGCAAAAAGCTTACTCAATTTTGACTTTCACTAAAAATTGTCAAGTGCTTCCGCAAAAAACTGATACTGAACTGAAATATCCTCTAGACTTATGGCATTATTTACAGAAGAGCCCAGGGTATATAGAAAGTGCTGTATTAAGCAAAATGCACTAGTGATTTCTCCACTAATCCTAGTGGAGAAATCAGTAGTGCATGTGTCGTTGGTCTAGCTAAAGGTAAACATCTGTCTACAACCTGGCTAAAGGTAAGCATATGTCTAAAAGCTGGCTAAAGGTAAGCATCTGTCTACAGGCTGGCTCACTCTCCTCCTTGCTTTTACTAACTGCTGGTGACAACTCCCCTAATCCTGGTCCCAAACAACTTCCTAGCCCTGCACATCCATGTGTACCGTTCCATAGACTCAGAAAACAAAACTCTGGAAACCTTACTCACATTCCTCTTGCATCTAAAGCCACTACCCCTTTCACTTGTGCACTCTGGAACTCTTGCTCTGTTTGCAACAAGCTCACTTCTATACATGACCTTTTTATCTCCTGCTCCCTCAACCTTCTGGTCCTAACAGAAACCTAGACACAGCATCCACTGCTGCTCTGTCACATGGGGTCTCCACTTCAGCCATACTCCTAGGTCTGATAATAGACAAGGAGGTGGTGTAGGTATTTTACTTTCCCTCTAGTTGCATATTTCAACAAATACAACCCATCTCTTCCCTCTCGTTTTCCTCTTTTGAAACCCACATGATTTGCTTATTCTCCCCCCTCTTTATACGTGTTGCAGTCATATACCGACCCCCTGGCTCCTCAACTCAATTTCTAGATCACTTGGCTGCCTTGCTACCGTATTTCCTTTCCTCAGACACCCCTGCCCTCATTCTTGGTGACTTCAACATCCCTCTTGACAATCCCACTGCCTCTTTTGCAAAACAACTTCTGCAACTCACTTCCTCTTTTGGTTTGTCACAATGCACTGATTCTCCCACTCACAAAGATGGCCACTCCCTTGACCTGATCTTTAGCTATTGATGTACTATTTCATACTTTACAAACTCCCCTTTTCCTCTTTCTGACCACCACCTCCTCACTTGCAACATACCATCCCTTTCTACAACTCTCCCTCCTTCTACTCCTCACACCAAACTTCACAGAAGCATTATGCCATTAGATCAGCAACAGCTTGCTAATTCCCTTGAACCTCTCCTCTCATCCTTCTCCTCCGTTTCCTGCCCTGATCAATCTGTCTGCCACTATAATTCCACGCTTACATTCGTCTTTGACAATCTGGCCCCTCTTACCATAGCTCGGAAATCACACACTCATCCTCAGCCCTGGCATACTCCTCTGACACGGTACCTACGCAGATGTTCCCGTACTACTGAGTGGCACTGGAGAAAATCTCGGAGTTCAGCTGATTTTCTTCATTACAAATATTTCTTAAACTCCTATTCTGCCCTTAATCTCTAACTTTAATGCAGGCCAGAAAGCCTTTGACACCAAATATTTATCCCCTTTTCCTCTTTCTGACCATCATCTCCTCACTTGTAACATCACATCCCCCCCTACAACTCTCCCTTCTTGTACCCCTTACACGAAACTTTACAGAAGCATCAAGTCATTAGTTTAGCAACAGCTTGCTAGCTCTCACAAACCTCTCCTCTTTTCCATCCCTTTTCCCCTCCTGGACAATCTGGCCCCACCTACCATAGCTCGGACATCATACACTTATGCTCAGCCCTGGCATACTCCTCTGACACGGTACCTACGCAGATATTCCTGTACTGCTGAGCGACAATGGAGAAAATCTTAAAGTTCAGCTGATTTTCTTCATTACAAATTCATCTTGAACTCCTACTATTCTGTTCTTAATCTCTATAAGCAACATTACTTCTCTACTCTTATCTCTACTCTTTCTTCAAACCCAAAACGTCTGTTCTCCACTTTCAATACTCTTCTCCACCCACCCCCACCTCCTAATACAACTTATCTGTCAGCTCAAGACTTTGCCAGCCACGTCAATAACAAAATCGACTCCATCAGAAACGAATACAGCTCTCAACATACTTCCATTCTCTCACCCCCTCAAACGCTCGCAAACAACCACAACCTAGCCATAAACTTTGCTCTTTCTCCCCTGTATGTATTGGGTACTTGTAAAGCGTGACTAATCAGCTGTAAGGGTCTCAAGGCGCTGCTCATTTTATTGAAGGATGGATGAAAGGCTGAGTGGACCTCGCCGGGGATCGAACCTGCAACCCTTGGGTTGCTACAGAGCTCAGCTACAGTACCTTAGCATGCTGAGCTATCTGTCCCTAACGTATATAGTGAAGTACAGCACAAACACTTCTTAAGTAGGAAATGCATATACCCTGTTACTGAGGAAGAAGTTTCTGCACTTATACTGCACTCTCACCTCACTAAATGTTCCCTTGACCCTATCCCCTCACAGCTACTCCCCTCCCTCTCTTCTACCCTTACCTCTATACACACAGACATTTTCAACCTCTCCCTCAGCACCGGTATATTTCCCTCATCTTTGAAACATGCACTCGTCACACCTATCCTCAAAATACCTTCCCTTGATCCAACCTACCCATCCAACTACCGCCCTATTTCCCCCCTCCCTCT
This sequence comes from Bombina bombina, assembly GCF_027579735.1. Taxonomy (NCBI): domain Eukaryota; kingdom Metazoa; phylum Chordata; class Amphibia; order Anura; family Bombinatoridae; genus Bombina; species Bombina bombina. Next base: position 346,426,801 of record NC_069504.1, on the reverse strand, counting down.
TGCCTCAAAGCTTCTCGAAAAGCTAGTATATGCACGCCTATTCCATTTCCTTACATTAAACTCCCCCATTGACCCACTGCAATCTGGATTTCGTCCCCATCACTCCACAGAGACAGCAATCGCTAAGGTTACCAACGACCTACTTACAGCAAAATCAAAAGGCCACTTCTCTCTGCTTATCCTCCTTGATCTGTTGACCACCCTCTTTTGCTCCAAACTCTCCAATCCTTCAGCATTTGTGACACAGCCCTCTCGTGGTTCTCTTCCTACCTGTCAAACTGTACCTTTAGTGTAGCCTTCTCTGGGGCCTCCTCTGCCCCGTCACCACTTTCTGTTGGGGTACCACAAGGCTCTGTCCTCGGTCCCCTTCTCTTCTCAATCTACATGTCATCACTAGATTCCCTAATTAAGTCCCACAGTTTTCAATATAATTTGTATGCCGAAGACACCAAAATCCACTTCTCTGCACCAGACCTATCTCTTTCCTTGCTATCCCATGTCACTAACCGTCTTTCTCACATCTCTTCCTGGATGTCCTCTCACTACCTCAAGCTAAATCTCTCCAAAACTGAGCTCCTTATTTTCCCCCTTCTTCCAAAATCTCCTCCCCTAATCTCTCTATGGCCCATATTTATCAAGCTCCGTACGGAGCTTGAAAGGCCGTGTTTCTGGCGAGTCTTCAGACTCGCCAGAAACACAAGTTGTGAAGCAGCGGTCTAAAGACCGCTGCTCCATAACCCTGTCCCCCTGCTCTGAGCAGGCAGACAGGAATCGCCGGAAATCAACCTGATTGAGTACGATCGGGTTGATTGACACCTCCCTGCTGGCAGCCGATTGGCCGCGAGTCAGCAGGGGGCGGAGTTGCACCAGCAGCTCTTGTGAGCTGCTGGTCCAATGTTAAATGCGGAGAGCATATTGCTCTCTGCATTTAGCGAGGTCTTGCGGATCTGATCCGCACTGTCGGATCAGGTCCGCAAGACCTTTAATAAATATGGGCCTATAACTGTTGATAACTCCATCATTACCCCTACCCCGCATGCCCGATGTCTTGGGGTCACTTTTAACTCAGATCTTTCTTTCACAAGACACAGCTAAGATTTTAATCCACTCTTATCCTTCCCCGCCTCGATTACTGCAACTCTGTCTTCTCTGGTATCTCTGGTCTCCCCAACTGCTGCCTAGCTCCTTTACAATCCATAATGAATGCTTCTACCAGGCTCATATTCCTTACACGTCACTTTTCATCTGCTGCACCTCTCTGCTAATCCCTTCACTGGCTTCCTCTTGCCTCTAGGCAAAACAATTCTCACTCTGACATACAAAGCCCTCAACTGCACTGCTCCCCCTATATCTCAGACATTGTCTCCAGATACTCTCCCTCCTGTCCCCTTCACTCTGTTTATGACCTCCTACTCTCCTCCTCTCTCCCCACACTCTGTTTACAGAACTTCTCCAGACTGGCTCCCATCTTGTGGAACTCTCTGCCTCGCTCCACAAGACTCTCCCCTAGTTTTGAAAGCTTCAAGCGCTCCCTAAAAACTCTACTGTTCAGGGATGCATACAACCTAGACTAACCTTTCTTTATACCAGTTCCTCTCCTCCATTGATATCCACTGAACCCCGTTAGCATGTAAGCCTAAGAGTCCAGCTGTTTGCAAATCACCTTCTTAAGAGCTGACTACAACAGCGTGACTCTTGGCAGGGCCCTCTACCCGTTTGATCCCTATAAACGTTTTGTTTTACTCCCACTTTGTTTATAGCGCTACAAAATCTGTTGGCGCTCTACAAATAACCGATAATAATAATTGTAATAAAGGTAAGAATCTGTCTACAAGCTGGCTAAAGATAAGCATCTGTCTACAATCTGGCTAATGGTAAGCATCTTATTCGATTTACCTGGACTAATTTGTCATGCTAGTATGCTGATTTTAATTTACAAAATTATGCACCAGGAGAGGTAAACTTGTTCACAAGAAAAAAAAGTGTTCCAGACTACTCTGCCTCAACCCAATATCTTGTTAATGGGTATACCATAAAAAAGATAATTTAGCTGTAGCTGTGTTGGTGCCCTTTCCTTCAAGATATGGAAGATATGGCATGTCCTCAACTGAATCCTTCTGCTTGCTACAATTATCACTACAAATCTATAAAAATTGTCCTCTTTAAAGCAAAACAATGCAATTCCACAGTGCTTGACTTGCAAGACAGGACCTCATTTAAATGACCCTGGTCTGCTTGTTATGGTTGTATAAAAAATAAATAGGTGATTTAAATATAGAATCTTTATCCTGAGATTTTAGAGACTAAGAAAACTGGTGATAAATAAATAGAGGATATATTTAGCTGACAGGGACAAGAAGTAAAATGATACGTGATATAATACCTGTGGATTTCTTGGATAATTTGTGAGTTTATGAAATTCCTAAAGACTAAAATGTGACTGTGCAGATTTATAGAAATTGTATCAGTGTATAATGTTTTAAGACAAAGTTAAAGGGACACTGAACCCAATTTTTCTTTATGATTCAGATAGAGCATGCAATTTTAAGCAACTTTCGAATTTACTCCTATTATCATTTTTTCTTCGTTCTCTTGCTATCTTTTTTGAAAAAGAAGGCATCTAAGCTATGTTTTGGTTCCGAACACTGGACAGCACTTGTTTATTGGTCGGTTAAATTAATCCACCAATCAGCAAGAACAACCCAGGTTGTTCACCAAAAATGGGCCGGCATCTAAACTTATATTCTTGCTTTTCAAATACAGATACTAAGAGAATGAAGAAAATTTGATAATAGGAGTAAATTAGAAAGTTGCATAAAACTGCATGCTCTATCTGAATCACGAAAGAAAACATTTGGGTTCAGTGTCCCTTTAAGTGCTATACATACTGAGATCTTCATTGTTGTTACCTTTAAAAACATCAAAAGCATTTCTGCCACCAGTTCTTTCCATTATGCTATTTAACACCCAAATATTTTACAAGCCTCACACCTAACCTCAGACTCCAGATTGGCAAAGACATTTTACAAGCCTCACACCTAACCTCAGACTCCAGTGGCACGATCCCATATAAAGCGCAGGTTTCGGTGCAAGCGTGGGAACCTGCGCCGCCCGTAATTTCACCTCGCACATCGGAGTATACATATATTTCTGGAGTCGCTAGTGACTTACGGCACTTTAGAAACTGCCGGCGCCTAAGAAAAGTAAAGATAATTTTAAATCTCCCGTAACAGTCTAACATGCCTCCCAAAAATAGCCCAACACATAAAATATATATATAATATATAATATAAATATATCCGCAATCCCCCCCTCTCACTACTAATAATAAATGTATTAACCCCTAGACCGACAACCCCCCACAACGCAATAAGCCTAATTATTAACCCCTAAACCGCCATATCCCACATAGGCTATTAAATGTATTAACCCCTAATCTGCCGCCGCCGCCAACGTTGCTGCCACTATAATAAAGTTATTAACCCCTAAACCTAAGTCTAACCCTAACACCCCCCTAACTTAAATATTATTTAAATAAATCTAAATAATATTACTATTATTAACTAAATTATTCCTATTTCAAATTAAATACTTACCTATAAAATAAACCCTGTTCCAATCAGCCAATAGAATGTGAGCTCAATCCCATTGACTGATTGGATCAGCCAATCGGATTGAACTTCAATCCGATTGGCTGATTGCATCAGCCAATAGGATTTTTCCAACCTTAATTCCGATTGGCTGATAGAATCCTATCAGCTAATCAGAATTCAAGGGACGCCATCTTGGATGACATAAATGAAAGGAACCTTCATTCGTCGTTAGTCCGTCGGCCAGGAAGGATGCTCCACGTCGGATGTCTTCAAGATGGAAACGCTCCACTCCGGATGGAAGAAGATAGAAGATGCCGCTTGGATGAAGACTTCTGCCCAGATGGAGGACCTCTTCTGCCTGAATCGGATAAAGACTTCTGTCTGGCTGGAGGACCACTTGTGCCTGGATCGGATGAAGACTTCTGCCCGGCTGGGTGAAGACGGCACAAGGTAGGGTGATCTTCAATGGGGTAGTGTTAGTTTTTTTAAGGGGGGATTGGGTGGGTTTTAGAGTAAGGTTGGGTATGGGTGGTGGGTTTTAATGTTGGGGGGGTTGTATTTCTTTTTTTACAGGTAAAAGAGCTGATTACTTTGGGGCAATGCCCCGCAAAAAGCCCTTTTAAGGGCTATTTGTAATTTAGTATAGGGTAGGGAATTTTATTACTTTGGGGGGCTTTTTTATTTTATTAGGGGGCTTAGATTAGGTGTAATTAGTTTAAACTTCTTGTAATTTTTTTTATTTTCTGTAATTTAGTGTTTGTTTTTTCTTGTACTATAGTTTATTTTATTTAATTGTATTTAATTTTAGCTAATTGTAGTTAATTAATTTAATTAATTTAATGATAGTGTAGTGTTAGGTGTAATTGTAACTTAGGTTAGGTTTTATTTTACAGGTAAATTTGTATTTATTTTAGCTAGGTAGTTATTAAATAGTTAATAACTATTTAATAACTATTCTACCTAGTTAAAATAAATACAAAGTTGCCTGTAAAATAAAAATAAATCCTAAAATAGCTACAATGTAATTATTAATTATATTGTAGCTATCTTATAGTTTATTTTATAGGTAAGAATTTAGTTTTAAATAGGAATAATTTAGTTAATAATAGTAATATTATTTAGATTTATTTAAATAATATTTAAGTTAGGGGGGTGTTAGGGTTAGACTTAGGTTTAAGGGTTAATAACTTTATTATAGTGGCGGCGATGTTGGCGGGTGCAGATTAGGGGTTAATACATTTAATAGCCTATGTAGGCTATGGTGGTTTAGGGGTTAATACTAGAATAGGTTAATTGTGGTGTGGGCTATGGCGGTTTAGGAGTTAATAAATTAGTTATTACTTGCGGTGTGGGCTATGGCGGTTTAGGAGTTAATAGAGTTTATTAGTTATTGCGGTGGGGGATTGCGGTTGACAGGTAGATAGACATTGCGCATGCGTTAGGTGTTAGTTTATTTTTGCAGGCATTTTCGGGAGTTACGGTGCTCCCATACTCAGCGCAATGCCTGCTTTGGCTGCCTTTTATGGCGAGGTGAAAATGGAGTAAGATTTCTCCATTTTCGCCACATAAGGCCTTGCGCTGGATATTGGACACCGATTTACGACTCGGTCCCATGTTAGCCTATGGGAGTAAAATTTGCGAGCGACGGGTGAAATATACGGCCGTAACTTGTATGCTACGCCGTATATGTAATACCAAAATCGCGCAAAATCTGGCGTCGCCGGCTTTTGCGGGCGACGCTCTATATGTAATGGAGGCCCAGATTTGCAAAGACATTTTACAAGCCTCTCACCTAACCTCAGACTCCAGATTTGCAAATACATTTTACAAGCCTCACACCTAACATCAGACCCCAGATTTGCAAGCACTAGCCCACCACCCTATTGTTTACCTTAATATATACACACACCTAACAGTAATTATATGCAGCTGTCACTAATAATCCAGGATAGAGAAACCACTTCAGACTCACAGCCTTTGTACTGACATTTTACCACATTCTTTTACACTTTCCAAATCTCACTTGCTCACCACACACAACCCCCCCCCCCCATGTCATCATTCGCTCTCAGTTCACTCAGCCTTATATCAGACATATTTTTTTTCTCCCTTACCTTCTGTGTCCATTCCCTCTCCTTTAGATTGTAAGCTTGAGAGCCTCCCTACCTGTAGGCCACTTTGTGTTTAAAGTGAACTACTACTGATTGTGCTCAAGGGCAGGGCACTCCTCTCCTTTTGTATAATTCACTTACGGCTAGATTTAGAGTTTTGTCGGTAACGACCCGAAAAACTAACGCCCGCGTTTTACTGGCCGCACCATAAAAATAACTCTGGTATTGAGAGTCCACATAAAGGCTGCGTTAGGCTCCAAAAAAGGAGCGTAGAGCATTTTTACCGCAGCTTCAACTCTCGATACCAGAGTTGCTTACGGACGCGGCCAGCCTCAAAAACGTGCTTGTGCACGATTCTCCCATAGGAAACAATGGGGCTGTTTGAGCTGAAAAAAAACCTAACACCTGCAAAAAAGCCGCGTTCAGCTCCTAACGCAGCCCCATTGTTTCCTATGGGGAAACACTTCCTACGTCTGCACCTAACACTCTAACATGTACCCCGAGTCTAAACACCCCTAACCTTACACTTATTAACCCCTAATCTGCCGCCCCCGCTATCGCTGACCCCTGCATTATATTATTAACCCCTAATCTGCCGCTCCGTAAACCGCCGCAACTTACATTATCCCTATGTACCCCTAATCTGCTGCCCCTAACACCGCCGACCCCTATATTATATTTATTAACCCCTAACCTGCCCCCCTCAACGTCGCCGACACCTACCTACACTTATTAACCCCTAATCTGCCGAGCGGACCGCACCGCTACTATATTAAATGTATTAACCCCTAATCCGCCTCACTAACCCTATCATAAATAGTATTAACCCCTAATCTGCCCTCCCTAACATCGCCGACACCTAACTTCAATTATTAACCCCTAATCTGCCGACCGGAGCTCACCGCTACTATAATAAATGGATTAACCCCTAAAGCTAAGTCTAACCCTAACACTAACACCCCCCTAACTTAAATATAATTTACATCTAACAAAATTAATTAACTCTTATTAAATAAATTATTCCTATTTAAAGCTAAATACTTACCTGTAAAATAAATCCTAATATAGCTACAATATAAATTATAATTACATTGTAGCTATTTTAGGATTAATATTTATTTTACAGGCAACTTTGTAATTATTTTAACCAGGTACAATAGCTATTAAATAGTTAAGAACTATTTAATAGTTACCTAGTTAAAATAATAACAAAATTACCTGTAAAATAAATCCTAACCTAAGTTATAATTAAACCTAACACTACCCTATCAATAAATTAATTAAATAAAATACCTACAATTACCTACAATAAAACCTAACACTACGCTATCAATAAATAAATTAAATACAATTCCTACAAATAACTACAAGGAAATAAACTAACTAAAGTACAAAAAATAAAAAAGAACTAAGTTACAAAAAATAAAAAAATATTTACAAACATCAGAAAAATATTACAACAATTTTAAACTAATTACACCTACTCTAAGCCCCCTAATAAAATAACAAAGACCCCCAAAATAAAAAAATGCCCTACCCTATTCTAAATTAATAAAGTTAAAAGCTCTTTTACCTTACCAGCCCTGAACAGGGCCCTTTGCGGGGCATGCCCCAAGAAAATCAGCTCTTTTGCCTGTAAAAAAAAACATACAATACCCCCCCCCCCCAACATTACAACCCACCACCCACATACCCCTAATCTAACCCAAACCCCCCTTAAATAAACCTAACACTAAGCCCCTGAAGATCTTCCTACCTTGTCTTCACCTCACCAGGTATCACCGATCCGTCCTGGCATCCGGTGCTGAAGAGGTCCAGAAGAGGCTCCAAAGTCTTCCTCCTATCCGGCAAGAAGAGGACATCCGGACCGGCAAACATCTTCATCCAAGCGGCATCTTCGATCTTCTTCCATCCGGTGCGGAGCGGGTCCATCTTGAAGCAGCCGACGCGGATCCATCCTCTTCTTCCTGCGTCTCCCGACGAATGACGGTTCCTTTAAGGGACGTCATCCAAGATGGCGTCCCTCGAATTCCGATTGGCTGATAGGATTCTATCAGCCAATCGGAATTAAGGTAGGAATATTCTGATTGGCTGATGGAATCAGCCAATCAGAATCAAGTTCAATCAGATTGGCTGATCCAATCAGCCAATCAGATTGAGCTTGCATTCTATTGGCTGTTCCGATCAGCCAATAGAATGCGAGCTCAATCTGATTGGCTGATTGGATCAGCCAATCGGATTGATCTTGATTCTGATTGGCTGATTCCATCAGCCAATCAGAATATTCCTACCTTAATTCAGATTGGCTGATAGAATCCTATCAGCCAATCGGAATTCGAGGGACGCCATCTTGGATGACGTCCCTTAAAGGAACCGTCATTCGTCGGGAGACGCCGGAAGAAGAGGATGGATCCGCTTCGGCTGCTTCAAGATGGACCCGCTCCGCACCGGATGGAAGAAGATCCTCTTCTTGCCGGATAGGAGGAAGACTTTGGAGCCTCTTCTGGACCTCTTCAGCACCGGATGCCAGGACGGATCGGTGATACCTGGTGAGGTGAAGACAAGGTAGGAAGATCTTCAGGGGCTTAGTGTTAGGTTTATTTAAGGGGGGTTTGGGTTAGATTAGGGGTATGTGGGTGGTGGGTTGTAATGTTGGGGGGGGTATTGTATGTTTTTTTTTACAGGCAAAAGAGCTGATTTTCTTGGGGCATGCCCCGCAAAGGGCCCTGTTCAGGGCTGGTAAGGTAAAAGAGCTTTTAACTTTATTAATTTAGAATAGGGTAGGGCATTTTATTATTTTGGGGGTCTTTGTTATTTTATTAGGGGGCTTAGAGTAGGTGTAATTAGTTTAAAATTGTTGTAATATTTTTCTGATGTTTGTAAATATTTTTTTATTTTTTGTAACTTAGTTCTTTTTTATTTTTTGTACTTTAGTTAGTTTATTTCCTTGTAGTTATTTGTAGGAATTGTATTTAATTTATTTATGGATAGTGTAGTGTTAGGTTTTATTGTAGGTAATTGTAGGTATTTTATTTAATTAATTTATTGATAGGGTAGTGTTAGGTTTAATTATAACTTAGGTTAGGATTTATTTTACAGGTAATTTTGTTATTATTTTAACTAGGTAACTATTAAATAGTTCTTAACTATTTAATAGCTATTGTACCTGGTTAAAATAATTACAAAGTTGCCTGTAAAATAAATATTAATCCTAAAATAGCTACAATGAAATTATAATTTATATTGTAGCTATATTAGGATTTATTTTACAGGTAAGTATTTAGCTTTAAATAGGAATAATTTATTTAATAAGAGTTAATTAATTTTGTTAGATGTAAATTATATTTAAGTTAGGGGGGTGTTAGTGTTAGGGTTAGACTTAGCTTTAGGGGTTAATCCATTTATTATAGTAGCGGTGAGCTCCGGTCGGCAGATTAGGGGTTAATAATTGAAGTTAGGTGTCGGCGATGTTAGGGAGGGCAGATTAGGGGTTAATACTATTTATGATAGGGTTAGTGAGGCGGATTAGGGGTTAATACATTTATTATAGTAGCGGTGCGGTCCGCTCGGCAGATTAGGGGTTAATAAGTGTAGGTAGGTGTCGGCGACGTTGAGGGGGGCAGATTAGGGGTTAATAAATATAATATAGGGGTCGGCGGTGTTAGGGGCAGCAGATTTGGGGTACATAGCTATAATGTAGGTGGCGGCGCTTTGCGGTCGACAGATTAGGGGTTAATTATTGTAAGTAGCTGGCGGCGACGTTGTGGGGGGCAGGTTAGGGGTTAATAAATATAATACAGGGGTCGGCGGGGTTAGGGGCAGCAGATTAGGGGTACATAGGGATAACTTAGCTGGCGGCGCTTTGCGGTCGGCAGATTAGGGGTTAAACAAAAAATTTGAGTGGCGGCGATGTGGGGGGACCTCAGTTTAGGGGTACATAGGTAGTTTATGGGTGTTAGTGTACTTTAGGGTACAGTAGTTAAGAGCTTTATGAACCGGCGTAAGCCCAGAAAGCTCTTAACTACTGACTTTTTTCTGCGGCTGGAGTTTTGTCGTTAGAGCTCTAACGCTCACTTCAGACACGACTCTAAATACCGGAGTTAGGAAGATCCCATTGAAAAGATAGGATACGCAATTGACGTAAGGGGATCTGCGGTATGGAAAAGTCGCGGCTGAAAAGTGAGCGTTAGACCCTATTTTCAGTGACTCCAAATACCGGCGGTAGCCTAAAACCAGCGTTAGGAGCCTCTAACGCTGGTTTTCACGGCTACCGCCAAACTCCAAATCTAGGTCTTATTGTACCTACAACTGTTATTTACCCCTACTGTACTTGTTTGTGTATTACTGTATCCCTGTAATGTTTTTTATTCTTTGTATAGCGCTGCGTAATCTGCTGGCGCTTTATAAATAAATGCTAATAATAATAATAATAATAAATATTCTGTATTATATTGCATTTTAATAAAGATTTTACAGTAAACATATGCACATGTTTATAAAGTGACACATCTACAGTGGTCAGTGTTACTATAGCATTAGTGATGTCGCGGATAGTTCGCCGGCGAATAGTTCTTGACGAACATAGCTTGTTCGCGTTCGCCGCGACCGCCCCCTATTCGTCATCATTGAGTAATACTTTGACCCTGTACCGCACAGTCAGCAGACACATTCCAGCCAATCAGCAGCAGACCCTCCCTCCCAGACCCTCCTACCTCCTGGACAGCATCCATTTTAGATTCATTTGGAAGCTGCATTCGAGAGAGGAGGGACAGTGTAGCTGCTGCTAATTTAATAGGGAAATCAATAGCTAGGCTAGTGTATTCAGTGTCCACTACAGTCCTGAAAGACTCATCTAATCTCTGCTGTAAGGACAGCACCCCAAAAAGCCCTTTTTAGGGCTTGAACATCAGTCTGCTTTTTTTTTTTTTTTTCCTGTGTAATCTAATTGCAGTTGCCTGCCTTCCAGCGTGTGTGTCAGGCTTACAGCGTATACTGTGCCCACTTGCCCAGTGCCACCACTCATATCTGGTGTAACAGTAGTGTAGATTTAAAAAAACAACACTTTTTTGACTGTGTTAAATAATAGCAGTCAGTTTCCTTCACACGTGTGCGTTTCAGTGCCTGCCTGCCAGGGCACAGTGTCACCCCAGTGCAACTCATATCTGGTGTAACAGTAGTGTAGATTTAAAAAAAACAACACTTTTTTGACTGTGATAAATAATAGCAGTCAGTTTCCTTCACACGTGTGTGCGTTTCAGTGCCTGCCTGCCAGGGCACAGTGTCACCCCAGTGCAACTCATATCTGGTGTAACAGTAGTGTAGATTTATAAAAAACAAAACACTTTTTTGACTGTGTTAAATAATAGCAGTCAGTTTCCTTCACACGTGTGCGTTTCAGTGCCTGCCTGCCAGGGCACAGTGTCACCCCAGTGCAACTCATATCTTGTGTAACAGTAGTGTACATTTTAAAAAAACAACACTGTTTTGACTGTGTTAAATAATAGCAGTCAGTTTCCTTCACACGTGTGCGTTTCAGTGCCTGCCTGCCAGGGCACAGTGTCACCCCAGTGCAACTAATATCTGGTGTAACAGTAGTGTAGATTTAAAAAAGAAACAAACACTTTTTTGACTGTGTTAAATAATAGCAGTCAGTTTCCTTCACACGTGTGCATTTCAGTGCCTGCCTGCCAGGGCACAGTGTCACCCCAGTGCAACTCATATCTGGTGTAACAGTAGTGTAGATTTAAAAAAAAAAATTCTTTTTTGACTGCGTTAAATAATAACAGTCAGTTTCCTTCACACGTATATGTCTCAGTGCCTGCCTGCCAGGGCACAGTGTCACCCCAGTGCAACTCATATCTGGTGTAACAGTAGTGTACATTTAAAAAAAAAAAAACACTTTTTTGACTGTGTTAAATAATAGCAGTCAGTTTCCTTCACATGTGTGCGTTTCAGTGCCTGCCTGCCAGGGCACAGTGTCACCCCAGTGCAACTCATATTTGGTGTAACAGTAGTGTATATTTAAAAAAAACAACACTTTTTTGACTGTGTTAAATAATAGCAGTCAGTTTCCTTCACACGTGTGCGTTTCAGTGCCTGCTAGGGCACAGTGTCACCCCAGTGCAACTCATATCTAATGTAACAGTAGTGTACATTAAAAAAAAAATACAGTTTTGACTGTAATAGATTGAATAGCAGTTAGTTGTCTGCAAGCGTGTGTGTCAGGCATACAGCGTCTATTTTGCCAACTTCTGCCAGTGCACAGTGCCACTCATATCTGTTGTCACAGTAGCTTGCACGCATAGTACCACTAATCAAAAAAAAAATGACAGGCAGAGGCAGGCCACCCTGCTGGGGCCGTCGTGTTCGTGGTGCTGTGATTCCCTTTGGCCCTAGAATAATGCCCAGTGTTCAGAGTTCACGTACCCTGAACTCGAACAGTTCTGAGGACATAGTTGACTGGCTAACACAGGACACCCAATCTTCTACAGCTTCCGCTCGGAACCTTGACGCACCATCTTCCTCCAGCTTAGCTTCGGGCACCTCTCAAGTTACCACTCGCCCGCCTGCCGCCACCACCAACACTAGCACCACAGCCGCTTCACTTGATCTGTCAGAGGAGTTATTTACACATCAGTTGGAAGAAATGAGTGATAGTGATGCGCAACCATTATTACCAGAGGATGTAGATAACAGGGATATGTCTCAGTCAGGCAGCATTACACACATGGACGTACGGTGTGATGATGATGATGTTGTACCCACTGCTGCTTCCTTTGTTGAGTTGTCAGATACAAGTGAAGTGGTTGATGATGACGATGCGTCCGTGGATGTCACGTGGGTGCCCGCTAGAAGAGAAGAAGAAGAGGGGGAAAGTTCAGATGGGGAGACAGAGAGGAGGAGGAGGAGATGAGTTGGAAGGAGGGGGAGGTCGTCGCAAGGAGCTAGTGGCACAGTCAGACAGCATGCATCGGCACCCGGGGTCAGCCAGACAGCACGCCAATCAACGCATGCTGTTGCCACCACCAGAATGCCGTCATTGCAGAGCTCAGCAGTGTGGCATCTTTTTTGTGTGTCTGCCTCTGACAACAGCGATGCCATTTGCAACCTGTGCCAAAAGAAACTGAGTCGTGGGAGGTCCAACACCCACCTAGGTACAACTGCTTTGCGAAGGCACATGATCGCACATCACAAACGCCTATGGGATCAACACATGAGTACAAGCAGCACACAAACTCAAAGCCGCCATCCTCCTCCTAGTCCAGCATCTTCAGCCACGTCAACCACTGCTGTCCTCCTTGCCCCCTCTCAACTATCCGCCACTCTGTGTCTCGCCTTGAGCAGTTCCTGCTCATCTGCCTACAGTCAGGTGTCTGTCAAGGACATGTTTGAGCGTAAGAAGTCAATGTCACAAAGTCATCCCCTTGCCCGGCATCTGACAGCTGGCTTGACTGAACTCTTAGCCCGCCAGCTTTTACCATACAAGCTGGTGGAGTCTGAGGCGTTCAAAAAATTTGTAGCTATTGGGACACCGCAGTGGAAGGTATCTGGCCGAAATTTCTTTGCACAAAAGGCAATCCCCAAGCTGTACTCGATTGTGCAAAAGGAAGTAATGGCATGTCTGGCACACAGTGTTGGGGCAAGGGTCCATCTGACCACTGATACCTGGTCTGCAAAGCATGGTCAGGGCAGGTATATCGCCTACACTGCGCATTGGGTAAACCTGCTGATGGCTGACAAGCATGGAATGCGTGGTTCTGCAGAGGAGTTGGTGACACCGCCACGACTTGCAGGCAGGCCTGCTGCCACCTCCTCTACTCCTCCTACTCCATCCTCTTCCATAACCTCCTCGGCTGAGTCCTCTTCTGCTGCTGCATCTTGCTCCACATCAACGGCATCCCCCCAGCTCCCCAGGTACTATTCCACATCCCGGATACGGCAGTGTCACGCCGTCTTGGGGTTGACTTGCCTGAAAGCAGAGAGTTACACTGGACCAGCACTCCTGTCCGCCCTGAACGCACAGGTGGATCAGTGTCTGACTCCGCACCAACTGTAAATCGGCAAAGTGGTTAGTGGCAACGGAATAAATTTGGTGGCGGCATTGAATTTAAGCAAGTTGACACATGTGCCGTGCATGGCAAATGTGTGTAATCTGATCGTACAACACTTTGTGCATAAGTTCCCAGGCTTACAGGACGTCCTGAAGCAGGCCAGGAAGGCGTGTGGCCATTTCAGGTGTTCCTACACGGCCATGGAGCACTTTTCAGATATCCAGGGGCGAAACAACATGCCAGTGAGGCGCTTGATTTACGACAGCCCGACACGTTGGAATTCAACACTCCTAATATTCGACCGCCTGATCCAACAAGAAAAAGCTGTTAACGACTATTTGTATGACTGGGGTGCTAGGACAGCCTCTGCAGAGCTGGGAATTTTTTTGCCACGTTACTGGACGCTCATGCGCAATGCCTGTAGGCTCATGCGTCCTTTTGAGGAGGTGACAAACCTAGTCAGTCGCACTGAAGGCACCATCAGCGACATCATACCATTTGTTTTCTTCCTGGAGCGTGCCCTGCAAAGAGTGCTGGATCAGGCCGTAGATGAGCGTGAAGAGGAAGCGGAAGAGTTGTGGTCACCATCACCACCAGAAACAGCCTTATCAGCATCGCTTGCTGGACCTGCGGCAACGCTGGAAGAGGATTGTGAGGAAGAGGAGTCAGAGGAGGAATGTGGCTTTGAGGAGGAGGAGGAGGAGGAAGACCAACCACAGCAGGCATCCCAGGGTGCTCGTTGTCACCTATCTGGTACCCGTGGTGTTGTACGTGGCTGGGGGGAAGAACATACCTTCAGTGAGATCACTGTGGACGAGGAACGGGACATGAGTAGCTCGGCATCCAACCTTGTGCAAATGGGGTCTTTTATGCTGTCGTGCCTGTTGAGGGACCCTCGTATAAAAAGGCTGAAGGAGAACGACCTGTACTGGGTGTCCACGCTACTAGACCCCGGTATAAGCATAAAGTGGCTGAAATGTTACCAAATTACCGCAAGTCGGAAAGGATGCAGCAGTTCCAAAAAAAATTAAAAAGTATGCTTTACACAGCGTATAAGGGTGATGTCACAGCACAACGGGAATCTAACAGGGGAAGAGGTGAAAGTAATCCTCCTCCTCCCATGACCACGCCGGCAAGGACAGGACGCTTTACAGATGTGTTGTTGATGGAGGACATGCGGAGCTTTTTAAGTCCTACGCATCGCCACAGCCCTTCGGGGTCCACCCTCAGAGAACGACTCGACCGACAGGTAGCAGACTACCTCGCCTTAACTGCAGATATCGACACTCTGAGGAGCGATGAACCCCTTGACAACTGGGTGTGCAGGCTTGACCTGTGGCCTGAGCTATCCCAATTTGCGATAGAACTTCTGGCCTGCCCCGCTTCAAGTGTCCTGTCAGAAAGGACCTTCAGTGCAGCAGGAGGTATTGTCACAGAGAAGAGAAGTCGCCTAGGTCAAAAAAGTCTAGATTACCTCACCTTTATTAAGATGAATGAGGGATCGATCCCGAAGGGACTGACAGTGGGCGATACATTCGACTAATGATGAGATGAGCTGCCTTGGGCTAAAAATGGTCCACACGCTGCTGTATTTTATCTCTGAATGCCGGATGACTTGCGTGACTTATCCGCCACCAACTAAGGTTCAAGCCGCAATGTTTTAGGGCACTTTCTGCCTGGGAAACAAACATCAATTTTTCTGGCCGCTGCTACAGCAGCGGCTGCAACAATACCTAATTTTTCAGGCATGTGTAAATGCCTAATTTTTCTGGCCTCTGGTGCTGCACTGTGGCTTCAAAAACCAAACCAAAAAAAAGGCACATAACAGGGATTAAACTGATAGGAATAGTACTACTTAACACACCACTCCTATCTGGTGGCACATTAGATTGCACGCGCAGTGCCCCAAATTTGAAGTAGGAGGTCCTACCAAGCATCTTTTTCCATATCCCGGTTCCTAAAATCAATGCCATATACACGTCCCCTGATAGGGGACGTAACAGGGATTAAACTGATAGGAATAGTACTACTTAACACACCTTATAATAACGCAGAGAGAGGCAACGCAGAGAGAGGAGTCTGAAGAAGAGGAGTCAGAGGAGGAAGGTGGCTTTGAGGAGGTGGAAGACCAAACACAGCAGGCGTCCCAGGGGGCTTGTTGTCACCTTTCGGGGACCCTTGGTGTTGTACGTGGCTGGGTGGAGGAAGAGACCTTCAATGCAAATGGAGAGTTTGCGGTTGTGCAAATGGACTGTTTGCGGTTGTTTGCGGTGTGTTAAAGGGACAGTCTAGGCTAAAATAAACTTTCATGATTCAGATAGAGCATGTAATTTTAAACAATTTTCCAATTTACTTTTATCACCAATTTTGCTTTGTTCTCTTGGTATTCTTAGTTGAAAGCTTAACCTAGGAGGTTCATATGCTAATTTCTTAGACCTTGAAGCCCACCTCTTTCAGATTGCATTTTAACAGTTTTTCATCACTAGAGGGTGTTAGTTCACGTATTTCATATAGATAACACTTTGCTCGTGCACAAGAAGTTATCTGGGAGCAGGCACTGATTGGCTAGACTGCAAGTCTGTCAAAAGAAATGAAAAAAGGGGCAGTTTGCAGAGGCTTTGATACAAGATAATCACAGAGGTAAAAAAGTATATTATTATAAATGTGTTAGTTATGCAAAACTGGGAAATGTGTAATAAAGGGATTATCTATCTTTAAAACAATAAAAATTCTGGTGTAGACTGTCCCTTTAAACAGGGAGTTTGGTCTGTCACTGTGAAGCGGGCACAACTCTTACACTACCTGATCAATACAACATCATACCTGATGTTTTAAAGCACGTTATTCCAAACTATTTAGGAATGTTAGGTGATTTATGCCCTTTATGGATTAAAACCAGACTCTGCATCAACTATGTAATTTTCCATGGGAGTTTTGCCATGGATCCCCCTCCGGCATGCCACAGTCCAGGTGTTAGTCCCCTTGAAACAACTTTTCCATCACTATTGTGGCCAGAAAGAGTCCCTGTGGGTTTTAAAATTTGCTTGCCTATTGAAGTCTATGGCGGTTCGCCCGGTTCGCCCGTTCGCGAACAGTTGTGGAAGTTCGCATTCACCGTTTCGAACCCAAATTTTTATGTTCGCGACATCACTATATAGCATATTTTGAATATAAATTATCCTACTGTTATTCAGACAGAGTTTGCAATACAAAAATGCATTGTGCTTAAAGGGACATTAAACTACTGGACACATCTACTTTCCTTTGGTTACTGATCACCATGGGATTGGTTTTGCCTTTGTTCCTGTAGCTCTCTTTAAATTGATTTCTTATTTTAACCATTTACAAGTGCTGATTAGTGAAACTCTACATCTTCGCACTGGGAGCTGCCATCTTTGATGTACAGACTACGTTGGTCACATGCCCTCTTATCTTGTCTTGTTTATAGCGCAAGTCTTACAGAAGTCTCCAGAAGTGAGGCATGCAGTACTAGCACAGCTTTAATGTGGTTAACAAAACTAGTAAACTCCTCAACAACAGCGCAACATACAGGGTGTTTCAACAGTTAAGGATATTCATACACACTGTGACAGAAGCAGTGGGCATTCACAGATCTGTGATATTGTTGACTTCTTTACCATTACTGTGCACTTCAGTTTACAGTGCACAATGCAGAGCAGGAGTTGTACATTTTTGCAGTGGCTGAATGTCTTATGTATTATTCCTGAGGTTTTTTTTATATTTGTTATGGAACTTTAAAACTGTGATTTAAAAAAATCCTTGAAATGTGTAAAACTTTTGCTTTGTATTCTACAAGCTAATCCAAAGTACAAATTACAGCTGTCAATAAGCCAATAGAAACACTGATTTGTAGAATCGCGACACTTCTATCACAGGACGCAACAATACAAGAGCTACAATATGGCGGCACTCAGTGTAAAAATGCAGAGCTTTACCAACTGTCTTCTGTACTGGGTTAAAATAAGAGAAATGCTTTAAAGAGAGCTGCAGGTACAGTAGGTAAGACACTAGCATGGAGAGTAGTGACCATACTACTGTAAATGTACCCAGGAGTTTAATGTTGCTTTAAATGATTAAATCCACTTATTTGTCTTTGTAGCCTTTGTTGAAACAAAGGTCCTTTCCATAAGAAGAGAGCATACTGAAGTAGGCTCAGGGGTGTGCACTTGTCTTGTACGCTCTATTCGAATTGTGAAACTTAATTGTGACTTCTATGTTTACCTAGAGCTAATTCTATGAGACAGAAGCAATACAATTTCAATCAGTAAAACCTCTGTTGCTGTGAGCTTGCACACACCTTTATTTATAAAAGTGAGGGTTAAAGTCTGGTAATGGAATTAATTGTGTGTAAGCATGGCAACCTAGTCTAAACCTACTACTCTGTGTAATAATATTTGTTCTAGTATTTATTTTTTAGATGCCAATATGATAATGAACACAAAAAATAGATGATGGAAAGTGTAGGAAAACTAGCTCATGTTTGAACATGTTTAACACTTTAGCTACTTAAATATTTTATAAGTATGCTACATTTTTAAAACATATATTTTAATAATAAAACTATTATCCATAAACATGTAAGGATCATAATATTGCTAATTACCCTTTTTTGCGTATTCTGCTATCTTATGTAGGTCCTGAAATTCCAAAGCTTGCTGACATGAAGAGAAATCAAGCAAAATCTTTGGGATTTGTTTTTAGACCTTTTCTTCTGCACATTGAGAACCTGCATATTGAGATGATCATCTTTCAAATTAAAATGTATGTTTCTAACATATTTGTAGGGACCTCTCCATATTGACAAGATGCCTTAAATCATCTGGCCTGAGCGGAGAGCTCATGAATATATGGCCCATAGACTTATTACTGTAAATTAGGTTGAGTTTACATTTTTGCCATCAATTAATTATTGTTCACCTTAATTTGTTAAGTTTTTCTGTCTAATTATTAATGTCCCTCTACAGTTACACTGACCTTATTTTTCTGCTTTGCGATTGCTTAATTTCATCCGGTATTTACCATTTGCGCCTCCCATTTAAATAATTGTGAATCGCTAAATAAAAATTCACACTGTAAAAATTATCATTTTACTTCTGCAGAACAATATGTTTGTCACTACTAGAGGTACAATGAACACACAAAATAGTGTGAAGGTATACCCAAAGCCCTGTGTACAGTGTCTAGGATAAACATCATTTGCATTAGTAAAAATAAACTTTTGCAATTCAAATCCGTCCTGAAAAGTGTTAAACAATCTGAATGATGTTTGTATGCAGGCATAATAGGTATACTGTGTATATTTGTACAAAATTCTTATACTTTAAATCACAAAATCAACAAGTGACAAGGTTTTAAATATAGTCCTAAATTGCCCTGTACATATCACCAGAACTACCAGGGTTGCAAAGGTTGAAAGTGTGACAGGGCCCTGCAGGTCCACCACTCGAGTGGGAGGTCAAGAGGTGGGACATGGTCCTGAAGTTCCGCCACTGCTTGGGCCCGGGATGGTAGTGGGAGGGGCCGGATGGGAGTGGGGGTACGTAATGGTGGTGTGGCCTATTTTTTGCAGCCATGCCTAGCTATCCCTCTAAGCCACACCATTCATATCCCTCACCATGCAGAAGCAGGACCAGCATGATGACATCACCACTACACCACCAGGGATGCTGGGTACATGTGGTCATCATTAAAGGGACAGTATACACTCATTTTCATATAACTGCATGTAATAGACACTACTATAAAGAATAAGATACTGATATAAAAATCCAGTATAAAATGGTTTAAAAACTTACTTAGAAGCTTTCAGATTAGCTCTGTTGAAAAGGCAGTTGGAAAGCCCCCTGCAAGTGGGAAATAAGACACTCCCCCCCCCCTTCTTTTGCATATGAAAAGACCCTTTACATAAACAGGAGCAAGCTGGAGAAGGTAGCTGACGGTATTCAAATAAAACTTTGGGGCTTGGTTAGGAGTCTGAAAATCGGAGCAATGTTCTTTAAAAATAAGAAAAATTATACATTTTGTAAAAAAAACAAACTTTATGGGCTTTATAAATAGATCATCTACAAAACATTTATGCAAAGAAAAAATGAGTGTATAATGGCCCTTTAAGTGGAAAATATTGTAAAATGTGTTGTTTACATATATGTGTAGTTTTATGCGTATGTCGCTTTAAAAATACCTTTAATAACTCTGAGCGGAGCTATATGCATCAGAAGAAGGCTTTTAAAAAGGAATTGTACTTGTTGCATTAGAGAAATACATGTCATTAGTCCAACTGTATCTGATTTAGATCAATATATTCAGGATAGCATAGATCCACATTAACAAACCATTATCCAGGTGGGATCTGAGAGTGGGAGAGGTGATGCTAATCTTGTGTTATTTTGATCCTGGATATTTATTGTGCAGTTTATTTTCATTTGTCTGTGGATTATAGTGACAACTTTCTATTGTTTTTTTATGTTTGTGTCAGATTCTGAATTCATTGTATATGTTATATTGGCCTGAGACTTGTATTCTTTTTTTGTCACACACTTAGTAAATAATATATAAAATATATATTTTTGTATATTATTGAAAACAATTCCTAATTCTCTTGCTTTGTTGGATGGTTGTATTATATTTTATTTTATAGTTATTTGTAGCTCAGTGTAATAATACAAGCTTATAAAAATAGAATGTTACGATCTCATTTGTGTGCATAGGCCAACCTATGAAATGACTACACTGAAAAAAGTAAAATAAGTTGTATGTGTGTGTATATTTGTATCCAAGAGGAAAAAAAATGAATGGCTCCAGCACTGTTTCTTTAAAAGTGAAAAAACCTTAAGGTTTTTTATTAAGGTGACATAATGAACAGACAGCAACGTTTCATGTAATGCAGACCCTTAATCATGCTATGGATTGCTCTGCAGCACAGCTTTAAATAGGCCAGATGGCTTAATTACAAACATATTAACTCCATATTGGCTAAACTTTTTTTGACCATTGATAGAGATTACTACTGCCATCTATTGGGCCAAATCATGAATTGCACATGTAGAAAAACAGAATTTTTTTTTTTTAAGTCTAAACAAAAATGTTAAGTACATAGGTAAAGTTAAACACATGAGCAGTGATGCAAAGTTTAATCATGACATCCAAAATTAAAATGCATATATATATGAAGAAAGATAAAATTTATAAAAACAAATGGAGATCATAATATCTATTATCTATTCAAACCTACAGGATGTAGAGTTTTAAGTTGTTGAATCCACCATACCTCTCTCTTTTTGAGTTCAAGTTCCCTGTTCCCTCCTCTCCTAAGTTTAGGGATATGATCTATTATTTGGTACCTAAGTTGGCTAACTGTATGTCCCATTTCAAGAAAATGGGAAGAAACTGGAAGGGTTTTATCTTGGCATCTAATTGAAGATTTATGCCCACTAATCCTATCTCTGATGGGGCGTGTAGTCTCCACTGGGGCCAGTGTTTCTTTCCTCCCCTCCGGTATCGTTTTCTGTACAGGAGCTGAAAAAATCCTCAGAGGAACTGGAAGGTGAGTTGCCCATTGCGGTTGTTTTCGGAGCGTGTCTCGCTCCTCTCCATGCCCCTCCGCCTCTGCCTTGCCGCTTCCACATGACGTCACGGCCGCGACTATCATGTGACCACCTGTATACACGATCTTGCTGGTAATCTTCTTCGTCTCTTGTAAACTTTTGTCTTTTAATTTCTTTAAGTTCCTTTTGGTAATCATCCAACAGTTTGTTCACCTCTGCTTTGATATTTTGTAGTTCTTCCCTGGAGAAATGGATATTCAATGCTTGTTCGCATTCTGTAACCAACACTTTTTGTTTGTCCATTTCTTCCTGGAGGTAGTCAACTGTCCACACAATAATGTCGAAGGAACACTTATTCAAAATGCACTCAAATCTTTTGCGATACTTTTCATTATTGGCCATAATGGTAGGTCTTAGCTTGATTCTCAGGCCTCTTGGAATCCGCCTTACCCTGTAGTATTCAGCCAAGGTGGTACTGTGTAGCTCATAGGATAACAATTTTTTGCGTGCTTTTTCCCAATTCTTTGACATATTGGTGTTCGCTGTGTCTCTAAGGAATTCTCTTGAACCTCTTGCAAGAGCTGTTATCCTAGAGGCATCTACATCCGAGTATGAAAAAACATCCAAACCTTCATTTTGCACCTCCATCAAGTGTATATTGTGCTCGAGACCTCCACAGGAAGGTAACATACAAAAGGAGCAATAGGTCCAGCACAAATAACAGTTCAGAGTTGTTTAGCAAAGTGCACGGTAGCCAGAGGGTCCTGATCACCTCTCATATATAAGTCCAAGAGGAAAAAAATGAATGGCTCCAGCACTGTTTCTTTAAAAGGGAAAAAACCTTTATTAAGGTGACATAATGAACAGACAGCAACGTTTCGAGTAACGCAGACCCTTAATCATGCTATGGATTGCTCTGCAGCACAGCTTTAAATAGGCCAGATGGCTTAATTACAAACATATTAACTCCATATTGGCTAAACTTTTTTTGACCATTGATAGAGATTACTACTGCCATTTATTGGGCCAATTCATGAATTGCACATGTAGAAAAACAGAAAAAAATTTAAGTTAAGGCTGACATTGGCAGTACAAACACCAGTAGGATTACCTATCTTACTACCCCAAAAAAGGGCTCATACCCCTGTCTTCATTGTGCACAATGTAATGCTATGATAAAAGGTAAACACATAGCACAAACCAATGACCGGAAAATTCGGGAAATTAATGGGTACTATACCTGTGACACAGACTTTGTGGTCTACCTATTAAAATGCCCGTGTGGGATGGGCTATGTAGGGGAAACTACACGCCCCATCAGAGATAGGATTAGTGGGCATAAATCTTCAATTAGATGCCAAGATAAAACCCTTCCAGTTTCTTCCCATTTTCTTGAAATGGGACACACAGTTAGCCAACTTAGGTACCAAATAATAGATCATATCCCTAAACTTAGGAGAGGAGGGAACAGGGAACTTGAACTCAAAAAGAGAGAGGTATGGTGGATTCAACAACTTAAAACTCTACATCCTGTAGGTTTGAATAGAGATTATGATCTCCATTTGTTTTTATAAATTTTATCTTTCTTCATATATATATGCATTTTAATTTTGGATGTCATGATTAAACTTTGCATCACTGCTCATGTGTTTAACTTTACATATGTACTTAACATTTTTGTTTAGACTTAAAAAAATAAATTCTGTTTTTCTACATGTGCAATTCATGAATTGGCCCAATAGATGGCAGTAGTAATCTCTATCAATGGTCAAAAAAAGTTTAGCCAATATGGAGTTAATATGTTTGTAATTAAGCCATCTGGCCTATTTAAAGCTGTGCTGCAGAGCAATCCATAGCATGATTAAGGGTCTGCGTTACCCGAAACATTGCTGTCTGTTCATTATGTCACCTAATAAAGGTTTTTTCACTTTTAAAGAAACAGTGCCGGAGCCATTCATTTTTTTCCTCTTGGACTTATATATGAGAGGTGAGCAGGACACTCTGGCTACCGTGCACTTTGCTAAACAACTCTGAACTGTTATTTGTGCTGGACCTATTGCTCCTTTTATATATATATATATATATATATATATATATATATATATATATATATATATATATATAGTGGGTATATCCACTACCTGGGTGCTATCCTCAATGGTGCATATAGAAAAGAATTCTCAAATATAGAGGGCACTCACAGGATTTTTTGCAAACCAAGTTAAATTTTATTTCCAAATGATTGCAAAACCAGTAGACTGCCGACGTTTCGGCCCCCCCAAAAAGCCATGGCTATTTTGGCTTAGCATTTGGGTGCACGGCACGAGCGCCGGCTAGAGCTATGTTGCTCTCATATGAATTATAACATTTTTTTCTTGAAAAAGGCCTGAAACGTCGACATTCTCTACTGGTTTTGCAATCATTTGGAAATAAAGTTTAACTTGGCCCTCTATATTTGAGAATTCTTTTATATATATATATATATATATATATATATATATATATATATATATATATATATATATATATATATATATTAAACTGTATCTGAAAAAGTATTTCATGTATTCAGTTTGAATATATGGTCACCCTGCCAATAAGCTAGTTGGAAGCGGTACATGTATGTAGCTACCAATCAGTCACTGACTTGGCCCTGTTCAATACAGTCTCAATTGATACAGTATGTGTTGAGAGTGTTTGTATTTGTGTGTTAGTGTGTGTATGTATGTGTGTGTGTGTAACTGGGTATTTGTATCTATATGTGTGTATGCATGAAGGTCTTTTTAAAGGAAACTAGTGTTGCAACTTCTCGTGCATGATTTCAGACAAACTGGTTTGTGTTCATAAATTAACGGGTTATCCATATTGCCTGCCTAGTAATGTTCAGAGTATTCTATGAACGAGTACAATTTACATAACTTCCTTCAACTAGAAAATGTTTGTGGTTAAAATAAAAAATAAGGGTTAGATTAAAAGTGGAGAGCTAAATTAGCATGCGCTGATATTATACAGTGGAGCGCAAGTATCGCTTTTATGAAAACCTAAATAAATAAACCTAAATAAATGAATGTATCAAAACTATGCTTTTTTGGGGGGAGCGGGCTTCGTGGATTCTTGAACCAGGGCCCTGAGGTTTCTAGTTATCACACTGCATGTTACGTTTATCAAAAACTCACTTTACAGATCATATTTTTCAAAAATTAAAGATTAAAATAACATATTAGCTTACCCTCATTTCTCAGTTTTGCTGTTGTGATTTTCTATTTTTTCCCGGTTTCTATAGATCTCATTTGCTTACAGGATATCACGTGAATGTACATTAAATACATATTCCTATGGAAATTTCAGTCCCACCCATTAAAGGGACAGTCAACACCAGAATTTTTGTTGTTTAAAAAGAAAGATAATCCCTTTATTACCCATTCCCCAGTTTTGCATAATCAAAACTGTTATAATAATATACTTTTTACCTCTGTGATTATCTTGTATCTAAGCTTCTGCTGACTGCCCCCTTATTTCAGTTCTTTTGACAGACATGCAGTTTAGCCAATCAGTGCTCACTCCTAGGTCACTTTACGTGCATGAGCTCAATGTTATCTATATGAAACATGTGAACTAATGCCCTCTAGTGGTCAAAATGTATTCAGATTAGAGGCCGTCTTCAAGGTCTAAGAAATTAGCATATGAACCTCCTAGGTTTAGCTTCCAACTAAGAATACCAAGAGAACAAAGCAAAATTGGTGATAAAAGTAAATTGGGAAGTTTTTTAAAATTGCATGCCCTATTTAAATCATGAAAAAAAAATTGGACTTGACTGTCCCTTTAATAAAGGAGTATGCAAAAGAGAAAATATCTTGCATAGTCACAACTAAGGGGAAAATTGGCAATTTGTGCTTAACACCTGGTGATTTATTTTGTGACCTCGTAAAATGTAATGCATTGCTGCTCTAAATTGATTTTAACAATGTGTTTAACACATCTGCAGTGGTTAAACAGCTAGTTAAATGCAAGCAATTGTGCAACAATAAATGTTCTAATATTTTATTATTTACTGGTTGTACTTTTATGTCTCTTTAAGTTGAAACATAATTTACAGAATCTTTATATCGGGAGCATTTTTATATATTGCTAAAACATTCTACATTGTTGTGTCTCTCCTTATTTTTAAGGGCAAAGAAAAATCTGAATCCTGCCCCTAACATACAAAGCCCTCAGTAACACAACCTCCACTAGTATAGTAGTATTATCTTTCAGCCATCTTTGTCAGTCTTCTAAATTATAAGATATATAACTACCCATATAACTACCCATAAATCTTCTGCTCATAAATATCCATTAAAAACTATATGAACACAGGTGTCCATGCACTGATGGTACCAAGAGGGATTAGCATAAAACAAACAAAACAAATGCATGCCACAAGTTATAATACCATATGTCTTGCCTATCTCTCCCTTCTTACTATAGGGGGCATACAGCTCCAATAGAAAATCCTCTAATGCACTACAGCTTTAGTACACTATTGTTTGCCTATAACTAAATGTTTAACACCAGAAAAGAAGTTAAACACATATTTGAAGTCAGTTCCAGAGCATCAATGCCGCATTGGTGCTAGCAGGAGGATGTCTGGCAGTTATACATATGATTGGCTAAGTGGATTTGTTCAGTTCAGGATTTGCAGTGCATTGTAGATTTGGGCCTTACTTTTTGCTATTTGCTTTACTTATTTGCGGGGATTAAACAGATAGGTATAAACAAGCAATAGTGCAATAATACATGCGTTAAAACGCATTAGAGTGTTTCCTTATTGCAGTTTTATGTCCCTTTAATTTAGATCTCTGTATGTAAAAACACAGCCACATTATTGTCCAATTTAAAGTGCAGTCATCAATTACCAATTGAATGACAGCAGATTTACAGTTATTATATTAATAGCACGTTAAAAACATTTCCCCCATTTTAGAATAAATGATTTGGGATACAGCTATTATTTACTACATCATACCTCATAAGTGCTGGCAATATTAAGTCTGTAAAAAAATGGGAGAAAGATTTCTGCGCAAATGATAACAACAAAAATGAACGATAAACCAAAGATGCTAAAAATGGCTCCAAATCGGTATATTTCGGCAGGCGTTCCCAGGACAGTCACCGCAGACATGAAGCTGGCAGTGAGGGACAGAGCAACTGGAAAAGCGCTCATACTACGGCCTCCAGTAAGGAATTCTTTAGATGTTGTCTTTCCCCTTCCAGTAAATGCATAATAGACTCCAATAGCAGCAGAGATAAGCAACACCAGGGCAAACACAACATAGTCCCAAGGAGAGAAGTGATTTGTATCACCAGGACCAGACATTTTTTTTCTTCTTCAGACAGCTACTAGCACCAGCAAAATATTCAGTAACTGACTTTGCTTGTGGAAGAATAGGTTTATTTATATGAGTTCATGATAAACACCAAGCATTAATTAAACATATTGTTTAGCTGCCAACTTTCAACATTTCATGCCAAAGAAATCTTTGGTAAGTTTCGGAAAGTGTAGAGACAATTGGGTATCATATGATTATTTTGTTATACTTAAATAGACACTGATTTGTGATTCAGATAGAGCATGCAATTTTAAGCAACTTTGTAATTTACTCCTATTATCAATTTTTCTTTGTTCTCTTGCTATCTTTAGTTGAAAAAGAAGGCATCTAAGCTATTTGTTTGGTTCAGTACTCTGGACAGCATTTGTTCATTGGTGGATAAATTTATCTACCAATCAGCAAGAACAACCCAGGTTGTTCACCAAAAATGGGCCGGCATCTAAACTTAAATTCTTGCATTTCAAATAAAGATATCAAGAGAATAAAGAAAATTTGATAATTGGAGTAAATTAGAAAGTTGCTTAAAATGGCATGCTCTATCTGAATCATGAAAGAAAAAATTTGGGTTCAGTGATCCTTTAATGTGTCTTGGATACAATAAGCCTAAAACTTTAATGTACACCAAAATAGGCACACATTATTCATGTATTCTCTGTAAATAGAGAAAAAAGTTTAGAAATGTAACTTTGCAATTTGTTTTCATGGTGAGGGATAGAAAATATTTACTTACAATATCTTGCTCATGCAAAAATAAACATATCAAATATTATTAAAAATTAATATAAATGATTAAAATTAATAAACTAACTGTAAGATATTCTATATATTTGACAGTATGTTTAATATTTTGTTATAATTTATAGTAATTTTGTAATTTTTTTTACATGTAATATTTCAATTACGTGCCTTAAGAATACTAAGTTCTCATGTGCAATAACCAGACCGCAAGATATAAACTGAGAAATGCGATATATTTTACATTTCTATTTTTTCACATACAGGTAGATTACGAGTTGTGCGTTCGTGTTTTAACGCTGAAAAAATGGTAATTTCAGCGTTAAAACAGCAACACAGCCTTTACAAGTCTTGTCGGTATAGCTGTACCGCAAGCCTTTTAGCCTATAACGCAACGTCAGTCCCGCACTCGTAAAAATTACGTTTTCTCATGGGACTTCCATAGCGCAGCCGTTACGAGTTTGCGGTGAGGCTAAAAAGCTTGAGTTACACCCTATGACGATAAGATCCGTACCGCCATCTGAGAGCAGTAGTTATGAGTTTTACGCAGCAAAACTGTTACATAAAAATCATAACTAATGTGTTACAAAGTACCCTAACACCCATAAACTACCTATTAACCCCTAAACCAAGGCCCCCCTGTATCGCAAACACTATATTAAATGTATTAACCCCTAATCTGCCGCTCCCGACATCGCCGCCACTAATACAATTTTTTAACCCCTATTACGCCGCTCCCCGACATCGTCACCATATAATAAAGTTATTAACCCCTAAACCACCGCCCTCCCACATAGCAAACACTATTTAAATATTATTAACCCCTAATCCGCCGTCTGCCCACATCACCCCACTATACTAAAGTTATTAACTCCTATTCCGCCGCTCCCCGCCACCGCCACCACTATAATAAACCTATTAACCCCTAAACCGAAAGACCCCACATCGCAATAAACTAATTTAAACTAGTAACCCCTAAACCTAACGCCCCCCTGACATTTTATATTAAAATTACAATTTCCCTATCTTAAATTAAATTAAAATTTACCTGTCAAATAAAAAACTATGTTTAAACTAACAATTAAACTAACATAACTATTAAACTAAAATTAAACTAAGTACCAATTAAAAAAAAACTAAAATACACCTTAAAAATATTGTAACACTACTATAAAAATTACAAAGTATCTAATTACAAAAAATAAAAAAAACACTAAATTACGAAAAATAACAAACAAAATTATCAAAAATAAAAAAGAATTACACCTAATCTAATAGCCCTATAAAAATAAAAAGCCCACCCAAAATAAAAAAAACCCTAGCCTACAAAAAACTACCAATGGCTCTTTAAAGGGCCTTTTGTAGGGCATCACCCTAAGTTAAACAGCTCTTTAACCTGTAAAAAAATACAAAGACCCCCTCAACAGTATAACCCACCACCCAACCTACCCCCCAAAATAAAAACCTTAAAAGGGCATTTGTATGGGCATTGCCTTAAAAGGGCATTTAGCTCTTTTGCATTGCCCTGAAAAGGACATTTAGCTATTTAATAAAAGTCCAAACCTTAAACTAAAGCTTAAAAAATCCTAACACTAACCCCGAAGATCCACTTACAGTTTCTGAAGTCCGGACATCCAGTCGGTGAGAAGTCTTCATCCAGATGGCTTCATCTTCATCCATCACGGGACCGGCATCTTCTTCATCCCTGAGGAGCGGAGTAGTCGATGCACAGAGGCGGAGGTCCAGGCAAAGGTCCAAGGTGGAGGTCCAGCCATCGATCTGACGTGGAGGGCCTCTTAATGCGATCGTCTGCCGCACACTGAGAATTGAAATGCAAGGCACTCCTTTTATACTGGGGGTACCATTGCTGAAATTTTTTAATCAGCCAATAGGAATTAGAGCTGATAAAATCATATTGGCTGTTCAAATCAGCCAATAGGATTTAAGCATCTCTCATTCTATTGGCTGATTCAGGGCAATGGGTAGATTAGTTTCTTTTAGATAGTTTTATTTATTTTGTGGGTTGGGGGGTGGGGGTTTGTAATTTTAGTGGGTCTTTGTATTTTTTTCAGGTAAAAGAGCTGTTTAACTTAGGACAATGCTCTACAAAAGGCTTAAAAGGCCCTTTTATTAAGGGCTATTGGTAGTTCATTATATATATATTTTTAAATGGGTATTAGAATAGGAATAATTGTTATTATTTTGGACAATTCGTTTGTTATTTTGGGTATTTTTTTTCTTCGTTTTGGGGTGGGTTTTTCTTTTTAGAATAGCCCTTTTTTAATGGACAGCAAAAGAGCTGAATGCCCTTTTAAGGGCAATGGGTAGAGATTAGGTTTTACTTTATTTTTATTTTGTGGGTCTGGGGGGTGGGGGTTTGTATACTGTTAGGGGTGTTTGTTTTTCTTTTGTAGAAAAAGAGCTGATATCTACAAAAAGGCCCTTTTAAGGGCCCACAAAAGGCCCTTTTAAGGGCCCACAAAAGGCCCTTTTAAGGGCCCTTGGTAGTTTATTATAGATTAGGCACAAGCCGGCTGTTTCAAAACTTGTAATGGCTGCGCTATAGAGGGTACAACCCTCTAGCGTGCATAACTCGTAATCTACCTGAGTGAAAATAATTTACTTTTTATTATTTAATATATATTTCTATATTTATATCTGATACTGTTAATGTAAAATAAATATCTCTACCTATCTTTCTATAGGAATAGATATGCAGGTATAGATATACACATACATAAGTATATAGAAATATGTATTTAAAGGGTCAGTAAACCTAAAAAAGAATGCTATATAATTCTGCACATAGTGCAGAATTATATAACATTATCTTAGCCAAACTTTATGCAACATAATATTGCCGGTGAAATTTGATTAAAAAAGAGGGTCTTTCAGACCACCGCTCTTGCTCTACTGAGCGGCCCGATCGCGCCATTACACTCAATGTAGCTCGCTCCTGCTCTGTCTGATAGCGGGAGCGAGCTACATTGAGTGCAATGGTATGATCGGGCCGGGCTGTGACTAGACAGCTGCCCAGATGCGCTCAGGGGAAAACCAGACCCGCTCAGTAGAGCAAGAGCGGCGGTCTGAAAAACACTCTTCTTTAATCAAATTTCAGTGGCAATATTATGTTGCATAAAGTTTGGCTAAGATAATGTTATATAATTCTGCACTATGTGCAGAATTATATAACATTATTTTCTAGGTTTACTGCCCCTTTAAGAATAAAAAGGACATTATCCTGTATGTGAAGAACATTGGAATGTTAAATATGTACAGTAAAACACATATAAACACATAAAAGCGTGTGCTCGCTTTCCCCCATAGACATCTATGGGAAGAGAGTGTTAGAAAAAAACTTAACACCTAAAGTGCGGAATGGCGATTGCCGTAACGCAACCCCATTGGTGTTTACGGGTAAAAGAAAGTTACATTTAAATCTAACACCCTAACATAAACCCTGAGTCTAAACACCTCTAATCTGCTTCCCCCGACATCGCTGACACCTAAATAAAGTTATTAACCCCTAATCTGCTGCTCTCAACATCGCCACCACTTATAAAAGTTATTAACCATTATTCCGCCTCTCCCTGATATCGCCGCCACTAAATAAAGTTATTAACCCTAAACCTCTGGCCTCCCACATCTGCGCCACTAAATAAACCCCTAAACCGCCGCCCCCCGACATCGCAAAACACTAAAGCTTTTTTAGATTAGGGCTTTGTGGGGTTTTATTATATTAGGGTTTGGACTTTGAGAAAGAGCTAAATGACCTTTTAAGGGCAATGAAAAAGAGCTGAATGCCCTTTTAAGGGCAATGGCCATACAAATGCCCCTTTATGTGCAATGGGTAGATTAGGTTTTTTTTTAGAGTTAGGTTTTTTTATTTTGGGTGGTTGGTTGGGTGGTGAGTTTTACTGTTGGGTGTCTTTGTATTTTTTTTTTACAGGTAAAAGAGCTAATTTCTTTCGGGCAATATAGTATATTGTAGGCTAGGGGGTGTTTTTATTTTAGGGGGCTTTTTTATTTTTTTAGGGCTATTACATTAGGTGTAATTGTTTTTATTTTTGATCATTTCAGGTTTTTTTTTTGTAATCTAATGAGCAGTTTTGTCTCACTGCTCACCTGCAGCACTGGTATTAGGGGTTTTTACAAACCCAGCGTTAAAAGGCAAGAAGTGATCGTTGAGCAAAATTGTGCTCCTTACTGCACTCCAATACCAGCACTGCTTAAGTCAGCAGTGAGCTGGTCGTACGTGCTCGTGCACGATTTCCCCATAGGAATCAACGGGGAGAGCCGGCTGAGAAAAAGTCTAACACCTGCAAAAAAGCAGCGTAAAACTCCTTAACGCAGCCCCATTGATTCCTATGGGGAAATTAAATTTATGTTTACACCTAATACCCTAACATGAACCCCGAGTCTAAACACCCCTAATCTTACACTTATTAACCCCTAATCTGCCGCCCCCGACATCGCTGACATGTGCATTATATTTTTTAACCCCTATTCTGCCGCTTCGGACCCCGCCGCCACCTACATTATAGTTATGAATCCCTAATCTGCTGCCCCCAATGTTGCTGCAACCTACCTACACTTATTAACCCCTAATCTGCCGCCCCCAACGTCGCCACCACTATACTAAATGTATTAACCCTTAAACCTAAGTCTAACCCTAACACCCCCCTAACCTAAATATAATTTAAATAAATGTAAATAAAAATTACTATAATTAACTAAATTATTCCTATTTAAAACTAAATACCTATAAAATAAACCCTAAGCTAGCTACAATATAACTAATAGTTACATTGTATCTAGCTTAGGGTTTATTTTTATTTTACAGGCAACTTTGTATTTATTTTAACTAGGTACAATAGTTATTAAATAGTTATAAACTATTTAATAACTTCCTAGTTAAAATAAGTACAAAAGTACCTGTAAAATATAACCTAACTTAAGTTACAATAACACCTAACACTACAATTTATTTAAATAAATTAACTAAATGAAATACAAATATCTAAATTAAATTACATTAGCTAAAGTACAAAAAAAACAAATACTAAATTACAGAAAATAATAAACAAATTACAGATATTTAAACTAATTACACCTAATCTAATAGCCCTATCAAAATTAAAAAAGCCCCCCAAAATAAAAAAAACCCTAGTCTAAACTAAACTGCCAATAGCACTTAAAAGGGCCTTTTGCGGGGCATTGCCCCAAAGTAATCAGCTCTTTTACCTGTAAAAAAAAATACAAACAACCCCCCCAACAGTAAAACCCACCACCCACACAACCAACCCCCCAAATAAAATACTATCTAAAAAAAACTAAGTTCCCCATTGCCCTGAAAAGGGCATTTGGATGGGCATTGCCCTTAAAAGGGCAGTAAGCTCTTTTGCGGCCCAAACCCTAATCTAAAAAATAAAATCCACCTAATACACCCTTAAATAAACCTAACACTAACCCCCTGAAGACCTGACATCCATGCTCAAGGAAGCGGCAGAAGTCTTCATCCAACTGGGCCGAAGTCCTCAACAAACCCGGGAGAAGTCTTCATACAAGCCGGGCGACGTGGTCCTCCAGACAGGCAGAAGTCTTCATCCAGACGGCATCTTCTATCTTCATCCATCCGATGCGGAGCGGCTCCATCTTCAAGACATCCGACGTGGAGCATCCTCTTCAAATGACGGCTTCTTACTGAATGACGGTTCCTTTAACCCCTTAATGACAACTGACGTACCAGGTACGTCATGCATTAACAAGCAGTTAATGACAATGGACGTACCTGGTACGTCAGTTGTCTAACAGAGTGCTGGAAGTGATCACAATCACTTCCAGCAGCTCTGAGGGTATTGCAGTGATGCCTCGATATGGAGGCATCCTGCAATACCCCTTTACAAGCCTCCGATGCAGAGAGAGCCACTCTGTGGCCCTCTCTGCACCGGTAGTGATGGTGCCGATGGTGCCTTTGCCCAGTGGGAGGAGGGAGCGTGTGCGCGCGCGTGCACGATGCGCGCACGTGCACGATGTGCGCACGTGCACGATGCGTGCACGGGTGCGCGCGTGCACGTGGATGCACGTGCACGTGCGCACATTAGCCACACTGACACCAATGAAGGAAGGGGGGGGAAAAAAAAGTTAAAAAAAAAAAAGTTAAAAAAAAAAAAGTTAATTTTTTTTTTTTTTTTTTTTACATATAAAAGGATCTGGGAGGGGGAGGGGGAGGGGGGTGGGGGTATTGTGGGGGGGCTGCTACACTACAGAAATAAATTTGTATAAAAAATACAAATAAAAGTTATAAATAAAATTTAAATAGTTTGGTTTGTGGGGCCAAACTGGGTACTGGCAGACAGCTGCCAGTACCCAAGATGGCGGTAATTAGGTAGGGGAGAGGGTTAGAGAGCTGGAGGGGGGGGATCAGGGAGGTTGGTGCTAAGGCAGGGGTCCATCACAACTAAAATATTTTATAATTTTTATTTAAAAAAAAAAAAAAAACTCTTTTATTTAGTACTGGCAGACTTTCTGCCAGTACTTAAGATGGCGGTAACAATTGTGGGGTGGGGGAGGGAAGAGAGCTGTTTGGGAGGGATCATGGGGTGGGATGTGTCAGGTGGGAGGCTGATCTCTAAAATTAACCCTGCAAGCTCCCTACAAGCTACCTAATTTAACCCCTTCACTGCTGGGCATAATTCACGTGTGGTGCGCAGCAGCATTTAG
The DNA here is from genome assembly GCF_027579735.1 of Bombina bombina. Lineage (NCBI taxonomy): Eukaryota > Metazoa > Chordata > Amphibia > Anura > Bombinatoridae > Bombina > Bombina bombina. The sequence continues at coordinate 346,392,654 of NC_069504.1, read as the reverse complement.
CGGCCTTCTAATTACCAAAAAGCAACGCCAAAGCCATATAAGTCTGCTATTTCTGAACAAAGGGGATCCCAGAGAAGCTTTTACAACAATTTCTGCCATAATAGCACAAGCTGTTTGTAAATAATTTCAGTGAGAAACCTAAAATTGTGAAAAATGTAAAGTTTTTTTTTTTATTTGCTCGCATTTGGCGGTGAAATGGTGGCATAAAATATACCAAAATGGGCCTAGATCAATACTTGGGGTTGTCTACTACACTACACTAAAGCTAAAATTAAACCTACAAGCTCCCTACAAGCTCCCTAATTAACCCCTTCACTCCTGGGCATAAAACATGTGTGGTGCGCAGCGGCATTTAGCGGCCTTCTAATTACCAAAAAGCAACCACAAAGCCATATAAGTCTGTTATTTCTGAACAAAGGGGATCCCAGAGAAGCATTTACAACCATTTGTGCCATAATTGCAGAAGCTGTTTGTAAATAATTTCAGTGGGAAACCTAAAGTTTGTGACAAAATTTGTGAAAAAGTTAACTTTTTTTTTTTTTATCGCATTTGGCGGTGAAATGGTGGCATGAAATATACCAAAATGGGCCTAGATCAATACTTTGGGATGTCTTCTAAAACAAAATATATACATGTCAAGGGATATTCAGGTATTCCTGACAGATATCAGGGTTCCAAAGTAACTAGCGCTCATTTTGAAAAAAAGTGGTTTGGAAATAGCAAAGTGCTACTTGTATTTATTGCCCCATAAATTGCAAAAAAAGCAAAGAACATGTAAACATTGGGTATTTCTAAACTCAGGACAAAATTTAGAAACTATTTAGCATGGGTGTTTTTTGGTGGTTGTAGATGTGTAACAGATTTTGGGGGTCAAAGTTAGAAAAAGTGTGTTTTTTTCCATTTTTTCCTCATATTTTATCTTTTTTTTTAGTAAATTATAAGATATGATGAAAATAATGGTATCTTTAGAAAGTCCATTTAGTGACGAGAAAAACGGTATATAATATGTGTGGGTACAGTAAACGAGTAAGAGGAAAATTACAGCTAAACGCAAACACTGCAGAAATGTAAAAATAGCCATTGTCATTAAGGGTAAGAAAATTGAAAAATGGTCCGGTCATTAAGGGGTTAAGTGATGTCATCTAAGATGGCGTCCCGTAGATTCCGATTGGCTGATAGAATTCTATCAGCCAATCAGAATTAAGATAGAAAAAATCCTATTGGCTGATGCAATCAGCCAATAGGATTGAACTTCAATCCTATTGACTGATCCAATCAGCCAATAGGATTGAGCTCGCATTCTAATGGCTGATTGGAACAGCCCGTTAAGAATATAGTATTATGTTACAATTATATCTATACTATATATTACATAGCTTTTAGTTTTGTATTCATAAATATGAATTTCAATTATTCATATTTTCCATGGTCTGAATAATAGCTGATAATGCACTGTCATCTATAATTAATTTGAAGAGTTAGTCGAGATACATATATATAAATATATATATATATATATATATATAGTCGCTTACTAACCATTTCCCTATCTATCCATACAGAATTTTTCCAGTCACTTAGAAGGGCCTAATGTCATGACTATGCTAACGAATTGGGATAGGTTTGTAAGAAACTAATACTATGTATATATATATTCACATACTAATATACTAAACTCTCTAAGTCAGGGGTTAATAACTTCTATTTTACCTTGTGATTGCTTGTAACGCTGTTGCAGTTATGTATTGCGGTATACTTATACAATGTAATCTACGCTAAGTTTTCAAATTGACACACTTATCCATATAGCCATACTAGTTATAATCTTAACCTTTTTATAAATCTTGCATATGTTTTTTAGTGGCACCTATATAGACTGAAGCAACTAATTTTGAATTTACTACTAAAAGTGGCTGCTACTAAAATACTACTGCAAAAATTATGGCCATAATATGGTTAATGCCTGTCATTTATAATATAATATAATACTGTATCAACTTTTTGTTATTTAGCTGTACACAGAATTATTGCTCTTATTGCAATACGTTCTATAACAAAGTTGCCTCATAAGCAATACACCAATTGTTTTTACTGTGTATCGTTGTATCGCTGTATAAGATTTTTACTAAACAGTGTACTGTATCTTAACCCCTTAATGACCACAATGTACCCTGTATGTCACTGGTCGTTAAGGGTTTTTTCAGGACATAATAGCACAAGTCTAGCAAGAACACGCTATTACAGGGAGTGCAGAATTATTATGTGCATCTCTGTAATAAGAAGGGGTGTGGTCTAATGACATCAACACCCTATCTCAGGTGTGCATAATTATTAGGCAACTTCCTTTCCTTTGGCAAAATGGGTCAAAAGAAGGATTTGACAGGCTCAGAAAAGTCAAAAATAGTGAGATATCTTGCAGAGGGATGCAGCACTCTTAAAATTGCAAAGCTTCTGAAGCGTGATCATCGAACAATCAAGCGTTTCATTCAAAATAGTCAACAGGGTCGCAAGAAGCGTGTGGAAAAACCAAGGCGCAAAATAACTGCCCATGAACTGAGAAAAGTCAAGCGTGCAGCTGCCAAGATGCCACTTGCCACCAGTTTGGACATATTTCAGAGCTGCAACATCACTGGAGTGCCCAAAAGCACAAGGTGTGCAAGGTAAGAAAGGCTGAAAGACGACCACCACTGAACAAGACACACAAGCTGAAACGTCAAGACTGGGCCAAGAAATATCTCAAGACTGATTTTTCTAAGGTTTTATGGACTGATGAAATGAGAGTGAGTCTTGATGGGCCAGATGGATGGGCCCGTGGCTGGATTGGTAAAGGGCAGAGAGCTCCAGTCCGACTCAGACGCCAGCAAGGTGGAGGTGGAGTACTGGTTTGGGCTGGTATCATCAAAGATGAGCTTGTGGGGCCTTTTCGGGTTGAGGATGGAGTCAAGCTCAACCCCCAGTCCTACTGCTAGTTTCTGGAAGACACCTTCTTCAAGCAGTGGTACAGGAAGAAGTCTGCATCCTTCAAGAAAAACATGATTTTCATGCAGGACAATGCTCCATCACACGCGTCCAAGTACTCCACAGCGTGGCTGGCAAGAAAGGGTATAAAAGAAGAAAATCTAATGACATGGCCTCCTTGTTCACCTGATCTGAACCCCATTGAGAACCTGTGGTCCATCATCAAATGTGAGATTTACAAGGAGGGAAAACAGTACACCTCTCTGAACAGTGTCTGGGAGGCTGTGGTTGCTGCTGCACGCAATGTTGATGGTGAACAGATCAAAACACTGACAGAATCCATGGATGGCAGGCTTTTGAGTGTCCTTGCAAAGAAATGTGGCTATATTGGTCACTGATTTGTTTTTGTTTTGTTTTTGAATGTCAGAAATGTATATTTGTGAATGTTGAGATGTTATATTGGTTTCACTGGTGAAAATAAATAATTGAAATGGGTATATATTTGTTTTTTGTTAAGTTGCCTAATAATTATGCACAGTAATAGTCACCTGCACACACAGATATCCCGATAAAATAGCTATAACTAAAAACAAACTAAAAACTACTTCCAAAACTATTCAGCTTTGATATTAATGAGTTGTATGGGTTCATTGAGAACATGGTTGTTGTTCAATAATAAAATTAATCCTCAAAAATACAACTTGCCTAATAATTCTACACTCCCTGTAATGCCCTCCCTCCAGCAAGCTTTGTGGAATAGAGCAGTCTCAACGCTGGTGGCAAGACCGCACTATAAAACAATCAAGTCCCAAAAAAGGCCAGCGACATACAGGGTACGTCGCTGGTCCTTAAGGGGTTAAAAGGTCAATACAGATTAACACGTCTAAGGTGGAAAGGTGGTACCTAAATATCCACGTTAAGGTGTATTAAAGGGTACATCCTACTAACACACCTATCTTTGACAAAGCGCCAGTAAGGCATGAAACACGTAAGATGACGTCATTCTCCAACAGCACCTAAGCTCCTAGGTCACTGCCATGTTTTCACAAGCCTTGATTGTTTTAACCGATGTCTAAAGGTATGAATTTTACTTCACTTATCTAAGCAGTTTTGTGCCTTCATTGCCGCATCTTCACCTCACGTATGGTTTACCATTTCAAAAGGGGACACTTGTTCTGTATGTAGTATGGGAGAAATTAGAAAGGAGAAAGCATTGGAGACAGAGTATTGATGCATCCTTGATGTTCTGAATGCTTTGGGGGTTTAAAACTCATCTGGTCAGCAACAATCTTCACTCACCTAATCATTCACCTAACCCTTTTCTACTTATGGAATATTTAGCACTTGTTCTGTATGTAGTATCGGCTGCCAGCGTCTGGCTGAGCAGTTAACTTAGCTCCGGGAAAGACGCCGAAGCAGCCCCTGGTGACCATAAGACATGTTTTCCTTTGTTTTCCTTTAAACTAAGTCTTGCTCAGTACTTTCTTCCATAGTTTGCTTTTATTGGTTAACATAATAAATATATCAAGGTAACTTAACCCCTTAATGACCAAGGACGTACGCCACACGTCCTAAAAAAAAATACAGTTAATGACCGAGGATGTGTGGCGTACGTCCTTGGTCTGGAAAGCAGCTGGAAGCGATCCTGCTCGCTTCCAGCTGCTTTCCGGTTATTGCAGTGATGCCTCAATATCGAGGCATCCTGCAATAACCCCCCTTGGCCATCCGATGCAGAGAGAGCCACTCTGTGGCCCTTTCTGCACCGGACATCGGTGGCCAGTATCGTTGGTGGGTGGGAGCAAGTCTGGGAGGCGGGTGGGCGGCCATCGATGTGCCGAGTGGAGTGGAGGAGGGCGGGATCGGGGGCGGGACGGATGGGAGCGCGCATGGGAGCGCGCGCGTGCACGGGGCGGCGGCGGGCGGGCGCGTGCACGGGGCGGGAGTGGGAGGGAACCGCTACACTACAGAAAAATAAACTGTGAAAAGTAAAAAAATAAAAAGTTTTTAAAGCTGTAAATAAACAGCTAAGGGATCTGGAAGGGGTGGGGGGAAGCTACACTACAGAAAAGGGCATTTTTTTAAAAAAAAAGGCATATTTTTTTACTAAACTGGGTACTGGCAGCTGTCGGCCAGTACCCAGTTTAGTAAAAAAATATGCCTTTTGGCGCCCATTAAGGCAGAGGGGGAGGGTTAGAGAGCTGTTTGGTGGGGGATCAGTGAGGCTGGGAGCTAAGGGGGGATCCTACACAGCAGCATATGTAAATATGCTAAAAAAAACACACACAAAAAGCCCAAATATAGCTTTTATTTTAGTACTGGCAGAGTTTCTGCCAGTACTTAAGTTGGCGGGGACAATTGTGGGGTGGGGGAGGGAAGAGTGCTGTTTGGGAGGGATCAGGGGGTCTCATGTTTCAGGTGGGAGGCTGAGCTCTACACTAAAGCTAAAATTAACCCTGCAAGCTCCCTACAAGCTACATAATTAACCCCTTCACTGCTAGCCATAATACACGTGTGAAATGCAACGGCATTTGGCGGTCTTCTAATTACCAAAAAGCAACGCCAAAGCCATATATGTCTGCTATTTCTGAACAAAGGGGATCCCAGAGAAGCATTTCAACCATTTGTGCCATAATTGCACAAGCTGTTTGTAAATGATTTCAGTGAGAAACCTAAAATTGTGAAAAACTTAACTTTTTTTTTAATTTGATCGCATTTGGCGGTGAAATGGTGGCATGAAATATACCAAAATTGGCCTAGATCAATACTTGGGGTTGTCTACTACACTACACTAAAGCTAAAATTATCCCTAAAAGCTCCCTACATGCTCCATAATTAACCCCTTCACTGCTGGGCATAATACATGTGTAGTGCGCAGTGGCATTTAGCAGCCTTCTAATTACTAAAAAGCAACGCCAAAGCCATATATGTCTGCTATTTCTGAACAAAGGGGATCCCAGAGAAGAATTTACAACCATTTAAGCCATAATTGCACAAGCTGTTTGTAAATAATTTCAGTGAGAAACCAAAAGTTTGTGAACAAAATTAGTAAAAAAGTGAACGATTTTTTGTATTTAATCGCATTTGGCGGTGAAATGGTGGCATAAAATATACCAAAATGGGCCTAGATGAATACTTTGGGATGTCTACTAAAAAAAAAATATATACATGTCAATGGATATTCAGAGATTCCTGAAAGATATTAGTGTTCTAATGTAACTAGCACTAATTTTGAAAAATAATGGTTTGGAAATAGCAAAGTGCTACTTGTATTTATGGCCCTATAACTTACAAAAAAAGCAAAGAACATGTAAACATTGGGTATTTCTAAACTCAGGACAAAATTTAGAAACTATTTAGCATGGGTGTTTTTTGGTGGTTGTAGATGTGTAACAGATTTTGGGGGTCATAGTTAGAAAAAGTGTGTTTTTTTCAATTTTTTCCTCATATTTTATAATTTTTTTATAGTAAATTATAAGATATGATGAAAATAATGGTATCTTTAGAAAGTCCATTTAATGGCGAGAAAAACGGTATATAATATGTGGGGGTACAGTAAATGAGTAAGAGGAAAATTACAGCTAAACACAAACACCGCAGAAATGTAAAAATAGCCTTGGTCCCAAACGGACAGAAAATGGAAAAGTGCTGTGGTCATTAAGGGGTTAATATGCAGATGGCTACAGAAAAGCTAAAAATTGTGTTTTGATTTTAAAAAGTTAACTTGCCGGAGATAGGTGTTGGTGGTATAACCTATAGCAGTGTTCCTCACTGTTTTTTCTATGGGAGCCACACTGGCAAGAGACAGCCAATAGGAGAGCCGCATTTACCGCAAATCCCTGCGGCCTACCTGTTTAGCTAATTTCTTGATAGAGAAAACATACAATGTAAACATATAATGCAGACAACATGGGAAACTTTGACTTAGAAATTTTTATTTTTATTTTGAAAAAGTGCACAGCTGGTCTGTGGGAGAGGGGCATATTGGCTGATAAGGAACACACCCTTTGCTCATTAGACAGTAACACACTCCACAACCACAAAAACAAAAAATATAAAGTACACAAATAAAATTTCATAAAGAAAAAAAACCCAATACAAATGAAAGCACATATTTTTTAAATGAAAAGTAAAAAAACCTCTTTAATGTCCCTTTAATACGGAGATGAGTGGAAAAATGCATTCATCTCTTTAACTGTCTTCATATTGTATTTTTGGCTTGCAATCCTTGTGAGTCAATCAAAAATGTGAACTGGACAGTCTGTTTCTCTGTTTCCTCTTTATATTGTTCATGAAAAATTGATTTACGAGTAAATGTAATCACTACAAATTATTGTTTTTACGAATGGCTTCAAGGTGGGAAAGTCCAATTCAGAAACTACAAGTTCTGCTTTGAGTATGTCCTTTGCCTGCAACTCAACAATTTTATTTTCAAGAGCAGCACAATTAGAAGGTCAGCATTGTATTAAAACTGGAGTCAGTGAGGACACAGGCACATGAAAGGGGTTGTCAATAGAGTTGAAAATATCAGCATAATCCATGACATCTCTGAACCTGGATTAAAATTCTTCCCTCAGCTCTTCCAACACTTTGACAAATTCAGACGCTAAAGTGTTACTGTAGTGATTGGTCATTTGGTGTAACAGCTCGTAATGTTGGGAAGTGAACAAAATCTTTGTCAAGTATATATAGTGTGGTTATTTTTTTCTTGAATGCTTTTATTACATGTAATATGTTACCTGGGAGCTTATCTCTTCCTTGGAGCACCAAGTTTAGTGTGTTGATGTGACGTGATATCAGTCAGAAGGGCAAACTATATAATCCATTTAGGGTCTTCTAATTCTGGCTCATTTTACCCTTGCTATCAAGGAATTCACATATTTTAGGAAGTAGACTCAAAAAGTATTCAAGAACTCTGCAGAAAGATAACCATCTTACCTCATTATGCATCACCAAATCACCATACTCTTTCTCATAGTCCTGAAGCAACTGCTGAAACTGTTGATGGTTCAGTGCTTTTGAGACAATTAAATTGACCACATGCACAACCAACTGCATATCATTTTGCAATTTGTTGATTAGGATTTTTGAAATGAGTGCCTCTTGGTGTATGATTCAATGAAAAGTTGCAAAGTTTTCTCTTTTCTTTTCCTCATAAGACCAATAAGTCCCTTCTCTTTCCCTCACATGCTGGGAGCTCTGTACATATACTTAAAAGATCTGACCAACTAAGTTTTCTTCAAAAAATATAAGCAGTGCATTCAGAATGTCCTCTCCTCTAGTTTGACCAAGGTGTGGCCGTAAACACATAATTACTTCTCTAAATTAATCTTCTTTTGATTACCTAACCCAAACACAAAGTTGAGCAACATCACTCATGTCTGAGCTCTCTTCCACTGCAATGCTGAAATACAACACTGAAGACAAAACTGCTATTAACTGTTTACTAATATCTTTACCAATGTCTTTTATCAGTCTTATTATTGTTGGATCAGAGAGCTGCAGTCCTTTCATTTCCTTTACAATTGCATCTTTGTTGGTGAACTCTGCATACAATATTTCTGCTGTAGCCAAAAAACAGTTTTACACTATCCCTGCATCTGAAAATGGTTTCTTCCCCCTAGCTAAAATCCATGCAATCTTAAAAGATGTCACAGTTAAACTTTCCAACTGTGTCTCTTCCCAGCCCTGCACCTCTAACCATTGTGTCTAAATGTTTGCCTGCTGTGTGAGGAAAGCCTCTGACGATAACTATCACTTTTCAATCTGTATCTTTTTTCTCGCCCCATTCAATCTCTACAGGGCAAACATACATTTTGAGCCCTGTTTATATTTGTATAAACAAATTATGTTTTATTTACCTACCTGTTTACTTTCCTCAGTGTCTGGACTCTATACTACTTCCTCTCCTGCTTCTTCACCTGATGCCCGTTCCATGCTAAACTCTGTTTTAAATAAGTAGTGCACAGTAGCGCTCAGAGTCGGATTGGCCTAGCTGAGGATGCTGGGAAATTTCTGTATTGGGGAAATGTTTCATCCAATTTCCCTGCAGAGCAGAGCGATTTGCAAGTGCATTCAGACCTGGGCAGATGCCCCCCCCCCTCCCCCACGAGACAAATAGTCTCAAGCTGAGCTGATCAAGTGTCAGACTTGCTACAGGAGAGGTGGCCTATGGCTATTTGTCACAAATAGCCATAGGCCACCTCTCCAGTAGCAAGTTTGACACTTGATCAGCTCAGCTTGAGACTATTTGTCTCGCTGACTAACTGCTGCACAGTGTTTACAGGTCATGTTTGCTCCCTGCAGTTGTATAGAGTCCCTTGGGGAGGTAAGTGAGAGTCCTCATCATGTGCATATAGCAGTTTAGTGGCGCCAATCATCAGATCAGGTCAATTAAGCTTTAAGGCCTAGGTTGTTGGCTGCACAAATGCACATTTGGTTTTGGCACCACTAAGTTGATGATCAGCTAGCTTGCTTGTCTTATCGCAGTGGGCCAGGGCCACCCACTGGTGCAGCTGTCTGCTGATCATTTAATAAGGGTACGGACTGGTACTTACTAGCCCTACTCACCCAAAGGAAAATAAAATGTGATGGAGTAGCTTCTGCTGTAGCTCGCAAGCTGCACAATGAGTAACCAGGACATATAGGGATGTGGATCTCATAGGCATGGGATTCTGATTGAGGGTGGCTATTTATAGTGGGTAGATTTAGTGGATGGAGTTTTTTTTGTATTGGGGTTCATGAGGAAAGTGTTTGCAGATGGCTGTTTAGGTCTATTAAGGTGTTTTTGGTGGTGGAAATTGTGGCTAGTTTTTTTAAAAAAAAAAAAGTGTCACAAAACACATCAAAATATGTTACAAAGTACAGTTACACTCATAACACCATCTAATAAAAATTATTTGAAAAAATATTGCATGCAAAAGTTATAAGGGCTCAAAGATATAAGATCTTGGGTGTTATAAAAAAAAGCCCACCAAAGGAGATATATAAAGATACATTGCTAAGTGCATTGTAGTCTTTTGCAGTTAGGTAGATGAAAACATGTTAAAGCATATTTATGCAATATTTATATTTTCATGTCAGGTAAGCATATTTTACAGTATGCGATCATGTATGCGCATTTTACAGTATGCGATCATGTATGCGCATTTTACAGTATGCGATCAACTTGTAATACCAGCGTAACTCAACTAGCGCAAAAAATGAAAATACTAGCAGGGTTTTCACTATTGCGAGGACGCAAAATACCGCTCCACTTGTAACTTAGCCCCATGGTATTTTACTATTTACCATGTGACTGATATGATTTTCCGAGCACTGTTTGCTATCAAACAAACACAAAGTAACTGCTTTGTTTGACAAAGCATTACGCAACAATTTTGCTCGACCGTGAACAACAAGAAGCTACAAAGGAAAGTTGTATCTGAATTGTTACATTGTATAATCTCTAGCTGAAAGATTGTTGCATAAGTGTTAGCCTAACAGAGCAAATAAGGAAATAAAAAAGAAATCTATCAACTGTAAAATGCCTCTAAATCAATATACATTGTTATTATCAATCAGGAAATATTAATATTAATATGAGAGCTAACATTTAAGCCAATATCCTGCAACACAATATTATACATAGAATCATGGTCACATCTTATAACAATGATTTATATACTGATATAGTTAGCAATATCTGCCAAGAATTGTGAAAAGAGACAAATTTTCCAAAGCCACTATAGAGGACAGTTGAGAAATGAGTTTACAGCCAAAAGAACATTCACCCAAACTGCTTTCCTGGCTATGCACATGTCTTCCTCGCCTGCAAGAGGTGATGTGATGTCCCGCCAAGCTGGAGAAAAAGGGCTGAGTGGCGCCCCTAGACAAAAAACCCTTACTTGGGAACTAAAAAGTTTAATGCACAGTAACAAAGCAAGAGATAAGGGTAAGAGAGTGATATGATCAAACTTGGTAGCTAAACTGTTTTGTAAGCTTTAATCAGAAGCCTGCAATACAAAGAAACTAATATCAAAATAGTAATCTATAGAATGAATAGTCTCTAAATATACTAAGTATACCATGATACAAGTTTAGTCAAATAATCCAGACAATATACAAATAATGCTACGTTAAAAGATAAGGAATAAATAAGTGCATTTGTTAAGAATGAATGTGCCACGAAATTTAAAGAAAACGAAGAAATACTAGCAAAATTCAGCAGTATTCATTTGTTTCCTTTAAAAAAACATAGGCATTAAAATACTTACCTCGGGGGGCGGAGCCAACTGAGGATGGGAGCAGACGCATGCTGAAGGGGCTCCTCGGCAAAATCATCTAATTCAGCTCTAAATGTCCATGTTTCAATATAAGGAGCTCTTAAAATAATTTGAGATAACCTTGTGCCCAGCCTAAACTGAATTTAGCACCTTAATTTAACTGGGAGGTGCAGATAATCACCACGCAACGGCCGGTACTACTGGGGAGGCCTTTACCAGGCCCAAAAGCCACACTTAAGATTATGCTTTACCTCACAATCCACATCGGAACTATGGGCCACAGCAAATCCTCTATATCGCAAGAACCCAAGTACGGCAATAAGGGGATCAGATGAGGGATCCTTACAAAGTAGCAGACAGCGTAATAGAACCTGGACTCTCCGACTCTGATAGACTGCTAGGTCGCCATCTTGGGAGACGTCTCGGCACAATCCCAAATATCAGAGATATATCTTTTATGCTCTATCTACCCCTTAAACTTCCCTATGGAGCGACGAATTATATCTGCGCTACACGACTTAATGTGTAAGCTGGATTCTCATCAGCAAGCCCTTACTAGGGAATTGAGAGCTGCTGCTGACCCACATCAGTCAATACTGCTGACAGTGGAAACTACGGAGGGTGCCGCCAATCATGTCTCAAATACGCCAAGCTGGACAGGGGATATGTTTCAGGGAGCAGAGGAAATGTGCAGATTAGCCACCCCAATCCCCAGCCCTGCGACGACAGCGCAAATAGATTTGAGTGAGCAGCACAGCGACCTACAGCACTACACCATCTGCATAGATCCAGTACAGCGTCATGCAGTTCCACTGGTGATGCTTCAGATGGAGAGGAAAAGAACGACCCGAGTAGACAGCCTAAAACCCACAACCTACACTCCCACAATCACTGTAGAACATGGTATAGCCAGAAGCCCTCTCTCATACCCGGAAACCCTGTCAGGAGAGACGCTGGATGCGGAGTTTCGGCTGAGCTTACGTCCTAGGCAGCAGGTCCTGTCAGTATCTACTAGGAGCCATTCCTTCTTCATCAGCCGGGGCCCCACTGAGATTAGGGTCGGAGTCGGGTAAGCTCTTTTACCGGAAGGTCCTGGGCATATTAGGTGAGCGGTTCTGCGGCCAAATGATTGACTCATATGGGAGTCATGATAGCGACCTGCCATCTACAACTCTTAGACTACTTAGCTGATGGTCTCTATACTTGTTCAGACTGTGGTCTTATGCAACAGACATGCAGACATTGGCTGTATTCCAGATTAAAGATGTCCCCGGGACTCTGTGAAGGCTGACTAAGGCTGATTGAACTTATGCATACTATAGTTCAGCTGAACACGCCATTTATCATTTTATGATCTTAACTGTCCATGCTCAGATAGTGTAGTTCCCCCCCTTGGGGTTTATACATGACGGCCGGACACTTTGCTTCAGCCCCATAAAGTTATGTTTTAGTAAGTTGGAATCTATATATTATGTTATTCTGCTAATATTATTCCTTGATTTGCGGTGTCAGCCTGCGTGTGACATCATGCATGCTTTATATTACTATACTATCTCACCCATATTTGTATTGTTGGGAACGTTTCTTACAGTTTATTAAGGTCAAATATAGTTAAGCTCTTATTTAAATAGTAAGCATACCAACTCATCTCAACACAGCTGCTCAGTCCTATCCTTAGTTGTAACATTATGCCACCCTACAATCTTTTTGTCTGCTAACCTTAAAGATCTTAACCAAGCATTCATACCAGCTAGCTTATTTACATGCCTATCCTATTAACTACATATCTGCCATATTTATTTTAGAATCACTACATTTTGACTTCAGCATGAGGTAGTATACTTTCCTGTTAGAATGTTAGATGGTGCCTATACCTTTAGATATTTAAAACTACTTGATTCTGAGGCCCAAACACTGTTCTGCCTATAAACATTAATCCCTCTACTATTGTTACTATATAGATATAAGTGGTGTATACTACATAGACTAGTTAAACACAGAGGTCTGTGTACTCTATATTTTTCATTTTCAATATTATTATTATTATGGTCTCATATAGCATGGGTATTTTTCTATATATTATAGATGTTCCATGTCCTGTTTCAAATTTGTCTGTTTATTATACGCTTAGTTAGACACTTGTTATTAAATACTTGATAATGTAACTGACCTATATTAACTGACCATATCCTCAGACACTGGAACATTCTTTATAATGTTCACTATCTGGAAAACAGCACCTGGGTACTTTGGGGATTAGCTAGCCATTCTATTCCCATCATTAGGACACTAGTATCTCATAACTTAGTAAATGTGACAAGTGATAATAACTCCTAACTTTCAGAGAGATGATATTCTAAATGATGGCTTAATAATCTGATTTCTGACATATCATATTCTCTTTGTTTTCTTTTTCCAAATGGGAAGACCTTTGTCTCAAGCCTCTAATATTTTTTTTTTTTTTTTTTTTACATAATCAACCCCAGCTATAGCTTTTTATGGTTAGCTATCAGAACTCACAGGGGGGCTATATTTTTGTCTCTCAGGAAAACAGATAGATTAACCTGATTTATACATATATAGCCTATGCAAATTTGTCTACTAGGTAGAGGTTCAATTGACACTGTTCATATATTATACTGCTTTATAGTTCGCTTAGTTTACACTGTTCTAACTTTTTGTGTCTATAGAAATGCCCCCTCCTGTTAGTATCCTCTTTGGCAATTTCCCTTTTATCCACATGCCCTAGTTTCCATATGTTAGAGATATTATCCAGGAGTATTCTCAAAAGCCCTGAGATCCCATTCCATTTCATTTCACATCGCCCTGTAGTTTATATTTTTAAGACAAATTATCTAGCTCCGCCCCCCCTCCCCTTCCCTTCTCCCCTCTCCCCCCCACTATGAGCGGCTCTTGCCCGCTGCATCCCTCATCCCCCTATATACGCAGGCCTACGGGAGGCCTGATAAATGCCAGCTCCCTTCCTCTCACTTTTTTTTTTTTTCAGTATATAGAATACCCCTTATTTGAGAGTTGGGACCACTAGTTACCTGTATTATAAAACTGAGACTTCATTTTTATATGCCCCAGTCACACATGTTTTGATTTCACTGTGCGCATTCTGTATTTAAGGTTATAAAGTCGGTGCTATAACTTACGTCAAATGTTATCTCTCTGTTTTCAACTTAGACATCTTCCATATCATTGACTCTAAATATTGAAACTCTATTGTCTAGATAATTTCTTAACAAATCCTATATTAGCACTCCAATGTCTTAATTCTTATGTACCTTTCATATGTGATCTGTATCAGTTATTTTTCTTTTTGTATTTATCTTGTGCTGGGACACACTCCCTTTTCTGTTATTTCTATCTATTGTCTCAATAAAAAATTATTAGAGAAAAATACTTACCTCTAGCATGCTGGAGAGCCTGCACTATTATTATTATTATTGGTTATTTGAAGAGCGCCAACAGATTCCGCAGTGATTTAAACAAATACGGAGTACAACAAAACATTTATAGGCATCAAATGGGTAGAGGGCCCTGCCAAAAGTCAGCTCTTAAGAAGGTGATCTACAAACAGCTGGACTCTTAGGCTTACATGCTAAGGGGGTTCAGGGGATATCAATGGAGGAGAGGAACTGGTATGAAGAAAGGTTAGCGTAGGTTCTATGCATCCCTGAACAGTAGAGTCTTTAGGGAACGCTTGAAGCTTTCAGAGCTAGGGGAGAGTCTTGTGGAGCGAGGCAGAGAGTTCCACAAGATGGGAGCCAGCCTGGAGAAGTCCTGTAAACGGGAGTGTGAGGAGGAAACAAGAGAGGAGGAGAGTAGGAGGTCATGAGCAGAGCGAAGGGGGTGGGAGGGAGAGTATCTGGAGACAAGGACTGAGATATAGGGGGGAGCAGTGCAGTTGGGGGCTTTGTATGTCAGAGTGAGAATTTTGTGTTTAATCCTAGAGGCAAGAGGAAGCCAGTGAAAGGGATTGGCAGAGAGGTGCAGCAGATGAAGAGCGACATGTAAAGAAGATGAGCCTGGCAGAGGCATTCATTATGGATTGTAAAGGAGCTAGGCGGCAGCTGGGGAGACCAGAGAGGACAGAGTGGCAGTAATCGAGGTGGGAAAGGATGAAAGAGTGGATTAAAAGCTTACTTGTGTCTTGTGTAAGGAAATGTCTATTTTAGGAGATGTTTTTAAGGTGGAAGTGGCATGCTTTAGCCAAGGACTGAATGTGAGGAGTGAAAGATCTTAGTCAAATGTGACCCCAAGACATCGGGCATGTGGGGTAGGGGTAATGGTGGAATTCTCAACAGTTATAGAGAGATTGGGGTGGAGATTTTGGAAGAAGGGGGGAAAATAAGGAACTCAGTTTGGAAGAGATTTAGCTTGAGGTAGTGAGAGGACATCCAGGAAGAGATGTGAGAAAGACAGTTAGTGATACGGGTTAGCAAGGAAGTAGATAGATCTAGTGCAGAGAAGTAGATTTGGTTGTCATCGACATACAAATGATATTGAAAACTGTGGAACTTAATTAGGGAACCTAATGATGACGTGTAGATTGAGAAGAGAAGGGGACCGAGGACAGAGCCTTGCGGTACCCCAACAGAAAGTGATGACAGGGCAGAGGAGGACCCAGAGAAGGCTACACTAAAGCTACAGTTTGACAGGTAGGAAGAGAACCACGAGAGGGCTTTGTCACAAATGCCGAACGATTGGAGGGTTTGGAGCAAAAGAGGGTGGTCAACAGTATCAAAGGCTGTAGACAGATCAAGGAAGATAAGCAGAGAGAAGTGGCCTTTTGATTTTGCTGTACGTAGGTCATTGGTCACTTTAACGATTGCTGTCTCTGTGGCATGATGGGGACGAAATCTAGAATGCAGTGGGTCAAGGAGGGAGTTTAATGTAAGGAAATGGGATAGGCGTGCATATACTAGCTTTTTGAGAAGCTTTGAGGCAAGAGGGAGGAGGGAAATAGGGCGGTAGTTGGATGAGGAGGTTGGATCAAGGGAAGGTTTTTTTTGAGGATATACCGGTGCGGAGGGAGAAGTTGAAAATGTGTGTTAGTATAGGGGTAAGGGTAGAAGAGAGGGAGTGGAGTAGCTGTTAGTGGATAAGGTCAAGGGGACAGATAGTGAGGTGAGAGCGCAGTATAAGTGCAGAAACTTCTTCCTCAGTAACAGGGGAGAAAGAGCTAAGTTTATGGCTATGTGGGTTGTGGTTGATTGCGAGCATTTGAGGGGGTGAGAGAATGGAAGTATGTTGAGAGCTGATTTAATTTCTGATGGAGTCGATTTTGTTATTGAAGTGGCTGGCAAAGTCTTGAGCTGACAGAGAATTGTATTAGGAGGTGGGGGTGGGCGGAGAAGAGTATTGAAAGTGGAGAACAGATGTTTTAGTTTTGAAGAAAGAATAGAGATAAGAGTAGAGAAGTAATGTTGCTTAAAGAGATTGAGGGCAGAATAGTAGGAGTTCAAGATGAATTTGTAATGAAGAAAATCAGCAGAACTTCGAGATTTTCTCTAGTGCCGCTCAGTAGTACGGGAACATCTGCGTAGTTACCGTGTCAGAAGAGTATGCCAGGTCTGAGGATGAGTGTGTGATTTCCGAGCTATGGTAAGAGGGGCCAGAATGTCAAGGATGGATGTTAGGGTGGAATTATAGTGGCAGATAGATTGATCAGAGCAGGAAAAGGAGGAGAAGGAGGAGAGGTTCGAGGGAATTAGCAAGCTGCTACTGATCTAATGACATAATACTTCTGTGAAGTTTGGTGTGAGGAGTAGAAGGAGGGAGAATTGTAGGAAGGGATGATATGTTGCAAGTGAGGAGATGGTGGTCAGAAAGAGGAAAAGGGGAGTTTGTAAAGTATGAAATAGTACATTAATAGCTAAAGATCAGGTCAAGGGAGTGACCATCTTTGTGAGTGAGAGAATCAGTCCATTGAGACAAACCGAAGGAGGAAGTGAGTTGCAGAAGTTGTTTTGCAGAGGAGGCAGTGGGATTATCAAGAGGGATGTTGAAGTCGCCAAGAATGAGGGCAGGGGTGTCTGAGGAAAGGAAAAAAGGTAGCCAGGCAGAGGCAGTGATCTAGAAATTTAGTTGAGGAGCCAGGGGGTCGGTATGTGACTGTAACACGTATAGAGAGGGGAGAGAATAAGCGAATCATGTGGGGTTCAAATGAGGAATATGTGAGGGAAGAGATGGGTTGTATTTGTTAAATGGTGCAACGAGAGGAAAGTAAAATACCTACACCACCTCCTTGTCTATTACCAGACCTAGGAGTGTGGCTGAAGTGGAGACCCCCATGTGACAGATCAGCAGTGGATGCTGTGTCTAGGGGATATAGCCAGGTTTCTGTTAGGGCCAGAAGGTTGAGGGAGCAGGAGATAAAGAGGTCATGTATAGAAGTGAGCATGTTGCAAACATAGCAAGAGTTCCAGAGTGCACAAGTGAAAGGGGTAGTGCCTTTAGATGCAAGATGAATGTGAGTAAGGTTGCCAGATTTTTCTGAGTCTATGGAACGGTACACATGGATGTGCACGGCTAGGAAGTTGTTGGGGACCAGGATTAGGGGAGATGTCACCAGCAGCTAGTACAAGCTAGAGGGACATGAGATGAGATACAGATTTGCAGTAATGAGACTGTTTTTGAGACAAGGTGCAGGGGGGAGAGAGAGTGTTTAGGAATAGGTAAATTTCATGAGTACAATAGTAAGGTGAGTTTAAGATAGATGGGCTAATGAACAGTGCAGGTGGAGAGGGAGAAGGAGTAATTGAATAATGTAGTTTGTTATAGAGACAAGAGGTAGCAAAAGGCGAAGGTCCTTTAGTGCAGACCCTGGGATCTGCAGTGCTGAGCTTCCTTTTAGCTTGCCCAGGGGGCTCTGTTAAGTACGCTTCACCACGCTAAAGTAAGTATGTAACACTACAGGTGAACTTTTTCACCTATAGCAAAGGAACATTTACATTTGTTTTTGCCCGTGCACATCTCTAATAAAGAACAGAATAGATGAAATGGTTATTGAGCACCAAAGCGCCAAACCTGACGGAGGCTGGGTCTAATTAACCGGAACGTTGATATTTTACATCAAGAGTACAAATTTAATGGTACAAATTCATTAAACAAAACATTCAAATCATGGATCCATGTGTTAATTATACAAACATAAAATAAATAATACAATATAAAATAATAAAACTGTCTGACTGTCAAATTGAATGCTTGAAAGATTAAAATTCAATTAAACAAATGTAAATGAACAGTGGGTAGCATTGGTATCATGTGGAATACTCTCCCTAGTGGTGTAATAGTGAGATGCACCTAAGAAAAATCCTTTATCTATGTATTTAACATAGAAAAATGATGGAAAATAGAAAAATGGTGTGATGAAAAAATATATTTGAAAATAAAAATATAAATATAATTTATATCCAGTAAAACCTGACTATAAAACCCGCGGACAAAGGTGGAGGGATCGTCGTTATAAATAGAAACGACTATGAAGTAGAGAATAAACGTATTCTTAGCGACAACAGCACCTACTACGGACTAACGAGGAATCCGGTGGACACATATAAAAATGAATTGACAGACCTACTAAAGAAGGCTAAAGAGGAGGGTATACTGAATGACAAAGAATATAACTATATAAATGTGAAGTACCCAGTAACCCGGGTACTATACCATCTTCAAAAAATCCACAAATCTCTAACAAATCCCCTGGAAGACCAATAATCTCTGGATAGGGTCACTGAGTAGTAACTTATCAGAATATGTAGATAAACACCTGCCGAAACTGGGGAGACAACTTCCTTCCTTTCTGAGAGACTCTACTCAGATGCTAAATCTCTTGTAAGGTTTATCGTGGGAGAATGGTTATATATTAGCAACATGCGACGTGACGTCGCTATATACGAGCATCCCGCACCAAGAGGGTTTAGAAGCAGTGAAATTCTATCTAGATAAAGCTCTCGAAATTCCATATAAACAAAGTGAATTCATATTGGATAGCATTAAATATATCCTTACGCATAAATACTTTTGCAACAATGGCAAATTTTACTGCCAGATCTGTGGTACGGTCATGGGGACCAGGTTCGTGCCTAGCTACGTTAACTTGTATATGGGTAAATGGAAAGAAATTTTCTGGGACTCTTGTCCAGCTAGATCGGACCTCTTTTATGTCCACAAAACAAGCTGCCAACATACAAGATGGAAAAACAACATCCCAAAAGGGCAACTCCTGCGAATGAGGAAAAATTGCTCTAGTCTATTCAAATGGGAAGAAAAAGCACAACTAATTAAATCAAAATTTCTAGAGAGAGGTTATGAGGAAGAGATGTTAGACCAAAGGATCGAAAAAGGGAGGAAAACAGAGAGAAAAGAACTCACAAAATATAAAGAAAAGACTAAGGAAAATTGGAGTGATGATTTCCTAAACATCCCCCTGATAACAGAATACAGTGAAAATAAATACATTACTGAAAATATTTTTAAAAAACACTGGGCGCTGCTCAGGGATGATGATGTATTAGGAGAAATATTACCTCAGAAGCCAAGATTTGTATATAGATAAACTAATAACTTGAGGCATAAACTAGCACCTAGTCTACAAAAGAAAAAATCTTCAGGAATAAAAGATATCTTTGGAAAAAAGGTCAAAGGCTTCTACCCTTGCCATTTGTGTAAAGCATGTAAATGTGGAGTGAAAACTGCTGAATTCTACTCCAATAAAACAAAGAAAAATATAGGATAGGTCTAATACGATGTCAGGATAAGGGAGTGGTCTACCTGTTACAATGCACTTGTGGCCTCCAATATGTGGGACAGACGTCCAGAACACTAAAGGACAGGATACGGGAACATATCCTACTGATTGATAAACTCAGTATGGACACACCCTTATATAGACACTTCTCCACGAAACATCAAGGAAACATCAACACACTTAGGTATATGGGGATCCAGAAAGTTACAAAAAACTGGAGAAGAAGTAACCATGAGAAGAAGCTACTAACAGCAGAATCCAAATGAATGTTCCAATTAGACTGCCTGTATCCTAGAGGGTTAAATAATAAGGAAGACTTATCCCATCTCCTAAATCTCAATTAATCAACTATATATCCGAAAAACTCTAGATTTGGGAATATGTTTAATTTTACTAATCCCCGGTTTAGAAGTGAACGCCTAGGGGTATATACCACATGATTATTACCCTTTGTTTTCCTCTCTCTATTTTCAAATAATTGCAAAAGACGTATTCCATTAATATTATCTTTCATCTACCTCTCTCTACCAATTATAAAGGACATTTTCCAATGAACTGTAAAGGACACATCTCATTCCAACCCTCTATTTTTAAGGGTAGTTGGATATACTCTTATTCTATATACTCCAATTTACATTCTGTAAAATATGTGAATTTTATAGGTCTAATCTCCCTATTAGATATAGATCCCCCCTCTTGGTCTAAATTTAGTTTCTTGGAGTAGTAGTTAAGGTATTTCCCTCCACAAGATACAAAAGTCATACTCTTATTTTACATTCTGTAAAATGTGAATTTTATGGGTATAATCTCCAAATTAGATATAGATCCCCCCTCATGGTTTAGATTTAGTTCCTGGGAGCAGTAGTTAAGGTATTTCCCTCCACAAGATACAAAGTTATTTTTACTAGCTTCATATAATAACATTGTACACGGTGGGGGCTACTTATCAAGCCGTCTACTTTTCTGGCTTCGCCGGCCCAATACGTCCGCCTAAGCTCGCCTACCTTCGCCGCCGCGGACCTTGAATACGTTCGCCTAAGTTATCAAATAAAGCTGTCAAAAAGCTGCGGGGCGATGAGCAGTGGACTGTGACAGTTATCACTCATCCGATCTCGCTGCCCTTCGGCTTTTTCCCAGCTTTATTGCTAGCCTGTCACTAAGCACTCACACTAAACTACACTGTTCTACCCCCTATACCGGCGCCCCCGGAGCCCCCGCAACTAAATAAAGTTACTAACCCCTAAACCGCCGCTCCTAGACCCCGCCGCAAGTCTTATAAATGTATTAACCCCTAAACCGCCGCTCCTAGACCCCGCCGCAAGTCTTATAAATGTATTAACCCCTAAACCGCCGCTCCCGGACACCGCTGCCACCTACATTATACCTAGTAACCCCTATCCTGCCCCCCTATACCGTCGCCCTCTATTATAAAATTATTAACCCCTATCCTGCTGATCCCGCACCTCTCCGCAACTAAATAAATAGTTTAACCCCTAAACCGCCGCTCCATGAACCCGCCGCAACCTATAATAAATTTATTAACCCCTATCCTGCCCCCCACTACGCCGCCGCCACTGTAATAAAATGATTAACCCCTAAACCTAAGTCTAACCCTAACCATAACGCCCCCCTAACTTAAATATTAATTAAATAAATCTAAATAAATTAACTCTTATTAACTAAATGAATCCTATTTAAAACTAAATACTTACCTTTAAAATAAACCCTAATATAGCTACAATATAAATAATAATTGTATTCTAGCTATCTTAGGATTTATTTTTATTTTACAGGTACCTTTCAATTTATTTTAACCATGTACAATAGCTATTAAATAGTTATTAACTATTTAATAGCTTATCTAGCTAAAATAAAGAGAAATGTACCTGTGAAATAAATCCTAACCTAAGTTACAATTACACCTAACACTACACTATACTTTAATAAATTATTCCTATTTAAAAATAAATACTTACCTGTAAAATAAACCCTAAGATAGCTACAATGTAATTAATAATTATATTATAGCTATCTTAGGATTTATATTTATTTTACAGGTAACTTTGTATTTATTTTAGCTAGTTAGAATAGTTATTAAATAGTTATTAACTATTTAATAACTACCTAGCTAAAAGAAATACAAAATTACCTGTAAAATAAATCCTAACTTAAGTTACAATTAAACCTAATACTACACTATCATTAAATTAACTAAATAAACTACCTACAAAGAACTACAATGAAATACAATTACATAAACTAACTAAAGTACAAAAAATAAAAAAAGCTAAGTTACAAAAAATAAAAAATTAAGTTACAAACATGTTAAAAATATTACAACAATTTTAAGCTACTTACACCTAATCTAAGCCCCCTAATAAAATAACAAACCCCCCCAAAATAAAAAAAATCCCTACCCTATTCTAAATTACATAAATTTCAAAGCTCTTTTACCTTACCAGCCCTTAAAAGGGCCATTTGTGGGGGCATGCCCCAAAAAGTTCAGCTCTTTTGCCTGTAAAATAAAAATACAACCCCCCCCCAACATTAAAACCCACCACCCACATACCCCTAATCTAACCCAAACCCCCCTTACAAAAACCTAACACTAATCCCCTGAAGATCATCCTACCTTGAGTCGTCTTCACTCAGCCGAGCCACCGATGGAACTGAAGAGGACATCCGGAGCGGAAGAAGTTAATCCTCCAAGCGGCGCTGAAGAAATCTTCCATCCGATGAAGTCATCATCCAGGCGGCGCTGAAGAAGTCTTCGATCCGGCCGATGTCATCTTCAAAGAGGCGCTGAAGAGGTCTTCTATCCGGGCGAAGTCATCTTCCAAGCCGGGTCTTCAATCTTCCTTCCGCCGACGCGGAACCACCTTCTTCACCGACGGACTACGACGAATGACGGCTCCTTTAAGGGACGTCATCCAAGATGGCATCCCCTCAATTCCGATTGGCTGATAGGATTCTATCAGCCAATCGGAATTAAGGTAGGAAAATCTGATTGGCTGATGGAATCAGCCAATCAGATTCAAGTTCAATCCGATTGGCTGATCCAATCAGCCAATCAGATTGAGCTCGCATTCTATTGGCTGATCGGAACAGCCAATAGAATGCGAGCTCAATCTGATTGGCTGATTCCATCAGCCAATCAGATTTTCCTACCTTAATTCCGATTGGCTGATAGAATCCTATCAGCCAATCGGAATTGAGGGGACGCCATCTTGGATGACGTCCCTTAAAGGAGCCGTCATTCGTCGTAGTCCGTCGGTGAAGAAGGTGGTTCCGCGTCGGCGGAAGGAAGATTGAAGACCCGGCTTGGAAGATGACTTCGCCCGGATAGAAGACCTCTTCAGCGCCTCTTTGAAGATGACATCGGCCGGATCGAAGACTTCTTCAGCGCCGCCTGGATGATGACTTCATCGGATGGAAGATTTCTTCAGCGCCGCTTGGAGGATTAACTTCTTCCGCTCCGGATGTCCTCTTCAGTTCCATCGGTGGCTCGGCTGAGTGAAGACGACTCAAGGTAGGATGATCTTCAGGGGATTAGTGTTAGGTTTTTGTAAGGGGGGTTTGGGTTAGATTAGGGGTATGTGGGTGGTGGGTTTTAATGTTGGGGGGGGGTTGTATTTTTATTTTACAGGCAAAAGAGCTGAACTTTTTGGGGCATGCCCCCACAAATGGCCCTTTTAAGGGCTGGTAAGGTAAAAGAGCTTTGAAATTTATGTAATTTAGAATAGGGTAGGGATTTTTTTTATTTTGGGGGGGTTTGTTATTTTATTAGGGGGCTTAGATTAGGTGTAAGTAGCTTAAAATTGTTGTAATATTTTTAACATGTTTGTAACTTAATTTTTTATTTTTTGTAACTTAGCTTTTTTTATTTTTTGTACTTTAGTTAGTTTATGTAATTGTATTTCATTGTAGTTCTTTGTAGGTAGTTTATTTAGTTAATTTAATGATAGTGTAGTATTAGGTTTAATTGTAACTTAAGTTAGGATTTATTTTACAGGTAATTTTGTATTTCTTTTAGCTAGGTAGTTATTAAATAGTTAATAACTATTTAATAACTATTCTAACTAGCTAAAATAAATACAAAGTTACCTGTAAAATAAATATAAATCCTAAGATAGCTATAATATAATTATTAATTACATTGTAGCTATCTTAGGGTTTATTTTACAGGTAAGTATTTATTTTTAAATAGGAATAATTTATTAAAGTATAGTGTAGTGTTAGGTGTAATTGTAACTTAGGTTAGGATTTATTTCACAGGTACATTTCTCTTTATTTTAGCTAGGTAAGCTATTAAATAGTTAATAACTATTTAATAGCTATTGTACATGGTTAAAATAAATTGAAAGGTACCTGTAAAATAAAAATAAATCCTAAGATAGCTAGAATATAATTATTATTTATATTGTAGCTATATTAGGGTTTATTTTAAAGGTAAGTATTTAGTTTTAAATAGGATTCATTTAGTTAATAAGAGTTAATTTATTTAGATTTATTTAATTAATATTTAAGTGAGGGGGCGTTAGGGTTAGGGTTAGGTTTAGGGGTTAATCATTTTATTACAGTGGCGGCGGCGTAGTGGGGGGCAGGATAGGGGTTAATAAATTTATTATAGGTGGCGACGGTGTAGCGGGGGCAGATTAGGGGTTAATAAATGTATTATAGGTGGCGACGGTGTAGGGGGGGCAGGATAGGGGTTAATACATTTAATATAGGTTGCGGCGGGTTCAGGGAGCGGCGGGTTAGGGGTTAATACATTTATTATAGTTGCGGTGGGCTCCGGGAGCGGCGGTTTAGGGGTTAATATGTATAGAGTAGCTTGCGGTGGGCTCCGGGAGCGGCGGTTTAGGGGGTAATAACTTTATTTAGTTGCGGCGGTGTAGGGGGGGTCAGATTAGTGGTGTTTAGACTCGGGGTACATGTTAGGGTGTTAGGTGTAGACAGCTCCCATAGAAATCAATGGGATGTCTGTCAGCAGCGAACTTGTACTTTCGCTATGGTCAGACTCCCATTGATTCCTATGGGATCCGCCGCCTCCAGGCTGGCGCTTTGAAAACCAGGTACGCTGGGCCGTAAAAGTGCCGAGCGTACCTGCTAGTTTTTTGATAGCTAGCAAAAGTAGTGAGAATGTGCCGCACTTGTGTGCGGAACATCTGGAGTCACGTAAGAATCGATCTGTGTCGGACTGAGTCCGGCGGATCGAAGCTGACGTCACAAAATTCTACTTTTGCCGGTCTCGAGCCTTTGATAACTAAGGCGTATCAGCCTCGCCACAAATACGCTGCGGAATACGCAGCGTATTTGAGGTTGACGGCTTGATAACTACCCCCCTCTACCTTAACTCCAAAATATATTCCCGATTCTCTTTATTAACTAGCGCAATTTTCTTTAGCAACTAGCATAACTATCGAATTCCAAGATGTACTTGTTTCTTATATATTCCCAGGGCATTCACCCTGGTTATATTTATATTTATCTATATTTATATTTATCTTTATGTATATTTATCCATTTAAGTGGTTCTTTATAATAGTTGCCTTTAATCAGCACTGACATTTCAGTTTAACTTAATGATCTAGTTGTACTTGGTCAATCCTCCAAATTTCGACCGTTGTTAAACTCCATCACCTGATGTAATCCAGACAGTTTTGACTTTTATAATATCCCTCTCTATTTTTACTTTTAGCCCACTAACCCTAATCATTGTCAGAACAACTTTGTAAAATGGATTATTGACGGTCATTCATTGATCCACACATCGAGCTAATAAGTGTAATAAGCAGTGACATTTTTTTTAAACACCTAGCAAAAATATGGGTAAGCCCGCACAGGACGAATTGAACATATCTCTCTGTTATTAGTAGTACTATGACAGATAGATAAACAAATAATTAAGGACCAATAGTATTGGACCTTTTGCATACATCCACAGTAGGATCTAAAGCGTATCAAATATTTTGCTCTCCTTGTAATATGACGACATAACCAATAATACGAGCCACAAATCGACTCTATATCATATTGTGTTATTCACTAAAAATTTACATCAGAGGAAGAAAAGAATGAATAAGCTTTAATGTTTAGAAGTTTAAACATCTAAATTATTCCCATTACCGATTAGCTTAAGTAAAAACTGTTCATATCCCCTATGTCAGATAAATAAACAAATAGGTAAGCGCCAATAAGATTAGATCTTTCACACACACCCACTTTGTTATCCAATTATAAGCATACTAAACATTATGCCTACATCACAGTACTATCTCAAAGCCAATAGCATTGGACCTTTTGCACACATCCACAGTAGGATATAAAGCATATCAAATATTATGCTCTACTTGTAATATGACGACATAACCAATAGTACTAGCTGCAAATCGACCCTATATCATATTGTGTTATTTACTAAAATTTACATTAGAGGAAGAAAAGAGTGAATAAGCTTTAATATTTAGACGTTTAAACATCTAAATTATTCACATAATCGATTAAATAAGAAGAACCGTCCATATCCTCTATGTCAGATAAATAAACAAAGAGGTAAGCGGCAATAAGATTGGATCTTTCACACACACCCACTTTGTTATTGAATCGTAAGCATACTAAACATCATGCCTACATCCCAAAGGATAGGCAATAGGCATACATGTTGATTGCAGATGATTCTTAGTAATTGGTGTTAGTCCATGGCAGAAATGTTTGGCGCCTAAATATGTTTAAAAGCAACCAAGATGTGTGTGTGTACATTTAGCATGACTAAGGGGTTAAGCCCCGAAATATCGCTTTTTATGTAACCTTAATAAAATTTTCTATAAGTTTCAACTGTGCTGGTGTTACCTTCAATACTATATGAGTAGGGGCACATGTAGCTTACACCAAACAGTGTGCACTTTATCACTTTGTTGTGCTGTATCCCACTGAACTGACCTACATCACAGCACTATCTCGTAGCCAAAAGCAATAGCTGAAAAGCGGCTGTGTAGTTTATCTCACGGCCATGTATTTCACTAACAATTTGCTTGCATATAGGAAAACTTTCAACTCTCTTAACACAAAGCCCTAAAACAAAAGGATAAAAAAATAAGTAAAACAGCAGCTATGATATTTGCCTTTAAGGCTTAAAAGACTGGGTCAGATTACATAAATCCCTTTGAACATACAATATAACTACACAATACCTTGAATATAGGTGTTACTTACAAAGAATTTTAATGTATTTTATATGTCTTTTATATTATATTTTATCGATTTCAAAGACCAGAAGTACTAGATAGACACTTACGGGTTCATAACTGAGTTGATCAGTTAATGATCAGGTATAAAAGACCATCACACAAACTTAAAACCAGTCTTGATAAAGGTCTTTGAGAGTCTGAAACGCGTCGACTGGTAAGCCTAATTTTATTTTTATATTTGATTATAAACAATCTACACCATTGCATCTTTCTTTTACAGAAGGATTGCCCAGGGATTAATTCTACTTACTAAGAAGATTGCATACCATCTATTGTTATACAGCATTTGGATGCTGACACTTATACACATTGGAACAGAATACTTTCACCTACTTTTTCCAAAAATATATACTCATTATAGGACCAAATAACTTTGCAGCAGGTTAACTCACATTCACTTTATCACACGGATTGTTTGATTTTTTTAATTCTATTACACTGACTATTTTTACACAAACCTTATTGTTGGATTTGTATACAAACCACTACACCCTATTTTTGATTTGTATAACCTCTATTTTTTCACTGAGTTTTCTTCATTATCACTTTTTTCAACATCAAGTTTTTTCTCCAGTAGGATCTACTGGACATCAATTATATTTATATTTTTATTTTCATATATATTTTTTCATCACACCATTTTTCTATTTTCCACCATTTTTCTATGTTAAACACATAGATAAAGGATTTTTCTTAGGTGCATGCTTGCACCTCACTATTACACCACTAGGGAGAGTATTTTCTCCACGTGATACCAACGCTACCCACTGTTCATTTACATTTGTTTAATTGAATTTTAATCTTTCAAGCATTCAATTTGACAGTCAACCAGTTTTATTATTTTATATTGTATTATTTATTTTATGTTTGTATAATTACCACATGGATCCATGATTTGAATGTTTTGTTTAATGAATTTGTACCATTAAATTTGTACTCTTGATTTAAAATATCGACGTTCCGATTAATTAGACCCAGCCTCCGTCAGGTTTGGTGATTTGGTGCTCAATGACCATTTCATACTTTCCACATTGACAGCTAAGTTTCAATTATCCAAAGCTAAGGGTTACTCCCCAGGAGGCACTAGGTGCATATCACTATAATTTAAAGAACAGAATAGAGTTTGTTCTCGCCCGTGCACATCTCTAATAATGAACAGAATAGAGTTCCAGAGAATGGTACACATGGATGTGCACGGCTAGGAAGTTGTTGGGGACCAGATTTAGGGGAGATGTCACCAGCAGCTAGTAAAAGCTAGAGGGAGAGTGACATGAGATGAGATACAGATTTGCAGTAATGAGACTGTTTTTGAGAAGAGGTGCAGGGGGGAGAGAGAGTGTTTAGGAATAGGTAAATTTCATGAGTACAATAGTAAGGTGAGTTTAAGATAGATGGGCTAATGAACAGTGCAGGTGGAGAGGGAGAAGGAGTAATTGAATAATGTAGTTTGTTATAGAGACAAGAGGTAGCAAAAGGCGAAGGTCCTTTAGTGCAGACCCTGGGATCTGCCGTGCTGAGCTTCCTTTTAGCTTGCCCAGGGGGCTCTGTTAAGTACGCCTCACCACGCTAAAGTAAGTATGTAACACTACAGGTGAACTTTTTCACCTATAGCAAAGGAACATTTACATTTGTTTTTGCCCGTGCACATCTCTAATAAAGAACAGAATAGATTAAATGGTTATTGAGCACCAAAGCACCAAACCTGACGGAGGCTGGGACTAATTAACCGGAACGTCGATATTTTACATCAAGAGTACAAATTTAATGGTACAAATTCATTAAACAAAACATTCAAATCATGGATCCATGTGTTAATTATACAAACATAAAATAAATAATACAATATAAAATAATAAAACTGTCTGACTGTCAAATTAAATGCTTGAAAGATTAAAATTCAATTAAACAAATGTAAATAAACAGTGGGTAGCGTTGGTATCATGTGGAATACTCTCCCTAGTGGTGTAATAGTGAGGTGCACCTAAGAAAAATCCTTTATCTATGTGTTTAACATAGAAAAATTATGGAAAATAGAAAAATGATGTGATGAAAAAATATATTTGAAAATAAAAATATAAATATAATTTATGTCCAGTAAAACCTGACTATAAAACCCGCGGACAAAGGCGGAGGGATCGTCGTTATTAATAGAAACGACTATGAAGTAGAGAATAAACGTATTCTTAGCGACAACAGCACCTACTACGGACTAACGAGGAATCCGGTGGACACATATAAAAAAGAATTGACAGACCTACTAAAGAAGGCTAAAGAGGAGGGTATACTGAATGACAAAGGATATAACTATATAAATGTGAAGTACCCAGTAACCCTGGTACTATACCATCTTCCAAAAATCCACAAATCTCTAACAAATCCCCTGGAAGACCAATAATCTCCTGGATAGGGTCACTGAGTAGTAACTTATCAGAATATGTAGATAAACACCTGCAGAAACTGGGGAGACAACTTCCTTCCTTTCTGAGAGACTCTACTCAGATGCTAAATCTCTTGGAAGGTTTATCGTGGGAGAATGGTTATATATTAGCAAAATGCGACGTGACGTCGCTATATACGAGCATCCCGCACCAAGAGGGTTTAGAAGCAGTG
Source organism: Bombina bombina (assembly GCF_027579735.1). Lineage (NCBI taxonomy): Eukaryota > Metazoa > Chordata > Amphibia > Anura > Bombinatoridae > Bombina > Bombina bombina. Next base: position 346,362,811 of record NC_069504.1, on the reverse strand, counting down.
AAATTCTATCTAGATAAAGCTCTCGAAATTCCATATAAACAAAGTGAATTTATATTGGATAGCATTAAATATATCCTTACGCATAAATACTTTTGCAACAATGGCAAATTTTACTGCCAGATCTGTGGTACGGCCATGGGGACCAGGTTCGCGCCTAGCTACGTTAACTTGTATATGGGCAAATGGAAAGAAATTTTCTGGGACTCTTGTCCAGCTAGAGCGGACCTCTTTTATGTCCACAAAACAAGCTGACAACATACAAGATGGAAAAACAACATCCCGAAAGGGCAACTCCTGCGAATGAGGAAAAATTGCTCTAGTCTATCCAAATGGGAAGAACAAGCACAACTAATTAAATCAAAATTTCTAGAGAGAGGTTATGAGGAAGAGATGTTACACCAAAGGATCGAAAAAGTGAGGAAAACAGAGAGAAAAGAACTCACAAAATATAAAGAAAAGACTAAGGAAAATTGGAGTGATGATTTCCTAAACATCCCCCTGATAACAGAATACAGTGAAAATAAATACATTACTGAAAATATTTTTAAAAAACACTGGGCGCTGATCAAGGATGATGATGTATTAGGAGAAATATTACCTCAGAAGCCAAGATTTGTATATAGATAAACTAATAACTTGAGGAATAAACTAGCACCTAGTCTACAAAAGAAAAAAATCTTCAGGAATAAAAGATATCTTTGGAAAAAAGGTCAAAGGCTTCTACCCTTGCCATATGTGTAAAGCATGTAAATGTGGAGTGAAAACTGCTGAATTCAACTCCAATAACACCAAAGAAAAATATAGGATAATACGATGTCAGGATAAGGGAGTGGTCTACCTGTTACAATGCCCTTGTGGCCTCCAATATGTGGGACAGACGTCCAGAACACTAAAGGACAGGATACGGGAACATAGCCTACTGATTGATAAACTCAATATGGACACACCCTTATATAGACACTTCTCCACGAAACATCAAGGACACATCAACACACTTAGGTATATGGGGATCCAGAAAGTTACAAAAAACTGGAGAGGAGGTAACCATGAGAAGAAGCTACTAACAGCAGAATCCAAATGAATATTCCAATTAAACTGCCTGTATCCTAGAGGGTTAAATAATAAGGAAGACTTATCCCATCTCCTAAATCTCAATTAATCAACTATATATCCTAAAAACTCTAGAGTTGGGGATATGTTTAATTTTACTAATCCCCGGTTTAGAAGTGAACGCCTAGGGGTATATACTACATGATTATTAACCTTTGTTTTCCTCTCTCTATTTTCAAATAATTGCAAAAGACGTATTCCATTAATATTATCTTTCATCTACCTCTCTCTACAAATTATAAAGGACATTTTCCAATGAAGTGTAAAGGACACATCTCATTCCAACCCTCTATTTTTAAGGGTAGTTGGATATACACTTATTCTATATACTCCTAGTTTACATTCTGTAAAATATGTGAATTTTATAGGTCTAATCTCCCTATTAGATATAGATCCCCCCTCTTGGTCTAGATTTAGTTACTTGGAGCAGTAGTTAAAGGGACATAATACTCATATGCTAAATCACTTGAAACTGATGCAGTATAACTGTAAAAAGCTGACAGGAAAATATCACCTGAGCATCTCTATGTAAAAAAGGAAGATATTTTACCTCACAATCTCCTCAGCTCAGCAGAGTAAGTTCTGTGTAAAAAGTTATACTCAACTGCTCCCAGCTGCAGGTAAAAAGATTAAAAAAATAAAGAAATGAACAGCAGCCAATAAGCATCAGCAGTGCTGAGGTCATGAACTTTTACTGTGATCTCATGAGATTTGACTTGACTCTCATGAGATTTCAATGTAAACTTCCTTTACCTGATTGGTGAAATAAGATGAGAGTGCACGATGCTCATCCCTTCAGATGTCCCAGGACAGACACACTAAAATGCTGCTTAGAAATCCTTTACAATGGGAGGTGGCTACTGAGGAACTTTTGAGGTAAAATATCTTTCTTTTTTACATAGAGATGTTCAGGAGATATTTTCTAGTCAGCTTTTTACAGCTATGCTGCATTACTTTCAAGTGTTTAAACATTTGGGTATTATGGCCCTTTAAGGTATTTCCCTCCACAAGATACAAAATTCATACTCTTATTTTACATTCTGTAAGATATGTGAATTTTATGGGTCTAATCTCCAAATTAGATATAGATCCCCCCTCATGGTCTAGATTTAGTTCCTGGGAGCAGTAGTTAAGGTATTTCCCTCCACAAGATACAAAGTTATTTTTACTAGCTTCATATAATAACATTGTACACTCTACCTTAACTCCAAAATATATTCCCAATTCTCTTTATTAACTAGCGCAATTTTCTTTAGCAACTAGCATAACTATCGAATTCCAAGATGTACTTGTTTCTTATATATTCCCAGGGCATTCACCCTGGTTATATTTATATTTATCTATATTTATATTTATCTTTATGTATATTTATCCATTTAAGTGGTTCTTTATAATAGTTGCCTTTAATCAGCACTGACATTTCAGTTTAACTTAATGATCTAGTTGTACTTGGTCAATCCTCCAAATTTTGACCGTTGTTAAACTCCATCACCTGATGTAATCCAGACGGTTTTGACTTTTATAATATCCCTCTCTATTTTTACTTTTAGCCCACTAACCCTAATCATTGTCAGAACAACTTTGTAAAATGGATTATTGACGGTCATTCATTGATCCACACATTGAGCTAATAAGTGTAATAAGCAGCGAAATTTTTTTTAAACACCTAGCAAAAATATGGGTAAACCCGCACAGGACGAATTGAACATATCTCTCTGTCATTAGTAGTACTATGACAGATAGATAAACAAATAATTAAGGACCAATAGTATTGGACCTTTTGCATACATCCACAGTAGGATCTAAAGAGTATCAAATATTATGCTCTCCTTGTAATATGACGACATAACCAATAATACGAGCCACAAATCGACTCTATATCATATTGTGTTATTCACTAAAAATTTACATCAGAGGAAGAAAAGAATGAATAAGCTTTAATGTTTAGAAGTTTAAACATCTAAATTATTCCCATTACTGATTAGCTTAAGTAAAAACTGTTCATATCCCCTATGTCAGATAAATAAACAAATAGGTAAGCGCCAATAAGATTAGATCTTTCACACACACCCACTTTGTTATCCAATTATAAGCATACTAAATATTATGCCTACATCACAGTACTATCTCATAGCCAATAGCATTGGACCTTTTGCACACATCCACAGTAGGATATAAAGCATATCAAATATTATGCTCTACTTGTAATATGACGACATAACCAATAGTACTAGCTGCAAATCGACCCTATATCATATTGTGTTATTTACTAAAATTTACATTAGAGGAAGAAAAGAGTGAATAAGCTTTAATATTTAGAAGTTTAAACATCTAAATTATTCACATAATCGATTAAATAAGAAGAACCGTCCATATCCTCTATGTCAGATAAATAAACAAAGAGGTAAGCGGCAATAAGATTGGATCTTTCACACACACCCACTTTGTTATTGAATCGTAAGCATACTAAACATCATGCCTACATCACAATGGATAGGCAATAGGCATACATGTTGATTGCAGATGATTGTTAGTAATTGGTGTTAGTCCATGGCAGAAATGTTTGGCGCCTAAATATGTTTAAAAGCAACCAAGATGTGTGTGTGTACATTTAGCATGACTAAGGGGTTAAGCCCCGAAATGTCGCTTTTTATGTAACCTTAATAAAATTTTCTATAAGTTTCAACTGTGCTGGTGTTACCTTCAATACTATATGAGTAGGGGCACATGTAGCTTACCCCAAACACCGTGCACTTTATCACTTTGTTGTGCTGTATCCCACTGAACTGACCTACATCACAGCACTATCTCGTAGCCAATAGCAATAGCCGAAAAACGGCTGTGTAGTTTATCTCACGGCCGTGTATTTCACTAAAAATTTGCTTGCATATAGGAAAACTTTCGACTCTCTTAACACAAAGCCCTAAAACAAAAGGATAAAATAAATAGGTAAAAAAGCAGCTATGATATTTGGCTTTAAGGCTTAATAGACTGGGTCTGATTACATAAATCCCTTTGAACATACAATATAACTACACAATACCTTGAATATAGGTGTTATTTGCAAAGAATTTTAATGTATTTTATATGTCTTTTATATTATATTTTATCAATTTCAAAGACCAGAAGTACTAGATAGACACTTCCGGTTCATAACTGAGTTGATCAGTTAATGATCAGGTATAAAAGACCATCACACAAACTTAAAACCAGTCTTGATAAAGGTCTTTGAGAGTCCGAAACGCATCGACTGGTAAGCCTAATTTTATTTTTATATTTGATTATAAACAATCTACACCATTGCATCTTTCTTTTACAGAAGGATTGCCCAGGGATCAATTCTACTTACTAAGAAGATTGCATACCATCTATTGTTATACAGCATTTGGATCCTGACACTTATACACATTGGAACAGAATACTTTCACCTACTTTTTCTAAAAATATATACTCATTATAGGACCAAATAACTTTGCAGCAGGTTAACTCACATTCACTTTATCACACGGATTGTTTGATTTTTTTAATTCTATTACACTGACTATTTTTACACAAACCTTATTGTTGGATTTGTATACAAACCACTACACCCTATTTTTGATTTGTATAACCTCTATTTTTTCACTGTGTTTTCTTCATCATCACTTTTTTCAACATCAAGTTTTTTCTCCAGTAGGATCTACTGGACATCAATTATATTTATATTTTTATTTTCATATATATTTTTTCATCACACCATTTTTCTATTTTCCACCATTTTTCTATGTTAAACACATAGATAAAGTTTTTTTCTTAGGTGCATGCTTGCACCTCACTATTACACCACTAGGGAGAGTATTTTCTCCACGTGATACCAACGCTACCCACTGTTCATTTACATTTGTTTAATTGAATTTTAATCTTTCAAGCATTCAATTTGACAGTCAACCAGTTTTATTATTTTATATTGTATTATTTATTTTATGTTTGTATAATTACCACATGGATCCATGATTTGATTGTTTTGTTTAATGAATTTGTACCATTAAATTTGTACTCTTGATTTAAAATATCGACGTTCCGATTAATTAGACCCAGCCTCCGTCAGGTTTGGTGATTTGGTGCTCAATGACCATTTCATACTTTCCACATTGACAGCTAAGTGTCAATTATCCAAAGCTAAGGGTTACTCCCCAGCAGGCACTAGGTGCATATCACTATAATTTAAAGAACAGAATAGAGTTTGTTTTCGCCCGTGCACATCTCTAATAATGAACAGAATAGGGTTCCAGAGAACGGTACACATAGATGTACATGGCTAGGAAGTTGTTGGAGACCAGGATTAGGGGAGATGTCACCAGCAGCTAGTAAAAGCTAGAGGGAGAGTGACATGAGATGAGATACAGATTTGCAGTAATGAGACTGTTTTTGAGACGAGGTGCAGTGGGGGAGATAGAGTGTTTAGGAATAGGTAAATTTCATAAGTACAATAGTAAGGTGAGTTTAAGATAGATGGGCTAATGAACAGTGCAGGTGGAGAGGGAGAAGGAGTAATTGAATAATGTAGTTTGTTATAGAGACAAGAGGTAGCAAAAGGCGAAGGTCCTTTAGTGCAGACCCTGGGATCTGCCGTGCTGAGCTTCCTTTTAGCTTGCCCAGGGGGCTCTGTTAAGTACGCTTCACCACGCTAAAGTAAGTATGTAACACTACAGGTGAACTTTTTCACCTATAGCAAAGGAACATTTACATTTGTTTTTGCCCGTGCACATCTCTTATAAAGAACAGAATAGATGAAATGGTTATTGAGCCCCAAAGCGCCAAACCTGACGGAGGCTGGGTCTAATTAATCGAAACGTCGATATTTTACATCAAGAGTACAAATTTAATGGTACAAATTCATTAAACAAAACATTCAAATCATGGATCCATGTGGTAATTATACAAACATAAAATAAATAATACAATATAAAATAATAAAACTGTCTGACTGTCAAATTGAATGCTTGAAAGATTTAAATTCAATTAAACAAATGTAAATGAACAGTGGGTAGCATTGGTATCATGTGGAATACTCTCCCTAGTGGTGTAATAGTGAGATGCACCTAAGAAAAATCCTTTATCTATGTGTTTAACATAGAAAAATGATGGAAAATAGAAAAATAGTGTGATGAAAAAATATATTTGAAAATAAAAATATAAATATAATTTATGTCCAGTAAAACCTGACTATAAAACCCGCGGACAAAGGCGGAGGGATCGTCGTTATGAATAGAAACAACTATGAAGTAGAGAATAAACGTATTCTTAGCGACAACAGCACCTACTACGGACTAACGAGGAATCCGGTGGACACATATAAAAAAGAATTGACAGACCTACTAAAGAAGGTTAAAGAAGAGGCTATACTGAATGATAAAGAATATAACTATATAAATGTGAAGTACCCAGTAACCCCGGTACTATACCATCTTCCAAAAATCCACAAATCTCTAACAAATCCCCCTGGAAGACCAATAATTTCCTGGATAGGGTCACTGAGTAGTAACTTATCAGAATATGTAGATAAACACCTGCCGAAACTGGGGAGACAACTTCCTTCCTTTCTGAGAGACTCTACTCAGATGCTAAATCTCTTGTAAGGTTTATCGTGGGAGAATGGTTATATATTAGCAACATGCGACGTGACGTCGCTATATACGAGCATCCCGCACCAAGAGGGTTTAGAAGCAGTGAAATTCTATCTAGATAAAGCTCTCGAAATTCCATATAAACAAAGTGAATTCATATTGGATAGCATTAAATATATCCTTACGCATAAATACTTTTGCAACAATGGCAAATTTTACTGCCATATCTGTGGTACGGCCATGGGGACCAGGTTCGTGCCTAGCTACGTTAACTTGTATATGGGCAAATGGAAAGAAATTTTCTGGGACTCTTGTCCAGCTAGATCGGACCTCTTTTATGTCCACAAAACAAGCTGCCAACATACAAGATGGAAAAACAACATCCCAAAAGGGCAACTCCTGCGAATGAGGAAAAATTGCTCTAGTCTATCCAAATGGGAAGAACAAGCACAACTAATTAAATCAAAATTTCTAGAGAGAGGTTATGAGGAAGAGATGTTAGACCAAAGGATCGAAAAAGTGAGGAAAACAGAGAGAAAAGAACTCACAAAATATAAAGAAAAGACTAAGGAAAATTGGAGTGATGATTTCCTAAACATCCCCCTGATAACAGAATACAGTGAAAATAAATACATTACTGAAAATATTTTTAAAAAACACTGGGCGCTGATCAAGGATGATGATGTATTAGGAGAAATATTACCTCAGAAGCCAAGATTTGTATATAGATAAACTAATAACTTGAGGAATAAACTAGCACCTAGTCTACAAAAGAAAAAAATCTTCAGGAATAAAAGATATCTTTGGAAAAAAGGTCAAAGGCTTCTACCCTTGCCATATGTGTAAAGCATGTAAATGTGGAGTGAAAACTGCTGAATTCTACTCCAATAACACCAAAGAAAAATATAGGATAATACGATGTCAGGATAAGGGAGTGGTCTACCTGTTACAATGCCCTTGTGGCCTCCAATATGTGGGACAGACGTCCAGAACACTAAAGGACAGGATACGGGAACATATCCTACTGATTGATAAACTCAATATGGACACACCCTTATATAGACACTTCTCCACGAAACATCAAGGAAACATCAACACACTTAGGTATATGGGGATCCAGAAAGTTACAAAAAACTGGAGAAGAAGTAACCATGAGAAGAAGCTACTAACAGCAGAATCCAAATGAATATTCCAATTAGACTGCCTGTATCCTAGAGGGTTAAATAATAAGGAAGACTTATCCCATCTCCTAAATCTCAATTAATCAACTATATATCCTAAAAACTCTAGATTTGGGGGTATGTTTAATTTTACTAATCCCCGGTTTAGAAGTGAATGCCTAGGGGTATATACCACATGATTATTACCCTCTATTTCCTCTCTCTATTTTCAAATAATTGCAAAAGACGTATTCCATTAATATTATCTTTCATCTACCTCTCTCTACAAATTATAAAGGACATTTTCCAATGAAGTGTAAAGGACACATCTCATTCCAACCCTCTATTTTTAAGGGTAGTTGCATATACTCTTATTCTATATACTCCTAGTTTACATTCTGTAAAATATGTGAATTTTATAGGTCTAATCTCCCTATTAGATATAGATCCCCCCTCTTGGTCTAAATTTAGTTCCTTGGAGTAGTAGTTAAGGTATTTCCCTCCACAAGATACAAAAGTCATACTCTTATTTTACATTCTGTAAAATGTGAATTTTATGGGTCTAATCTCCAAATTAGATATAGATCCCCCCTCATGGTTTAGATTTAGTTCCTGGGAGCAGTAGTTAAGGTATTTCCCTCCACAAGATACAAAGTTATTTTTACTAGCTTCATATAATAACATTGTACACTCTACCTTAACTCCAAAATATATTCCCGATTCTCTTTATTAACTAGCGCAATTTTCTTTAGCAACTAGCATAACTATCGAATTCCAAGATGTACTTGTTTCTTATATATTCCCAGGGCATTCACCCTGGTTATATTTATATTTATCTATATTTATATTTATCTTTATGTATATCTATCCATTTAAGTGGTTCTTTATAATAGTTGCCTTTAATCAGCACTGACATTTCAGTTTAACTTAACCCCTTAGTGACCAGAGCACTTTTCCATTTTCTGTCCGTTTGGGACCAAGGCTATTTTTACATTTTTGCGGTGTTTGTGTTTAGCTGTAATTTTCTTCTTACTCATTTACTGTACCCACACATATTATATACCGTTTTTCTCGCCATTAAATGGACTTTCTAAAGATACCATTATTTTCATCATATCTTATAATTTACTATAAAAAAAATTATAAAATATGAGGAAAAAATGGAAAAAAAACACACTTTTTCTAACTTTGACCCCCAAAATCTGTTACATATCTAAAACCACCAAAAAACACCCATGCTAAATAGTTTCTAAATTTTGTCCTGAGTTTAGAAATACCCAATGTTTACATGTTCTTTGCTTTTTTTGCAAGTTATAGGGCCATAAATACAAGTAGCACTTTGCTATTTCCAAACCATTTTTTTCCAAAATTAGCGCTAGTTACATTAGAACACTGATATCTTTCAGGAATCCCTGAATATCCCTTGACAAGTATATATTTTTTTTTAGTAGACATCCCAAAGTATTGATCTAGGCCAATTTTGGTATATTTCATACCACCATTTCACCGCCAAATGCGATCAAATACAAAAAATTGTTCACTTTTTCACAAATTTTTTCACAAACTTTAGGTTTCTCACTGAAATCATTTACAAACAGCTTGTGCAATTATGGCATAAATGGTTGTAAATTCCTCTCTGGGATCCCCTTTGTTCAGAAATAGCACACATATATGGCTTTGGCGTTGCTTTTTGGTAATTAGAAGGCCGCTAAATGCCACTGCGCACCACAAGTGTATCATGCCCAGCAGTTAAGGGGTTAATTAGGGAGCTTTTAGGGAGCTTGTAGGGTTAATTTTAGCTTTAGTGTAGTGTAGTAGACAACCCCAAGTATTGATCTAGGCACATTTTGGTATATTTCATGCCACCATTTCACCGCCAAATGCGATCAAATTAAAAAAAATGTAAAATTTTTCACAATTTTAGGTTTCTCACTGAAATCATTTACAAACAGCTTGTGCAATTATGGCACAAATGGTTGTAAATGCTTGTCTGGGATCCCCTTTGTTCAGAAATAGCAGACATATATGACTTTGGCGTTGCTTTCTGGTAATTAGAAGGCCACTAAATCCTGTTGCGCCTCACACGTGTATTATGGCTAGCAGTGAAAGGGTTAATTAGGGAGTTTGTAGTGAGCTTGCAGGGTTAATTTTAGCTTTAGTGTAGAGATCAGCCTCCCATCTGACACATCCCACCCCCTGATCCCTCCCAAACAGCTCCCTTCCCTCCCCCACCCCACAATTGTCCCCGCCATCTTAAGTACTGGCAGAAAGTCTGCCAGTACTAAAATAAAAGGGTTTTTAAAAAAAAAAATGAATTTTTTTTTAGCATATTTACATATGCTACTGTGTAGGATCCCCCCCTTAGCCCCCAACCTCCCTGATCCCCCCCAAAACCGCTCTCTAACCCTCCCCTCTGCCTTATTGGGGGCCATCTTGGGTACTGGCAGCTGTCTGCCAGTACCCAGTTTACAATAAAAAGTGCTTTTTTGGGTTTTTTTTTGTTTTTTTCTGTAGTGTAGCTTCCCCCAACCCCCCACCCCCCACAAACAAACCCCCACCACCTTGCTGATTGTTTGGATTTTTAGTTATTATATTTTTTATATCCCCATTTTCTGCAGTGTAGCGGTTCCCACCCGCTCCCTCCCCGTGCACGCGCCCGCCCCCACCCTCCCGTGCACGCGCGCGCGCCCCGTGCGCGCCCCCAGCCACCCCCGCCCACGATCCCGCCCCCCTTCAGATCCACATGGCCATCGATGGCCGCCACCCGCCTCCCGGTCCGGCTCCCACCCACCAACGCAGGTAGCCACCGATCTCCGGTGCAGAGAGGGCCACAGAGTGGCTCTCTCTGCACCGGATGACTTAAAAAGGTTATTGCAGGATGCCTCCATATCGAGGCATCACTGCAATAACCGGAAAGCAGCTGGAAGCGAGCAGGATCGCTTCCAGCTGCTTTCCACACTGAGGACGTGCAGGGTACGTTCTCAGGCATTAACTGCCTTTTTTCTGAGGACGTACCCTGCACGTCCTCAGTCGTTAAGGGGTTAATGATCTAGTTGTACTTGGTCAATCCTCCAAATTTCGACCGTTGTTAAACTCCATCACCTGATGTAATCCAGACGCTAATCATTGTCAGAACAACTTTGTAAAATGGATTATTGACGGTCATTCATTGATCCACACATCGAGCTAATAAGTGTAATAAGCAGCAAATTTTTTTTTAAACACCTAGCAAAAATATGGGTAAGCCCGCACAGGACAAATTGAACATATCTCTCTGTTATTAGTAGTACTATGACAGATAGATAAACAAATAATTAAGGACCAATAGTATTGGACCTTTTGCATACATCCACAGTAGGATCTAAAGCGTATCAAATATTTTGCTCTCCTTGTAATATGACGACATAACCAATAATACGATAATATTGTGTTATTCACTAAAAATTTACATCAGAGGAAGAAAAGAATGAATAAGCTTTAATGTTTAGAAGTTTAAACACCTAAATTATTCCCATTACCGATTAGCTTAAGTAAAAACTGTTCATATCCCCTATGTCAGATAAATAAACAAATAGGTAAGCGCCAATAAGATTAGATCTTTCACACACACCCACTTTGTTATCCAATTATAAGCATACTAAACATTATGCCTACATCACAGTACTATCTCAAAGCCAATAGCATTGGACCTTTTGCACACATCCACAGTAGGATATAAAGCATATCAAATATTATGCTCTACTTGTAATATGACGACATAACCAATAGTACTAGCTGCAAATCGACCCTATATCATATTGTGTTATTTACTAAAATTTACATTAGAGGAAGAAAAGAGTGAATAAGCTTTAATATTTAGACGTTTAAACATCTAAATTATTTACATAATCGATTAAATAAGAAGAACCGTCCATATCCTCTATGTCAGATAAATAAACAAAGAGGTAAGCGGCAATAAGATTGGATCTTTCACACACCCACTTTGTTATTGAATTGTAAGCATACTAAACATCATGCCTACATCCCAATGGATAGGCAATAGGCATACATGTTGATTGCAGATGATTCTTAGTAATTGGTGTTAGTCCATGGCAGAAATGTTTGGCGCCTAAATATGTTTAAAAGCAACCAAGATGTGTGTGTACATTTAGCATGACTAAGGGGTTAAGCCCCGAAATGTCGCTTTTTATGTAACCTTAATAAAATTTTCTAAAAGTTTCAACTGTGCTGGTGTTACCTTCAATACTATATGAGTAGGGGCACATGTAGCTTACCCCAAACACCGTGCACTTTATCACTTTGTTGTGCTGTATCCCACTAAACTGACCTACATCACAGCACTATCTTGTAGCCAAAAGCAATAGCTGAAAAACGGCTGTGTAGTTTATCTCACGGCCGTGTATTTCACTAGCAATTTGCTTGCATATAGGAAAACTTTCAACTCTCTTAACACAAAGCCCTAAAACAAAAGGATAAAAAAATAAGTAAAAAAGCAGCTATGATATTTGGCTTTAAGGCTTAAAAGACTGGGTCAGATTACATAAATCCCTTTGAACTTACAATATAACTACACAATACCTTGAATATAGGTGTTATTTACAAAGAATTTTAATGTATTTTATATGTCTTTTAAATTATATTTTATCGATTTCAAAGACCAGAAGTACTAGATGGACACTTCCGGTTCATAACTGAGTTGATCATTTAATGATCAGGTATAAAAGACCATCACACAAACTTAAAACCAGTCTTGATAAAGGTCTTTGAGAGTCTGAAACGCGTCGACTGGTAAGCCTAATTTTATTTTTATATTTGATTATAAACAATCTACACCATTGCATCTTTCTTTTACAGAAGGATTGCCCAGGGGTTAATTCTACTTACTAAGAAGATTGCATACCATCTATTGTTATACAGCATTTGGATCCTGACACTTATACACATTGGAACAGAATACTTTCACCTACTTTTTCTAAAAATATATACTCATTATAGGACCAAATAACTTTGCAGCAGGTTAACTCACATTCACTTTATCACACGGATTGTTTGATTTTTTTAATTCTATTACACTGACTATTTTTACACAAACCTTATTGTTGGATTTGTATACAAACCACTACACCCTATTTTTGATTTGTATAACCTCTATTTTTTCACTGTGTTTCTTCATCATCACTTTTTTCAACATCAAGTTTTTTCTCCAGTAGGATCTACTGGACATCAATTATATTTATATTTTTATTTTCATATATATTTTTTCATCACACCATTTTTTTATTTTCCACAATTTTTCTGTGTTAAACACATAGATAAAGGATTTTTCTTAGGTGCATGCTTGCACCTCACTATTACATCACTAGGGAGAGTTTTTTCTCCACGTGATACCAACGCTACCCACTGTTCATTTACATTTGTTTAATTGAATTTTAATCTTTCAAGCATTCAACTTGACAGTCAACCAGTTTTATTATTTTATATTGTATTATTTATTTTATGTTTGTATAATTACCACATGGATCCATGATTTGATTGTTTTGTTTAATGAATTTGTACCATTAAATTTGTACTCTTGATTTAAAATATCGACGTTCCGATTAATTAGACCCAGCCTCCGTCAGGTTTGGTGATTTGGTGCTCAATGACCATTTCATACTTTCCACATTGACAGCTAAGTGTCAATTATCCAAAGCTAAGGGTTAATCCCCAGCAGGCACTAGGTGCATATCACTATAATTTAAAGAACAGAATAGAGTTTGTTTTCGCCCGTGCACATCTCTAATAATGAACAGAATAGAGTTCCAGAGAATGGTACACATGGATGTGCACGGCTAGGAAGTTGTTGGAGACCAGGATTAGGGGAGATGTCACCAGCAGCTAGTAAAAGCTAGAGGGAGAGTGACATTAGATGAGATACAGATTTGCAGTAATGAGACTGTTTTTGAGACGAGGTGCAGGGGGGAGAGAGAGTGTTTAGGAATAGGTAAATTTCATGAGTACAATAGTAAGGTGAGTTTAAGATAGATGGGCTAATGAACAGTGCAGGTGGAGAGGGAGAAGGAGTAATTGAATAATGTAGTTTGTTATAGAGACAAGAGGTAGCAAAAGGCGAAGGTCCTTTAGTGCAGACCCTGGGATCTGCCGTGCTGAGCTTCCTTTTAGCTTGCCCAGGGGGCTCTGTTAAGTACGCTTCACCACGCTAAAGTAAGTATGTAACACTACAGGTGAACTTTTTCACCTATAGCAAAGGAACATTTACATTTGTTTTTGCCCGTGCACATCTCTAATAAAGAACAGAATAGATGAAATGGTTATTGAGCACCAAAGCGCCAAACCTGACGGAGGCTGGGACTAATTAACCGGAACGTCGATATTTTACATCAAGAGTACAAATTTAATGGTACAAATTCATTAAACAAAACATTCAAATCATGGATCTATGTGTTAATTATACAAACATAAAATAAATAATACAATATAAAATAAAATAATAAAACTGTCTGACTGTCAAATTGAATGCTTGAAAGATTAAAATTCAATTAAGCAAATGTAAATGAACAGTGGGTAGCGTTGGTATCATGTGGAATACTCTCCCTAGTGGTGTAATAGTGAGGTGCACCTAAGAAAAATCCTTTATCTATGTGTTTAACATAGAACAATTATGGAAAATAGAAAAATGTTGTGATGAAAAAATATATTTGAAAATAAAAATATAAATATAATTTATGTCCAGTAAAACCTGACTATAAAACCCATGGACAAAGGCGGAGGGATCGTCGTTATGAATAGAAATGACTAAGAAGTAGAGAATAAATGTATTCTTAGCGACAACAGCACCTACTACAGACTAACGAGGAATCCGGTGGACACATATAAAAAAGAATTGACAGACCTACTAAAGAAGGCTAAAGAGGAGGGTATACTGAATGACAAAGGATATAACTATATAAATGTGAAGTACCCAGTAACCCTGGTACTATACCATCTTCCAAAAATCCACAAATCTCTAACAAATCCCCTGGAAGACCAATAATCTCCTGGATAGGGTCACTGAGTAGTAACTTATCAGAATATGTAGATAAACACCTGCAGAAACTGGGGAGACAACTTCCTTCCTTTCTGAGAGACTCTACTCAGATGCTAATTTAAAGACCTTAACATTGATTGCAACACCTGTGAGAAGGTGCATCTCAAAGGAATATATACCATGCAATTGTTTTGAAAAAAGGTAAAAATATACACAAATATCTGTATATAGTAAGCATATATTTTAAAGGACAAAAAAAGGCAAACAATGTCATCCTGAGTTACAAAGAAAAGAAAAAACAGTGTGTAAGTGTGTGTTAATAAAGATATGAAAAAAATTCCTGATACACATATTTTACCTGATGCACAAAGTAAAAACAATGTGATAATAACAGTAACTATAACTACATAATTTAGCAGGGTAATAAGGGGTACATAATAACATGGATCAGATTAAACCAGCATAGACAAGTTCAGTATAAAATAGCAAATGTATACTAAACAAGAAATGGTCAGACCACCTAAGCAACTACTTAACAACCGAGAATAATAAATTAAATAACATAACAAAAAAATAATAATATATACATATATATATATATATATATATATATATATATATATATATATATACATAATTATATATAGGTATAGATATATACATATATATACAGTATATATATATATATATATATATATATATATATATATATATATATATATATATATATATATATATATATATATATATATATATATATATATATATATATATATAGCAATAAGAAACAAATTGCAGAGACTTTTTGCAGGTCCAAAACTTGATTTATTTCAGTTTAAAACAATCCATGAATACATGATCAAAATCGGCATGTCTCACAACTCCAGCAAAACTTGTAGAAAGACTGCTGCTGACATGTTTCGCCGCTCACGGCGTAATCATAGCTACAGGTAAAATCCCTGCTCACCTGTTTAAGGTGGCTGGGAAAATCCAATTGGTTAAAATTTAATTGGCAAGTTGAGCTGGAATAAATACTTAACCCCATGTGAACTGTGAACACTTTAAAAGGAAATATTTCTTTGTTTACATTTTAGTTTATTATATATGTTTGTTTTTACAAACTGAAATGGTATTTGAATTTTAAACCCTGTATAATGCAAAACGGGTAATTCATATCAAATGCTCAAATTACCCATTTGAAAAATATATAAGCATATAAGCATTATAGGATGCACCAAATTACCTGAAATAATAGAGGGGGGTTATTAACCCTGTGTTCACACTTAACATGGGGTATGTATATGATGCCCATTATTATACAATGGGAATTCATAACCACACAATATCGGTGAATCATATCACACAAATATGGCTTAAAGGAATAACCTGAAGCCATTCAAACTGGATGCAGATTTATACAAAAAGTTGAAAATGAGTGGTATCTGAATTAAAAATAGGAGGTATTATGAAAATTTTATAAATGTTTTATCTAAGGTATTAGTTCTTCTAAAATTGCAATGGTTAAAGTGAGAAAAGATAGAGTTGTACTCTTCCTAAATGGTAGACTTACTGTATTGTTGTATATATTACTCTTATTTAATGTAAATATTACTCTTATCATTTATAGTTTTCTTACATCAGGCCAATACAAAAGAGGGAGATGAATGACCACATGATTATTTCCAGAAGTTAATTAGATCATATTCAGAGTTCAGACCCGAAGGTACTCGGGTCTGAAGTTTAAAGATCCAGTACATCTCCCTCTTTTGTAGTAGCCAATCACGATCACCCCCTCTAGGTGGACAACATACTCTTTCAATAGCTTGCCATCTAAGACTTTTGATTTCTTTATTGTGGCATTGTGAAAAGTGTCTAACCAGAGGTGTACTAGCTTCTCCTGCTTGAATGGTGGACAGATGGTTGCGAATGAGTACCTTTACTTCATTTGTTGTTAAACCTACATACTGTAGGTGACAAGAAATGCAGGTGTGTACATATACAACATAGGTTGAGGTACATTTCAGGCAACTGGTGATGGGAAAAGTTTCACCCGTAACTTCAGATTTAAAAATGTTAGATGCCAAAATGTACTCACATACCCGACATTTCTGTCTGCATTTGAACAAACCCTTATGAGTTAACCATGCACTCATAGGCCTGTTCAATTCAGGCAAGGATGAGGGCGATAATGCAGTAGCCAAAGTCTTAGCTCTTCTATAGGAACATCTTACACCAGCTCTGAAACATGTCTCCAGTTTGTCATCCGCAGAAAGAAACCCAAAATGTTTCTTAATTATCTTACATATTTCAGTGTATTGCGAACTATAATCAGTGACAAAGTTACACCTTGGAAAGATGTGTCAGCGCTGGGAGATGCTCTTAAGTGTCCCTCCACTAAGCTGTTCCTGTTGAGCTTCTGAACTTCTTGTTGAGCTCTGTGAACAACATGGTTAGAATATCCTCTTTTCTTTAATCGATTGCTGAGTTCAAATGATTGTTCCTGGTAAGTGTGATCTAAAGTGCAATTGTGTTTGACCCTTACAAATTGTCCCTTTGCAACAGCAAAAGGAACATGCTGGGGATGACAGCTGTGGGCATGTAGCAATGCGTTGCCCACTGTGGGCTTACGATAGATTCTACTAATGATTCTACCTTGTTCAGTACCCTCCAATGTGATATCCAGGAAGTTAATGGTATTCTTACTCAACTCAGAAGTAAATTTAATACCAACGTTGTTATTATTCAGAGAGTCCCCGCCACACCAGATGAGGAGGAGGTCATCAATGTAACGTCCATAAAAATGGATCATGTGTCTGTAGGAGTTACTATCTCCATAGATGTGGGACAGCTCCCACCAACCCATGAAAAGGTTGGCATAGGAGGGGGCAAACTTGGCCCCCATAGCTGTCCCACACCCCTGGAGATAGAACTCCCCCTCAAATTTAAAATAGTTATGGGTGAGCAGGAAACCCAGAACTCTCAGAATGTACTCTTGGAAGTTGTCACTAAAATCTGAATAATTTTTAAGAAAAAATGCCACTGCTTCCAGACCTTTCTGTTGAGGGATTGAGGAATAAAGTGAAACTACATCAATGGTTACCCATTGATATAAATCAGAATTCCACTCCATAGGTTCCAACAGTTTGATCACATGCTTAGTATCACTAAGATGACTAAATAGTGATAGTACAAACGGTTGAAGGATGCCATCCATCCACTGGAACACATGCTCTGTTAGAGAGCCGATCCCACTGACAATGGGGCGTCCTTTAACATCAGTTAAAGATTTATGTATTTTTGGAAGATGGTGGAAGATGAGCACTATAGGGTGATCAACACACAAGAACTCAAAGGTATCTGTGTCAAAGTGCCCATCCTCCAAACCATCATCCAAGATTGCCAAAAGTTCACGTTTGTACTTGATAGTAGGATCACCGTGCAAAAGGGTATAATGCTCAGTGTTCTGTAATTGACGTAGTGCTTCCTGAACATAGTCTGTTCTATCAAGAACCACTATTGAGCCACCCTTATCTGCTGAGCGCACGACAATATCCTCCCTGCTTCTAAGATCCTCTAAGGCCATATATATATATATATATGAATATCTATTTAGAAATACTTAAAACATATTTTGCTATGTGCAGAACATTGGAATGGAAAATATTTACAGCAAATACATAGTTAAAACCTTTATTAAATGTGAATATTGCATAAGCATGCTTTTATCTACTTAATTGCAAAGGGCTCCAATGCAAGTATATATATATATATATATATATATATATATATATATATATATATATATATGTATATATATATATATATATGTGTGTACATATGTATGTATGTATGTGTTTACATGTGTTTATATGTCTGTAAATACATATACATATTTACACATATATATGCATGTATTTCAATGTTAAAGCCCTTGCCTGCCTTTTTTTTTCTCTAACATCTGAGACCTCATATTTTTGAGACCTTATAACTTTTGTGTGCAATATTTTTATATTTTGTGCAACTTTTGTTGCTTCGTGAAAAAGTTAACTAGAGCTGGTTAGCGCTCCACTCGTAATCTGGCCCAAAATCTGTAACATAGGTTTCTAAAGCGATGCAAACTGCCTAAAACACTTGCAACACACTTTTAAAAAAAATCCAGCTCATGAATGTTCTGAATGCAGATACCTATTGATTAGATACTTAATTGGGATATTACAGCCACACACAGGTCTGGATTACAAGTTGTGCAGTAAATCCAATGCGAACACAACGCACGCAATTTGGTTTTAACGCAATTTCCATTGCGCCGCTATTACAAGTTTCCAAAAAACGTTCTTTTCGCATGCGTTATGCTGTGGTAAGCAGCATACTGCACACAAACCAAGTTCCAACTTTGCAGATGCGTGCACGTATGCAACCCATAAAGATCAATGGTGAAAAAATGTTGGAAAAAAACCTAACACCTTCAATTGCGAAATCGCCATCGCATTTTCGCATTCACCATTGAATTCTATGGAGAAAAAGTAATTTGTCAAAAAAAACAAAAAAAATATTAGCCCCTAGTCTAATAACCACTAAACTGTCATCCCCCCCCCCCCCCATTGCAACTACTATACTTTTATGTAGTGGTACCCTTGTATTCCTATTGGCTGAACAAATTCAAATCAGCCAATAGGATGAAAGCTGCTTTCATTGTATTGGCTGATTTGAATTTGAAGAATCAAATTAGCCAATAGGAATGCAAGGGTACCCCTTTATAAAAGGGGTACCTTGCATTCAAGCTTTAGTATGTGTAATGTATCACTTTCCAGTTTATAGAAAAGATACAATATGTGTAAATTGATAGTGTGTAGCTATTTGTTATTTCTTCGCTCACACTTGTTAAGTGAGAAAGTTAACCATAAATAGCACAGTTTTGTTTGATGAAGTAATCAAAGATAACACAAAATTACAATTAGTTAGATTGTGTTTTATGACTTTTGAAGGAGAACAAGTTAGTAACAGGATATGTCTCAGGAGAAATTAATCTTAGGTGAAGTCTTAATGGCATGTAACATTTCTTTTTCTCTTTTATATATACATTTAACTGACACAGACTTAAAGATTTTGTCCCACTAGACTTTTTGGTCGACAGAGAATCACAAGTCCCAATATTGAATATATACAGTAGATAATAGGCAGTCTCTACGTGTTTAATGTAGGGAAACAGAGAATACTTGCGTTTCCAGGCTACAGCAGCTGATCCGTTATTATAACGGCCTCTGATCTCCTCCGGTACTGCTCTTTGAGGGGTGATTCCTTCACTGATGTCTGGGGTGTGAGAAACTATTCAGCTCTTAGGGTTTCTGGAATACTCCTGTTTCGGATCAACACAGAATTCTTAGCAGGCCTGCCGCTCGATGTTACTGCAGAAAGAGACAGACGCTGAGCGGTTAGTAGATGACGTCACTCGGCAGTGTAATGAGCTGACAGGAACACGGCTCTCAGGTAGGAGAGAGAGATTGATGAGACAAATGAGATTCAAGGAGTTTTATCAGTCTCTTGAGTACAAATGAAAGGTTAAATGAGAAGGCTTGATAAGGTAAATGTTGAGACAGCAGTTATAATCCACAAATGAGGAAGAGAGCAAAACTTTCTGACTCTCCGTATACACTAACAATAACCAAGCAGGGAACAAAGGAAAGAGGTGTTCCCTTTATAGATGTAGACAGGAAGTTGAATACAGTGCTTAAAGGAACAGTAGTCCTTGACAGATCCCCCCTGTTAAGACTGCCTAGAAGGGAGGTCAGGACCCAGTTTCAACTGGTACTTGGCATGGAAAGAGGCCAGTAGACGAGGAGCGTTCAAATCATTCACTGGAACCCAGGAATCTTCCGATTCGTCATAACCTTTCCAGTGAAACAAATATTCAAGCTTACGATATTGGATCCTAGAATCCAAGATCCTTCCCACCTCATGATCATCTATTAGTGAGAGCGTCTCAGAGGAGGAAGGTAACGGAGAGTCCAAGTCACCCTGATATGGTTTTAGTAAGGAGACGTGGAAGGATGGATGGATGGATATGTAGGTCATCAGGTAATTCCAGTCGAACAGCATTATCATTTATGATCTTAGAAATGGGAAATGGACCCAAATATTGAGAGGCTAACTTCTTACAAGGTACCTTCAGTTTAATGTTCTTAGTAGATAACCATACCAAATCACCTTCTTTATAATCAGGAGGTTTGAAATGCTTCATATCGAAATGTTTTTTTCTGGTTCAACTTAGCATTCTGTAAATGTTCGCGGAGCATAACAAAAGTATCTTTGATAGTAGTGGAGTAGTCTTGAGCAGCAGGAGAGTTGGAGGTGGAACTAGGATTTGGGAATGTTGTAGGGTGGTATCCATAGGTGGCATAAAATGGAGATAGTTTAGTTGAGTTATTCACAGTTGTTATAGGTGAATTCAGCCATGGGTAGCCATTCTGACCAGTCTTCTTGAAGGTTGTTTATATAACATCTGAGATATTGCTCAAGAGTCTGATTCAGGCGCTCAGTCAATCCGTTGGACTGTGGATGATAGGCTGTGGAATATCTGGTAGACATTTTGAGTTGTTGGCATAAGTTTTGCCAAAATTTGATGTAAATTGTGTCCCCCGGTCCGTCACAATGGATGAGGGAAGACCATGCAGTTTTACAATGTAAGATATGAAGACTTTAGCAGTAGTAGTGGCGTTCGGAACTTGTTTTAATGGTAGAAAGTGAGCCAATTTGGTTAGATGGTCAATTACCAATAGGATAGTAGTATATCCATTGGATGCAGGTAGATCAACGATAAAATCCATTCCTATCATACTCCAGGGTTTCATAGGTATGGGTAGAGGTGAAAGCAAACCGCATGGTTTGTTATGCAGTTTTTTTCTTAGTTGTACAAGTGACACAGGATGAAACATATTGGTAGATATCTTTCTTCATAGAAGGCCACCAGTATTGTCGTTTAGTGAGTTCTGTAGTATGGGCTATCCCTGGATGTCCTGCCAATGGTGAATCGTGATGGAGTGATAGTATTTGTTTCCGTAATGCAGGTGGGATGTATGTTAAGTTTTTATATGTATATAAACCTGTTTTAGAATCTTTTAAGCAGTATTTGGGTATAGATGAATCCATCTGGAGAGCAGCTAGTATATCGGCTTGTAGAGTGGTTAAGGTGCATATGATCTTTGTAGGTGATACAATAAAGGATTTTTCCATATCTGTAGAAGAAGGTTCTGTGGTTCTGGAGAGTGCATCTGCCCTGGTATTCTTATTTCCCGGTCTGTAGATTAAGACAAAATTGAACCTATCCAGAAATAAGGCCCAACGAACCTGCCGGGATGACAATGTTTTACTTTTCTTCAAATACTGAAGATTCTTATGATCAGTATAAATAGTAAATGGGGTTGATGAACCCTCGAGAAGATGTCTCCAATGTTCCAAGTCAACAGCTCTTTATCCCCTATTGAATAATTGTTCTCAGCAGAAGTTAATAAACGTGAGAAAAAAGCTATAGGATGATGTTCTTGAGTATTAGTATTGGGTTGAGATAGGACTGCACCAATCCCCGTATTCGATGCATCCACCTCTAAGGTATACGGGAGTTTTGGATTTGGTATTTGTAGGAATGGAGCAGTAGCATATTTATTTTTAAGCAATCGAAAAGCGGTATCTGCTTCGGAATTCCAATGAAATTTTCCTTTCCCTGTTAAACGAGTGAGTGGTTGTACAGTGGTGGAATAGTGATCAATACATTTTCTATAAAAATTTGAAAATCCAAGGAATCTCTGTAGAGATTTCACATTAGTTGGAGTAGGCCAATCGAGTATAGCTGTAATTTTTTCCGGATCCATTTGAATACCTGTTGGTGAGATGATGTATCCAAGAAATGTGATGGTATCTTGATGGAAATAGCATTTCTCCATCTTTGCATACAATTGATGTTCTCGTAGGGTTGACAGCACCCACCTTACATGTTTATGGTGTTCAGATAAATTCTTAGAGTAAATGAGTATGTCGTCGAGATATACTATAACACAGACGTCCATGAGATCTTTGAATATCTCGTTGAAGAAATATTGAAAAGTGGCGGGCGCATTGGTTAGCCCGAATGGCATAACATTATACTGGTACAGTCCGTATCGAGTTTTAAATGCTGTTTTCCACTCGTTACCTGGTCTCATACGAATGAGATTATAGGCCCCTTTCAGGTCTTAGTGAAAATAGTGGCCCCAGTCAACCGTTCTAATAATTCCGGTATCAACGGAAGATGGTAGCGATTTTTTATCATTATAGCATTTAATGCTCGGTAATCGATGATGGGACGAAGTGTTCCATCTTTATAAGTTACAAAAAAAATGGCAGAAGCTATCGGGGAAGATGAAGGTGATATGAAACCTTTCCGGAGATTTTCATCAAGATAATCTCTGAGATGTTGAAGTTCCTTTTGAGAAAGAGGAAAAATGCAATTAGAAGGAAGTGTAGCCCCTTCCTTAAATTCTATAGGGCAATCTAAAGGTCGATGAGGAGGTATATTTTCGGCGTTTTTTAGATTAAAAACATCGGAAAATTCACTGTATTGTTTCGGTAATAACGGTTCAATATGGTTGATAGAAATGTAAGGGAAACATGTTTCTATACAGAAAGATGAGTTAAATGTAAGTGTGCAGTGTTCCCAGTTTATGGTAGGGTTGTGTTTTTGCAACCATGAAAATCCGAGTATTAGTTAGTGGTTTGAATAGATTTTATCTTACCCTTTCTAGGTCGATTTAGTAGAGGACAAGTGGTGACATCATGCTCTCTGTTACCACAGTACATGCATAAGTTAGCTTGTTTTCATCTTAGTTTTTCTTCGGTTGACAATGGTCCTCTTATGTTTCCAATCTCCATCGGAACTGTTGCTGAAGTAGGTTTTTCATGACTAGTGGAATAGTGTTTCCCACTCCCGTTTACAGGACTTCTCCAGACTGGCTCCCATCTTGTGGAACTCTCTGCCTCACTCCACAAGACTCTCTTCTAGTTTTAAAAGCTTCAAGTTCTCCCTACAGACTCTACTGTTCAGGGACGCATACAACCTACGCTAACCTTTCCTAATACCAGTTCCTCTCCTCCACTGCAATCCCCTGAACCCTCTTAGCATGTAAGCCTAAAAGTCCAGCTGTTTGTAGATCACCTTCTTAAGAGCTGACTACAACAGTGCAACTCTTGGCAGGGCCCTCTACCCTATAATTGTTTTGTTATACTCCCCCTTTGTTTATAGCGCTGCGGAATCTGTTGGCACTCTACAAATAACCAATAATAATAAAGAACCGCGCATAGCATGGAAATTTTTTTCTAAGGAATTGAGTATCGGATCATCAGATTCGAAGAACCTATTGGCCTATGCCCTTGGTTCCCCACTTAGATACGAAATGGTGGTAAAGACTTTAATCTTGTCGTTACTGTCGGTCCTGGGTTTCATAGAAAATAGTAGTAAACATGAGTTTCTGAATTCCCGAAATTTAGTTCTGTCCCCAGAGAAAGTGACTGGAGGGTTAATCTGAGGTTCAGGATTTTCGCTAGTCTTGTGACTTTTCAAATCATTTAGTGCTCTTTTTAAAGTGGTATTCTCATTTTGGACTTCTCTTAATCCTTTAGCGAGAATATCCACTTTTTGATTTAATGAAGATATCTCATTACTCATGGCTACTGGATCCATGATGCGTAATCAGATTTTTTAGTAAATTGGCTTGGTTATTCTGTAATGTATCACTTTCCCGTTTATAGAAAAGATACAATATGTGTAAATTTATAGTGTGTAGCTATTTGTTATTTCTTCGCTCACACTTGTTAAGTGAGAAAGTTAACCATAAATAGCACAGTTTTGTTTGATGAAGTAATCAAAGATAACACAAAATTACAATTAGTTAGATTGTGAAGTCTTAATGGCATGTAACGTTTCTTTTTCTCTTTTATATATACATTTAACTGACACAGACTTAAAGATTATGTCCCACTAGACTTTTTGGTCGACAGAGAATCACAAGTCCCAATATTGAATATATACAGTAGATAATAGGCAGTCTCTACTTGTTTAATGTAGGGAAACAGAGAATACTTGCGGTTCCAGGCTACAGCAGCTGATCCGTTATTATAACGGCCTCCGATCTCCTCCGGTACTGCTCTTTGAGGGGTGATTCCTTCACTGATGTCTGGGGTGTGAGAAACTATTCAGCTCTTAGGGTTTCTGGAATACTCCTGTTTCGGATCAACACAGAATTCTTAGCAGGCCTGCCGCTCGATGTTACTGTAGAAAGAGACAGATGCTGAGCGGTTAGTAGATGACGTCACTCGGCAGTGTAATGAGCTGACAGGAACACGGCTCTAAGGTAGGAGAGAGAGAGTGATGAGACAAATGAGATTCAAGGAGTTTTATCAGTCTCTTGAGTACAAATGAAAGGTTAAATGAGAAGGCTTGATAAGGTAAATGTTGAGACAACAGTTATAATCCACAAATGAGGAAGAGAGCAAAACTTTCTGACTATCCCTATATACTAACAATAACCAATCAGGGAACAAAGGAAAGAGGTGTTCGCTTTATAGATGTAGACAGGAAGTTGAATACAGTGCTTAAAGGAACCGTAGTCCTTAACAGTCTGCGGCTGGAGATCGCATGAAGAAGAGCTCCGTGTCGACGCTCTGAAGAGGAGTACCGTCGCTGCTGATGACCTCGCAGAAGATGTCGCCGCAGCCACCGGGAGGGAGATAGATGATGGATGGCCTGGATGAAGATTGAAGAAGATGCTCCCGCGATGGATGAAGATGGATCGCCACCGGGTTGAGAATGGAGCACCGCCCTTCATCATTGTTGAGCACCATTTTGGGGCTTAAGTGTTAGGGTTTTTTATTTTTGGGGTGCAGAAAAAGAGCTGAATGCCCTTTTCGGGGCAATGAGTAGATTAGTTTTTGTTTTGTTAGGTTTTTTATTTTGGGGGGTGGGGGGTAGTAATGTTAGGGGGTAATTGTTTTTTTTTTAATTTAATATAGCTGGTAGCTTTGGGGCAATGCCCTTTTAAGGGCTATTGGTAGATTATTTTTTTGATTAGGATTTTTTATTTTTGGTGTGGTTTTTTGGAGGGTATTAGAATAGGAATATTTTTTTTTTTTAGATAATTTCGTTATTTTTTGTTTTGCTTTTAATTTTATTTCACAGATAAGTTTTGATTTATATTAAGGTAGTTTGTTTATTTTAACTTTAATTTAGGTATATTTTAATTGTGGTAAAGTTAGGGGTGTTAGGTTTAGGGGTTAATAGTTTAATGTAGGTAGTTGCGATGTGGGGGGTGGTTTAGGGGTTAATAGGTTTATTTAGTAGGAAGCAAAAGAGGGTTTCAATGGCACTGCCTTATTGATTCTTGTGACTACACCCTATAAAGGTTTCTGGTTTCTATTTCCTATAACCATAGGGTAGATGGTGCTGTGTATTATATATATATTGCAGAAAGAACATGGGCCAAAAGACCATGAAAGAATACACATATAGCACTCTTGTAGTCATCTGTGACACACTAAGTGTATAAGTTTAATGAGACGATAGAGTCCCAAATAGTAAGGGGAGTACGCTTGAGTAATTAAAACATAACTTTTATTAAGTACGCAAAAAAACAGGAGATAAAATAAAGGGATGTGCAATTAAAAACAGTAGCTCCCTGGGGAGTGATAACTTATATATCTTTTATCACTGTAATGTCTAGATATGACAGTTCACGGTTGTTGTCTAGATAAGGTATATACAATTGGAATATAAAATATACTAAACCTCTGCAGTCATGAGGATAACGTTATTACTGGGTGTTCTTAATATCGACACTAGGGTTAATTTAAATAACCTTACGTTAACCATAAATTTATTGCAGGGTAAAAAAATTGTTCCATATTGTTAAATTGTTACCTGACATATCTTGTAAATCTAAGATGTTGAAATTATATGGAGCACATAAGTGAGGGGAGGACATGAACCATTTATTCAGCAGTCAGTGTGCTTGGTGCATACTTAGGTATTCATGTTTATGTGTTCAATGTTTCACAGGCTAAAACACTATGGCCTAGATTTGGAGTTTGGCGGTAGCCGTGAAAACCAGCGTTAGAGGCTCCTAACGCTGGTTTTAGGCTAACTCGGGTATTTGGAGTCACTCAAAAAAGGGTCTAACGCTCACTTTTCAGCCGCAACTTTTCCATACCGCAGATCCCCTTACGTAAATTGCATATCCTATCTTTTCAATGGGATTTTTCTAACTCTGGTATTTAGAGTCGTGGCTGAAGTGAGCGTTAGAAATCTAACGACAAAACTCCAGCCGCAGAAAAAGTCAGTAGTTAAGAGCTTTCTGGGCTGACGCCGGTTCATAAAGCTCTTAACTACTGTACTCTAAAGTACACTAACACCCATATACTACCTATATACCCCTAAACCGAGGTCCCCCCACATCGCCGCCACTCGATTAAATTTTTTTAACCCCTAATCTGACGACCGCCACCTACGTTATACTTATGTACCCCTAATCTGCTGCCCCTAACACCACCGACCCCTGTATTATATTTATTAACCCCTAATCTGCCCCCCACAACGTCAACGCCAGCTACCTACAATAATTAACCCCTAATCTGCCGACCGTAAAGCGCCGCCACCTACATTATAGCTATGTACCCCTAATCTGCTGCCCCTAACACCGCCGACCCCTATATTATATTTATTAACCCCTAATCTGCCCCCCTCAACATCGCCTCCACCTGCCTCCACTTATTAACCCCTAATCTGCCGAGCGGACCGCACCGCTACTATAATAAAGTTATTAACCCCTAATCCGCCTCACTAAACCTATAATAAATAGTATTAACCCCTAATCTGCCCTCCCTAACATCGCCGACACCTAACTTCAATTATTAACCCCTAATCTGCCGACCGGAGCTCACCGCTATTCTAATAAATGTATTAACCCCTAAAGCTAAGTCTAACCCTAACACTAACACGCCCCTAAGTTAAATATAATTTTAATCTAACGAAATTAAATAACTCTTATTAAATAAATTTTTCCTATTTAAAGATAAATACTTACCTGTAAAATAAATCCTAATATAGCTACAATATAAATTATAATTACATTGTAGCTATTTTAGGATTAATATTTATTTTACAGGCAACTTTGTAATTATTTTAACCATGTAAAATAGCTATTAAATAGTTAAGAACTATTTAATAGTTACCTAGTTAAAATAATTACAACATTACCTGTAAAATAAATCCTAACCTAAATTACAATTAAACCTAACACTATACTAACATTAAATTAATTAAATAAAATACCTACAATTACCTACAATTAAACCTAACACTACACTATCAATAAATTAATTAAATACAATATCTACAAATAACTACAATGAAATAAACTAACTAAAGTACAAAAAATAAATAAGAACTAAGTCATAAAAAATAAAAAAATATCTACAAACATAAGAAAAATATTACAACAATTTTAAACTAATTACACCTACTCTAAGCCCCCTAATAAAATAACAAAGACCCCCAAAATAAAAAATGCCCTACCCTATTCTAAATTAATAAAGTTCAAAGCTCTTTTACCTTACCAGCCCTACCCTATTCTAAATTAATAAAGTTCAAAGCTCTTTTACCTTATCAGCCAATCAGAATATTCCTACCTTAATTCCGATTGGCTGATAGAATCCTATCAGCCAATCGGAATTCGAGGGACGCCATCTTGGATGACGTCCCTTAAAGGAACCGTCATTTTTCAGTTGGACGTCGCCGGAAGAAGATGGGTCCGCGGTGGAGGTCTTCAGGATGGAGCCGGTCGTCATCGGATGAAGATAGAAGATGCCGCTTGGATCAAGATGGTTGCCGGTCCGGATCGCCTCTTCTTCCCGGATAGGATGAAGACTTTGGAGCCTCTTCTGGACCTCTTCAGACACCGGATGATGGATCGCCAGCCCCCGCTTGGGTTGGATGAAGATTTTGGAGCCAGGACGGATCGGTGATACCTGGTGAGGTGAAGACAAGGTAGGATGATCTTCAGGGGCTTAGTGTTAGGTTTATTTAAGGGGGGTTTGGGTTAGATTAGGGGTATGTGGGTGGTGGGTTGTAATGTTGGGGGGGGGGTATTGTATGTTTTTTTTTTACAGGCAAAAGAGCTGAACTTCTTGGGGCATGCCCCGCAAAGGGCCCTGTTCAGGGCTGGTAAGGTAAAAGAGCTTTGAACTTTATTAATTTAGAATAGGGTAGGGCATTTTTTATTTTGGGGGTCTTTGTTATTTTATTAGGGGGCTTAGAGTAGGTGTAATTAGTTTAAAATTGTTGTAATATTTTTCTTATGTTTGTAGAAATTTTTTTATTTTTTGTAACTTAGTTCTTTTTTATTTTTTGTACTTTAGTTAGTTTATTTCATTGTAGTTATTTGTAGATATTGTATTTAATTAATTTATTGATAGTGTAGTGTTAGGTTTAATTGTAGGTAATTGTAGGTATTTTATTTAATTAATTTAATGATATTATAGTGTTAGGTTTAATTGTAACTTAGGTTAGGATTTATTTTACAGGTAATGTTGTAATTATTTTAACTAGGTAACTATTAAATAGTTCTTAACTATTTAATAGCTATTGTACCTGGTTAAAATAAATACAAAGTTAACAGTAAAATAAATATTAATCCTAAAATAGCTACAATGTAATTATAATTTATATTGTAGCTATATTAGGATTTATTTTACAGGTAAGTATTTATCTTTAAATAGGAATAATTTATTTAATAAGAGTTAATTAATTTCGTTAGATTAAAATTATATTTAATTTAGGGGGGTGTTAGTGTTAGGGTTAGACTTAGCTTTAGGGGTTAATACATTTATTAGAATAGCGGTGAGCTCCGGTCGGCAGATTAGGGGTTAATAATTGAAGTTAGGTGTCTGCGATGTTAGGGAGGGCAGATTAGGGGTTAATACTATTTATTATAGGGTTAGTGATGCGGATTAGGGGTTAATAACTTTATTATAGTAGCGGTGCGGTCCGCTCGGCAGATTAGGGGTTAATAAGTGTAGGCAGGTGGAGGCGACGTTGTGGGGAGCAGATTAGGGGTTAATAAATATAATATAGGGGTCGGCGGTGTTAGGGGCAGCAGATTAGGGGTACATAGGGATAATGTAAGTAGCGGCGGTTTACGGAGCGGCAGATTAGGGGTTAAAAAAATATGCAGGGGTCAGCGATAGCGGGGGCGGCAGAATAGGGGTTAATAAGTGTAAGGTTAGGGGTGTTTAGACTCGGGGTACATGTTAGAGTGTTAGGTGTAGACGTAGGAAGTGTTTACGCATAGCAAACAATGGGGCTGCGTTAAGAGCTGAACGCGGCTTTTTTGCAGGTGTTAGGTTTTTTTCAGCTCAAACAGCCCCATTGTTTCCTATGGGGGAATCGTGCACAAGCACGTTTTTGAGGCTGGCTGCGTCCGTAAGCAACTCTGGTATCGAGAGTTGAAGTTGCGTTAAAAATGCTCTACGCTCCTTTTTTGGAGCCTAACTCAGCCTTTATGTGGACTCTCAATACCAGAGTTATTTTTATGGTGCGGCCAGAAAAAAGCCGGCGTTAGCTACGCGGGTCCTTACCGACAAAACTCCAAATCTAGCCGTAAGCCTTGACCTCAGATGATAGATTTGTAAACTTATGTATAGTAAACGATTGATTTAAACCACTTGCACTTCTTATAACGTACTTATTGAATAAAGTTAATAATTCACAATTTGTAGTGATCATTAAGTCCGGTAAGTGTTGATAAGTTTGTTTAAGTTACTAAGGAGATAGCTTTTGTATACAAGCTGGAACACTTGCCAGCAGAGTCTTAAAGTCAGCTTCAGGTTATTCCATATATCTTATTAAAGTCAAAGTGAGTAAAATCAAGGTATTTAATATGAACCAGCAAGCATCTGGTACAATATCACCAATTTAACCTTTATTAGAATAGTGTTAAATAATTATTGATTGTCTTTATAGTATATATTCAGTGACATATATGGAACCAGCTCTGTTGCTGTAATATTTTGTATTATGGTTGCCACGCAGTATCGTTATTTGGACAGAACCCCATATCTGCTTCTGCTCACTAAATATGCAGCCTGCGTGTTTGTATCACTGACTCATGCTGTTTGTTTAGCTATTGTAGCGTTAATAAATTTGTACAATCGTTACTATGTATACCTTGAGTTAATACTTTTAATTGTATTACGTTTAGACAGTATGTGCTGCAGCTGAATACATGTGCAATGGATGTAATTGTATGTTGCTGTTGTTGGCACTGAGGTTATAAGCTTTGTAGGTTTCAATTGACTGAGTATACAACAGATATAATTGTATTACTAGCCCTCAGCTATGTAGCTTGCCTCTGTGTGGTTAATGCAACAGTTTAGTAGTTTGCATAAGAATTATCCAAAGCAATATTTGTCTAATATCTTTGCTTACCTAACAGCGTTACAAATTTCTATGTATTTAGATTATTTAGCATTTAAAGTCTGTATATACAAATAGGCTGCTTTGTAATTAGCTGTTAGAATTTTTTGTTGCGGTCACATTACTGCTAAAGATGCAATATCAAATTAAGATCTCTGAAAGTAAAGGACGGCGTTTAGCCAGCTCTACAGTAATCAATATTGTGCTCCTCACTGTGCTAGTCTGTTCGATTATCGTTAACAAGATATTACAATAACATTGTTCTAAAGTGCCTCCTGAGCGTCTTCTACCTATTCTCAATAATGGTAGCCAATGTGTACTCGTGAACGCTGCGATAGAACAAAAGAGTAGACAACACCTATTTCCCAAGGTTAAGCTAGCCCTAACAAACACAGGAGCTCCCTGACTCCTCACCAATTCCCTAACATGTTTCGCCGTATACACGGCTTTCTCAAAGGGGGTTGTGCGCGCGTCGCGCTGAAGGTGCCTTCTTATTGCGTGACGGAGGCTGAGTATCCGCCCACTTCATGATGTCATGATTTACCCGATCTCTACATTTGAATGTTAATAATGGATGAAAATAGGTATTGTTTCCTGCGAATTTGTGTACGGTGAAATATCAATTTATGTATGTATCGAGCAAATATGACTTTTGCAGATACAGGGAAGCAAAGAATGATAATACGATTCCACTGTGCATGAAAGAGTATTCTTATAGATTTTAAAGTACGTTAAAAAGACAAAAAATAATTAGTTCTAATAGCACAGTTGTAGCATGTCAAGAATATAAATCCTGGGTGTATAATTAAATAAAAATAAAAATAAACTTCTTTATTTGGTGTCTAATGTTTGAACGTGAAGTGTCACAAATAAGTGATTCATCTGTGTTTTATGTTTTTTTACCAGATGTGCTCATATGAATTATATAATGATGATTGAGTGTGACTTAGTGAAAAAAGGGGGGGGGGAAGAAAAGAGTGGGGTGATAACAGGGGGGGGGGGAGTGGGGTTTAAGTAGTGACTATCAAAAAAGTGCCTGTGGCTTATCTATATTAAAATAATTTCCTCTGTCAGTTGAGGTTGTGGTTGCATGACTAAAGTGAGTTTAAAATATTTAATAATGTGTGACATAAAGTGTTATCTCAATGAGATAGTTATGAAGTTTTTGGCTTGAGTGAGGGATTATTCTTGTTTTGTGCATAGATTATATGGTTATTTGGTCTCAATTCTTTTGAGATCTCAATTTGAGTATTTTTGAGTATTTATTTTCTGGATTACTATCACTATAATATACTCTCTTGTGTCTTACACTGGATAGCACTGTCTAACTATATGAGTAGGTATTTATTCTTTAATTTATGTATGATGTTATTATCCATTTTTATTATTGCATTTTCATATTAGCAGACAGTGTCTTGTGGAATTTATGCTATTCCCCCTTACTGTTATATAGTCAGATGGAACTTGCATTTATAGAAAGTGGGCATAGTTGTTTTGTTCATTTAACTCTAAAGGGTGAACAGAGTTTAACAGGAATATCCACTTTGTTTCTGCTCTTAGTAGAGCTTTTTCCTGGTCACCACCTCTTATACCTAGGTTTATTTTCTGTAAACCAAAGCAGTGTAGATCTGATTGTTTCGATCTGTGCACTGTGAGGAAATGTCTGGCGACAGAAGTAATTGTTTTGCCTGAGTTGCTGTCTTTTTGAGAATTTTTGATATTTCTCAAATGTTCCTGCAACCTTGTACGTATTTTTCTAGTAGTCATTCTGACGTAAAATAGGTTACATTTGCAAATTAGAGCGTAAACTACCCCTTCTGTGTGGCAATTTATATACGCATTTATTTTGTGTGTTTTTCCAAATCTGTCCTTGGTGGTATTTCTTTTGAGCATATGATTGCATGTGCTGCATGTTCCACATTTGAAAGAACCTTGAGTCAGTTTGGTTACTGTTTTTTCCCCGGCAAAATGACTAGGACTAATCAGGTCTTTAAGATTCTTGGCTCTTTTATAGCCCACCGACAGTTTATCATCCAAAATAGTTGCTAGCATGGGGTCTGCTTTTAAGATATGCCAGTTATTTTGTAGTATTTCAACTATTTTGTTGGTTTGTGGGTTATATGTGGTAACAAACCTGATTGTATCTTTAGATTCAGTGTCTTGTTTCTTAGTTAGCAATTTTTGTCGGGGTGTATGTCTGGCTCTATATTCAGCTTTTTTAATCAAAATTCTTTTTTATTGAGAATATGTCGTATAAGTTACAAATACAAAACACTGGTTCAAACAAGGGAAGTACATAGTGAATAAGAAAAGTAACAGAATCCAATATGCTGTATTGCAAGAAATAAAATAAATGGCGTTCAGCCAATTCACAAGTTATTCTCAAAGATTATGGTAGTGAAGTAAACTAAATTGTGTCTACAGAACTCTTCAGGAATTGCGTAGCATTGTAGGTACTTGCATAACATTAAACACATTATAAACAGTAGTATGAAAACTCTCTCAAAATTTATAAAGTATATCTAGCTCTTTTCCAAAAATGATACACCTAAGGCCAACTCTACTGCTGCATGTCCGCCCTGGACCTCAATTCTTTATCTCTGATAGATAGTGGTCCCAAAGGGCTTGGGCTTCTATATATGGGTCTCTAGTGTTGTTTTTATAGGAGCCGAATTCCTCTAATTCTATTAACTCCGAGACTCTGCCTCTCCACTTCTGGAGATCTGGGGGTGATTGTGCTTTCCATTGTTTAGCTATAATAGATTTCACACCGTTTCTCATTATTTGGAACAATATGTGATGTGCTTTGGATGTCAACTTCCTAAATTTATTGAGTAGAAAGATTAGAGGGTCTAAGGGTAGAGCGCAGTTCAGGACTTTCTCCATTTCCCCAATACAGAGCCTCCATAGCTGGTTAATTGCATTACACCACCACCACATGTGCCCCATGCCGCTGCCTATGTGTCCGCACCTCCAACATCTATCTGGTAGTGAGGGATATAACCTATGTAGGCGTCTAGGGGTAAGGTACCAGTTATGAAGTATTTTGTAGTTAAGTTCTACTAAGTAAGCTGAGGAGGAAGAGGACTTGATGTTTCTAAAAATATCAATTGCAACGTGGGGGAGTATTATAATTCCTAATTCCCTCTCCCAGGACTCAATTGATGGGGGAAGATTACCTGGAGGGGGCTGTGTCAAAATAGAATAAATCCTGGACAGAGTGTGTCTCTTTGGGTGTTGTGCTGTGTATAATTTCTCTAGGTTCGTAAGGGCTCTCAACATGTTATTGCTATTCGTATGAGTCAGTATGTAATGGCGTGTTCGCCTGTAATGAAACCAACCCTGGAACACTGTAAATCCTTGCTCTTGTAGTTGGTTTTGGGGCAGTAGTTGGTCAAGATCCGTCACATGACGTACTTCTATGTCTTTAGTGTCCTCGTCCAGTCCTTGTACTCCCACTAGGTTAGTAAGTGAAAACTCATTGTTATGTATCAGTGAAGTCAATGGGGAAGGACAAGACGAGAGAAATGGGTTTAATTTATTTGCAATGTTCCACTGTCTCAGTGTCTCTTTGGTTATAGGATTAATAATGTTTTTAACCATAGCATGATGGTTGGGATGCCAGCATATAGCCGAGAGTGGTGTTCCTGGGTATAAATTTTGTTCTATCTCTACCCATCTTTTCTCTGTTTTATGAACCCTCCAGTCAAGTATGCGTTGTAAAAATATAGCAGTTCTATAAAGTTCTATGTCAGGAACTCCCATCCCTCCCTGGTCCCTAGATCGCAACATTGTCTTTTTGTTGATTCTCGGTTGCTTTCCCCTCCAAATAAAGGAGTGAAAAAGTTGCTGTTTCCGAGTAATATATCTGGGTGGAAGTGGTATGGGGAGGGTCTGCATAATGTATAATAATCTTGGAAAGGCATTCATTTTAATAGTATTAATCCTTCCTATCCAAGTCAGTCGCCTAGAGTTCCACGAGGAAAGGTCTCTAATTAGGGCTTCCCGGATCTGGATATAGTTTAATTTATAGATCCTCTCCATGTCTTCCGCTAGCTGAATACCTAGGTATTTTATAGAGCCCAGACACCATCTAAATGGGCAAATTTGCGAGAGTCTGATTTTCATTTGTTCTGGGAGGGAGATTCCAAGGATCTCCGATTTAGTATAGTTGATTAAGAAGTTGGTAAGTTTATTGAACCTATTTAGTTCCTCCAGCAGAGGAGGCAGTGATAGGTCTGGCTTCGTGAGGGAAAACAAGATATCGTCGGCAAATAATGAGAGTTTATATTCCCGCCCTCCAAGAGTTATCCCTGTGATATCTCTATTGAGTCTAATACTTGTAGCTAGGGCTTCCAGCAAGCAGACAAACAATAAGGGGGAAAGGGGGCATCCCTGGCGAGTGCCATTGGTTATCTGGAGGGGTTGTGAAAGAATGCCATTTAATGTTATCCTAGCACTAGGTTTCGAGTATAGGGCAAAAATTCATTGTAACGTTACATCTCCTATTCCAAATGACTTTAGAGTCATCTTGAGGAATAGCCAACTGACAAGGTCGAAGGCCTTCTCCGCATCTGTGGAAAGCCACACCGCGGGATGGCCCCCAGCTTTAGCGTGCCATATTAAATGCATATTACGGACTGTGTTGTCCTTGGCCTCTCTATTTGGTATAAAACCAACCTGGTCTTGGTGAATTATGGAAGGAAGAATCCAATTTAATCTAGTTGCCAGGATTTTCGCGTAGATTTTAACATCACAGTTTAATAGTGATATTGGTCGGTAGTTGGGTATTTGGTCTGTCGATTTGCCCGGTTTCGGGATGACTGTGATGTGAGCTTGTAAGGCCAAGGGGGGGAAGGGCTTACTGTTATCTATATCCTGAAAATAGGACAACAGATGAGGGGCTAGAGTATCTCTGTATGTGGTGTAATAAAAGTTTCCAAACCCATCCGGACCCGGGGCCTTTCCCGCTGGGAAAGATGTTATGGCTTCCTTAACTTCTTTGAGGGTAATGGGCAAGTCGAGCTCTGTCTGTT
Organism: Bombina bombina; assembly: GCF_027579735.1. NCBI lineage: Eukaryota > Metazoa > Chordata > Amphibia > Anura > Bombinatoridae > Bombina > Bombina bombina. The sequence goes on along the minus strand of NC_069504.1, from coordinate 346,326,380 downwards.
GCTCTGACGTAATAGAGGGAAGGTGTAATCGGGATAGATAAGTGGATATGTCCTGTTCGGTGGCAGAAAGGCCGTCACCCTCTAGATTATATAACCTTTTGTAGTATTGTTTAAATTGGTCTGCAATGTCTCTTGATGTCGACCAAGTCCCCCCTCCCTGATCTTTTACTGTCATAATGTGACGCTTATTAGTACGTTGTCTCAATAGCCTAGCTAGTAATTTGCCTTGTTTGTTATAGCCCTCATAAAATGTTTTTTTAAGAAATAGTGCTGCTCGTTTGGTTTCTTGACCAAGGAGCAGATTAAGTTGGTCTCTTTTATGTTGTATGCTGGTAAGGAGGGAAGGGTTACCCGGGAATTTTTTATGAATGTCTTGTAGTTTGCCCAAGTCTTCTAGTAGGGAGCTCAAGTGAAGTGTTCTTTGTCTATTCCTAGCTGCTTTTAATGCAATGAGTTCCCCCCTAATTACACACTTGTGTGCTTCCCATAAACAGTGAGTATCTATGTCTGGTGTGCAGTTCACATTAAAATAATTTATTAAAGAGTTAAGGATCTGTGTGTGTATAATTGGGTCTTTTAAAAGAGTCTCATCAAGTTTCCAGGATCTATCGGGTCTCTGTGAGGTAGGCCATTTAAGGGAACAGCTAATCATGGCATGGTCTGACCAAGTTATCGGGGAGATATCTGAATGTTTAACTAGTGCCAGGCTGGTTACATCTATAAAGATGTAGTCTATCCTCGTATAGACTCTATGGGGGTGGGAGTAAAATGTGTAGTCCCTTGTAGAGGGATGAGACAGTCTCCATGCATCGTGTACTGCTAGGTCGGCAAGGTGGGATTTAATCGATCTCAATATTTTCTGAGGAACTGAGGAAACCCCCCTGGAGCAATCTATGTCAGGTTCCATAGCTAAATTGAAGTCACCACCCAATATTAGGCTTCCCTTTGCATTATCTAAGACAGAATTTCTAAGGGTATGAAAGAATTGTAGTGTGGCAGTGTTAGGGGCGTATAGGTTAGCAATCGTGATAACTTTATTATAAAGCTTACCTATCAGTATGATGAACCTCCCATCCCTATCCTTGAGAACCTTCAACGGGCAAAAAGGAATATTTTTTTAACAATGATACCCACCCCGTTATGTTTAGTGGAATTCGAAGCTAAATACACTTGCCCAAATTTACGGAGAGATAAAATAGGTTCCTTTCCTCTTTTAAAATGAGTCTCTTGTATTAGTACTATATCGCAATGGAGTCGCCTATATTCTCTGAGCGCCATGGACCTTTTCTGGGGGGAATTCAATCCTTTTACATTATGAGAGACTATCCTAACCTGCTTTGAATCGTCTGTCATTGTGAATGTAGATGGGTGGAGAGTGCAGAATGTAGGTTACAGGAGGCCCAGGGCGTGACATACCTTATACCAGTATCTTTCCTACCGGATGATGTGACTTTAAACCAACTGACATGAGAAAAGAGTAAGCCATTCTGTAGAGCTTCAATATCTATGAAACAAAAAAAACAACAGCCTGCAAGTACATATATAATTTGAGGATTACTTTTAACCATTCCTGTAGAATTTAGAACTGTAATTTTGAAAACACACAATTTCAATTCTGAGAAAAAGCCTTTTCCTAATGTGTAATTGTTTGACAACCGATACACCATTTGCTAGGGGGATGAATGGTGTCAGTTTGCCATCAGAGTTTAACAAATTTAAATTTTCAACTTTTATATAAAACTGGGGATTTAGAAAGTACAACCTATGTGAGAATGTATAATGTAAGTAGTATGGTAGAATATCATAACAGGAGATAAAGTTTGCTTAAATTTTCAAACAGTGGTAAATCTGGATAAAATTATAACTTACCCATCACTAGGGAAGCTCAGGTAGAGCATCATTAATCTATGACACCTAAAAGAACAATCAAGTATTTCTAGACAGAATAAACAATGCCTAAAACAAAGTGGGTTAGGTTAGACACGTCACATTTGCACTCATAGTCCAAAAGGGATTTACTCATATCCTCTCTTTAGGGGGATTTGGACCAGTTTTAAGTCTTTTTGCTGGGACTTTCGACCAAGTAGGTCGTTGTTCTTTAGGACGGTCTCCCCGTCTGTCTTCCTGTGTTGATGGAATGTCCAGAACTTTTTCCGATGGAACCTCAAATGTAATGTTAAGCTTCTTGGATAGAGTGTCCAAGTCGTTATAGCTTTTGTAAATTATTTGGGATCCATCGTGATGGATAATAAGGCTGAATGGGTAGCCCCATCTGTATCTGATATTGTTCTCCTGAAGTTTTGTGGTAATGAAGCGGACCTCTTTCCGCTGCTGAATGGTTTGAGGGCATAAGTCCTGAAAAATCTGTAAGGAATGATTGTGGAAAGATATAGTCTGCCTAGTTCTGGCCGCCTGCCATATTTCTTCTCTTGAGGTGAACTTAAGCAGTCGAAGGATGACATCTCTGGGTGGTGCCGGGGGCTTTTGAGGAGGCCTCAAGGCCCTATGAATCCTTTCAATATCTTCTGAGGCGAGTGGATTAGACCTGGGTAGTAAAAACTGAAACAGTTCTTTAACATAGGATTTTAGATGTTCTTGGGGGATCTCTTCTGGAATGCCTCTGATTCTTAAATTGTTCCTTCTCCCCCTGTTGTCTAAATCCTCTAGCTTATCTTGCAAGGACTGTATGATGGAGTCCTGTATCGACAGATGCTGTATGTTTGAGCTAACTAAGTTGTTTAGATTATCTTGGCCATCTTCCAGGTATTCAAGTCTAGCCCCCATCTCGTTCAGGTCTTTCTTAAGATCTCTTATTTCTTCCTTAATAAAAGTCTTGAGTGACTCAATATCTGTTTTGGAGGGTAAGCTCGCAATCTGTGATTGAATAGAAAGCAGCGATTCTCTCTGATTTTCAGAGCACTCTGAGGAGATGCTAGGTGAATTAGTCTCCTGTGTTTGTTGTGATTCTATGATGTGGCCTTCTTGCGCATGAAAAAAGGTGGAGACCGAAGGGGTCAGGGCAGGAGGTTTATTTTGTTTTTCTGGTTTGTTATTATTTTTTCTGGAAGCCATGATGCTGTGAATCAGTATTTCCTCTTGCAAAGCTGAGTTGGGTTTCCCCATAAACTGGGGGCTACTACTATGATCTGCGTTATCAATAATCTAGTCTCTGGTCACTGGCCAAGTTGAACAGCAGGAAACCTAGGCTGTGTCCGACAGCTAATCTTTAATACATATAGGGGAATGGCCTGTGCCCGTATGCTGTTGCCACTTCCTCTATGCAAGTGTTTGGTTTGAGGTGCGCCACGTGGTTAATGGAGAGGCCTGGTCTTTTAATGCTATCCTTGCCCGTTATAATAGGGTCTATTCCGGGGGATGATGATAGTATAAGTACGGGAGCTTATATGTTAAGCTTTCAGGGCCTTTGATGTAGTCTCTAGTATGATTGGCAAGTAGATATGGGTGTTATACAGTATAGGCAGCACTCACGTGGGGGGTCAATTGCTTTTGTGGTTTAGAAGTATAGCTGCATTGATTTGTGGATCTGGTTATTGATGGTATTAGTCCCGATACCCCACTGGGCTCCTCACTGTCTCAGGTGTATAAATCTAATATATAATTAGGGGTTTCCCCTTTGGTAATGTCCCCGGGTACCTTTGCGTACACGATGAGTAGGCCTCGTAACACCGCTCTCGTTGTAGCTTGACTGCCCTTTAGATCATCCTCCTTCAGGCACTTCTCCTTGTAGAATCAGCTGTGGGTCTGATGTATCGGCAATCAGTTCCGAGGGGCAGCTTTAAGATCTCCGTCGGGTCTTGTCACGATCTTACTAAGGCGCGCTGTGGCAATATGGCGCCCGCTGTCCTGTGCATCTTCACTTCTGAATGTTAGTAGGCTGTGATTTTTCTGATTCTGCTGCCACAATATTAGCCGGGTATGTCCCACAGTGTCTCTGCTCTCAATTTACAGCTTTTCTGTCCCCAGATTTATTCGTATAAGCACTCTGATGGGCTGACAGCAACGGAGCTCTCTCACTCTGCTGCCATGTTCCAGCACGGCGCAGCTCCGCCCCCTATATTCAGCTTTTTTAATAGATCGTTTGCTGTAGCCCCTTTGTAACAGTCTTTCTGTTACTTCTTTTGCCCAGTGTTTATAGTTTTCTGCTGTTGAACAATTACGTTTCATTCTTAAAAATTCTCCTATTGGCAATGATTTGGCTGTACTAGGCGCATGAGCGCTAGAAGAATGTAGTATGCTGTTTGTTGCAGTTGCTTTTCTGTAAACATCAGTGCTTATTTTCCATCGGGGTCTTTGTTGATACGTAGGTCCAGGAATGTGATTTCAGTTAAACTTGCCTCATACGTCAATTTGATGTTTAAATCATTTGTGTTTAGATTTGTCAAAAATATATCAAGTTCTTTTTTGTTGCCTTCCCATAGAAATAACACATCATCTATATAGCGTATCCACAAGGGGATCTGAGATATATATTTAGAATTGGTATCTGAAAAAACTACATTGTGCTCCCACCATCCCAGGAAAAGGTTCTAGTAAGTAGGCGCGCATCAGGTCCCCATCGCCATACCTCTTGTTTGCAGATAGAATCCATGGTTAAAGGTAAAATAGTTGTGGTGGAGGACAAAGCTTAGTAGTTTTAGTATGAATTCATCATGAGAGATGTCCTCGTTTGAGCCCATTTGTAAGAAACTTTTCACTGCTTTTAAGCCCAGATCATGATTAATACTTGTGTACAACGATTCCACGTTTGCCATCACAAGCCAAGTGTTGCTATCAATTTGAAGATGTTCCAGTTGTTTCAACACATCTGGGGTGTCTTGAACATATGATGATAGCTGGGATAGATATTCTCTTAATCGATAATCAACATATTTGCTGGCTTTTTCAGTGAGGCAGTTTATTCCTGAGACAATTAGTCGACCAGGTGGGTGGGTTTGATTTTTATGTACTTTTGGGATCATGTAAAACGTCGCTATAGTTGGATCTTTGACTTCAAGAAATTTATATTCTTTTGGTGTAATTATACAGTTGGCTTTTGCAGTGTCAATCAACATCTGATATTTTTCCAGAAAGGCATGAGTTGGATTGAAGTGAAGATTCTTATAGCATCTGATGTCTTTAAGTTGTTCGTATGCTTCGGATAGATACATTGCAAATGGCCATATTACAACGTTGCCACCTTTATCCGAATTTCTTATTATTACATCTTTCCAACATCTTTGTAAGTCAGATAAGGCTTGTTGTTCTTTTATGGATAAGTTGCTGTGTGTTTGATAGATGTTAAGATTTATAATTTCATTACATACCATATGATTGAATACTTCCAAATGATGATTGTTGCTCATTTTGGGCATGAACTGAGATTTGTTTTTTATTTTATTTCTCCACGAGCATTCCTGTGGGGGTTCATTTTCTCTTAATAGATCTTCCATAGTTTCTATGGTGGATAATTCTTCCTCAGTCCAAATGTTGTTATCTGTTTCGTTTGTAATATTATTAGCTCTCGCACTGTATAGTTTTTTTAGTGCTATCTTTCTTATGAGCAGTTGCACATCCTTAATGACTTCAAATTTGTCATTTTTTGGAGTGGGGCAAAATGATAGTCCTTTGGAAAGTACTCTGGTATGTTCTTCTGACAGCAATTTATGAGATAGATTAATAATCCTCATTTGGTCAGTCTTATCTGAGAAAACGGGCTCGGCTCCCTTTTGTATGGTTTCCAATTCTTTCTCTCTGACTTGTTCTGATTGTTTTTGTTTTTCATTTGTCTTTTTGGCTTTCCCCCTGCCTCTTCTTGTACGTTTGTTGGAGAAGAGGCATTTGAATCTAAAAAATCCTTCCTTTTTCTTCTTGTTGTTCTTTCATTATTGGAGGTGCTCGGTGTCTGAGTTTCTGTTTCAGTTTCAGAATTGTCTGTTCCTTCTATATCTGTGTCTGATATATCGCTTTCTACCAAATTAACCCTTGATGGTCTACCTCTGGAGGTATTGGTATTACTTCTTCTCCATTTGTACACTTTTTTGTTTTCATAATCTGTTTTGTCTCTGCTGAGTTTTCCTTGTTTCATAGATTTGATTTCTTGCTCATATTTGTCAAGTTCTTGTTGGTATTTTTTATATGCATTTTCGAAATCACTCAAGGGTTCAAATTCTTTTAATTTTTCATTTAGTTCTTGTATCTGACTTTCAAGCAGGTCATATTCAGATTTGTCGTGCTTTATCAGAATTTTCATTAGTTTTACAGAACACTCAGATAATGCCTCCTCCCATTCTATGTTTAAGGATTGGTTTTTGAACTCAAAGGCGGGGAACAACTGTACCCTTAACCCTCTAGGTATCATGATTTTCTAAATATTTTTCAAAAAAGTGGTGATTCCACCAGATTTTATCTTGTTTGTGCATTAGTTAGAGCCAGACATACACCCCGACAAAAATTGCTAACTAAGAAACAAGACACTGAATCTAAAGATACAATCAGGTTTGTTACCACATATAACCCACAAACCAACAAAATAGTTGAAATACTACAAAATAACTGGCATATCTTTGCTCAATACATACACAAATTGATATTTCACCTTATACAGATTCACAGGTAACAATACCTATTTTCATCCATTATTAACATTCAAATGTAGAGATCGGGTAAATCATGACGTCATGAAGTGGGCGGATAATCAGCCTCCGCCACGCAATAAGAAGGCACCTTCAGCGCGACGCGCGCACAACCCCCTTTGAGAAAGCCGTGTATACGGCGAAACATGTTAGGGAATTGGTGAGGAGTCAGGGAGCTCCTGTGTTTGTTAGGGCTAGCTTAAACTGGGGTAATAGGTGTTGTCTACTCTTTAGGTGTTGTATACTCCTAGTGTCGATATTATGAACACCCAGTAATAACGTTATCCTCATGACTGCAGAGGTTTAGTATATTTTATATTCCAATTGTATATACCTTATCTAGACAACAACCGTGAACTGTCATATCAAGACATTACAGTGATAAAAGATATATAAGTTATCACTCCCCAGGGAGCTACTGTTTTTGATTGCACATCCCTTTATTTTATCTCCTGTTTTTTTTTTTGCATACTTAATAAAAGTTATGTTTTAATTACTCAAGCGTACTCCCCTTACCATTTGGGACTCTATCGTCTCATTAAACTTATACACTTAGTGTGTCACAGATGACTACAAGAGTGCTATATGTGTATTCTTTCATGGTCTTTTGGCCCATGTTCTTTCTGCAGGTTTATTTAGTAGTTGTGATGTGGGGGGAAGGCAGTTTAGGGGCTATTAGGTTTATTTAGTAGTTGCAATGCGGGGGGATGGCGGTTTAGGGGTTAATAGGTTTATTTAGTAGTTGTGATGTGGGGGGAAGGCAGTTTAGGGGTTATTAGGTTTATTTAGTAGTTGCGATGCGGGTGAATGGTGGTTCAGGGATTAATAGGTTTATTTAGTAATTACGATGTGTGGGATAGTGGTTTAGGGGCTATTAGGTTTATTTAGTAGTTGCGATGCAGGTGAATGGTGGTTTAGGGATTAATAGGTTTATTTAGTAATTACGATGTGGGGGATGGTGGTTTAGGGGTTTTTAGGTTTATTTAGTAGTTGCGATGCGGGTGAATGGTGGTTTAGGGATTAATAGGTTTATTTAGTAATTACGATGTGGGGGATGGTGGTTTAGGAGTTATTAGGTTTATTTAGTAGTTGTGATGTGGGAGGATGGCGTTTTAGGGGTTATTAGGTTTATTTAGTAGTTGCAATGTGTGGGGATTGCGGTTTAGGGGTTAATAGGTTTATTTAGTAGTTGTGATGTGGGGGGGATGGAGGTTTAGGGGTTAATAGATTTATTTAGTAGTAGCGATGTGGGAGGATGGCTGTTTAGGGGTTATTAGGATTATTTAGTAGTTGCAATGTGTGGGGATGGCGGTTTAGGGGTTAATAGGTTTATTTAGAATTTGTGCTGTGGGGGTGGCGGTTTAGGTGTTAATATTGTAGTTTATGGGTGTAGTTTATGGGTGTAGGTTTACTTTGTGTGGAATGGATTGTTGCAGTATAGGCCATATCGCATGCGAGAAAGCCATTCCACACAACTTTGTAATACCAAATCGGTGACCATATTGCACCATACCGCTCGACTTGTAATCCGGGCCACAGTTAGTTATATGCAAAATAAATAGTTGTTGGTTCGGTCAACTTACCTATTGGTTACGTATACCTGATCTTTAAATATGTTTTATATGTTTTATTTTAAGCAGAAAATTAGATCTCCATTTCATTAACTATACAGGGAGTGCAGAATTATTAGGCAAGTTGTATTTTTGAGGATTAATTTTATTATTGAACAACAACCATGTTCTCAATTAACCCAAAAAACTCATTAATATCAAAGCTGAATAGTTTTGGAAATAGTTTTTAGTTTGTTTTTAGTTATAGCTATTTTAGGGGGATATCTGTGTGTGCAGGTGACTATTACTGTGCATAATTATTAGGCAACTTAACAAAAAACAAATATATACCCATTTCAATTATTTATTTTTACCAGTGAAACCAATATAACATCTCAACATTCACAAATATACATTTCTGATATTCAAAAACAAAACAAAAACAAATCAGTGACCAATATAGCCACCTTTCCTTGCAAGGACACTCAAAAGCCTGCCATCCATGGATTCTGTCAGTGTTTTGATCTGTTCACCATCAACATTGCGTGCAGCAGCAACCACAGCCTCCCAGATACTGTTCAGAGAGGTGTACTGTTTTCCCTCCTTGTAAATCTCACATTTGATGATGGACCACAGGTTCTCAATGGGGTTCAGATCAGGTGAACAAGGAGGCCATGTCATTAGATTTTCTTCTTTTATACCCTTTCTTGCCAGCCACGCTGTGGAGTACTTGGACGCGTGTGATGGAGCATTGTCCTGCATGAAAATCATGTTTTTCTTGAAGGATGCAGACTTCTTCCTGTACCACTGCTTGAAGAAGGTGTCTTCCAGAAACTGCCAGTAGGACTGGGAGTTGAGCTTGACTCCATCCTCAACCCGAAAAAGCCCCACAAGCTCATCTTTGATGATACCAGCCCAAACCAGTACTCCACCTCCACCTTGCTGGCGTCTGAGTTGGACTGGAGCTCTCTGCCCTTTACCAATCCAGCCACGGGCCCATCCATCTGGCCCATCAAGACTCACTCTCATTTCATCAGTCCATAAAACCTTAGAAAAATCAGTCTTGAGATATTTCTTGGCCCAGTCTTGACGTTTCAGCTTGTGTGTCTTGTTCAGTGGTGGTCGTCTTTCAGCCTTTCTTACCTTGGCCATGTCTCTGAGTATTGCACACCTTGTGCTTTTGGGCACTCCAGTGATGTTGCAGCTCTGAAATATGGCCAAACTGGTGGCAAGTGGCATCTTGGCAGCTGCACGCTTGACTTTTCTCAGTTCATGGGCAGTTATTTTGCACCTTGGTTTTTCCACACGCTTCTTGGGACCCTGTTGACTATTTTGAATGAAACGCTTGATTGTTCGATGATCACGCTTCAGAAGCTTTGCAATTTTAAGAGTGCTGCATCCCTCTGCAAGATATCTCACAATTTTTTACTTTTCTGAGCCTGTCAAGTCCTTCTTTTGACCCATTTTGCCAAAGGAAAGGAAGTTGCCTAATAATTATGCACACCTGATATAGGGTGTTGATGTCATTAGACCACACCCCTTCTCATTACAGAGATGCACATCACCTAATATGCTTAATTGGTAGTAGGCTTTTGAGACTATACACCTTGGAGTAAGACAACATGCATAAAGAGGATGATGTGGTCAAAATACTCATTTGCCTAATAATTCTGCACACAGTGTAAGGTTATAAACTGTCTTAAAGAAAATGGTCTAATGAAAATTAAACTTTCATGATTCAGATATGGTATATAACCTGAAACAACTTTCCAATTTACTTTTATAAACACATTTACTTTCTTTTCTTGGTATTCTTAGTTGAAAGCTAAACTTAAGTAGGCACTTATGATAATTTCTAAGCCCTTGAAGGTCGCCTCTTATCTCAGTGCATTTTGAGAGTTGTTCACATCTAGACAGCGCTAGTTCATGTGTGCCATAAAGATAATATTGTGATTACTCCCAGGGAGTTATTTATGAGTCAGCATTAATTGGCTAAAATGCAAGTCTGTCAAAAGAACTGAGTTAAGGGGGCAGTCTGCAGAGGCTTAGATACAAGGTAACCAGAGACGTAAAAAGTATATTAATATAACCGTGTTGGTTATGCAAAACTGGGGAAAGGGTAGTAAAGAGATTATCTATCTTTTTAAACAATCACAAATCTGGAGTAGACTGTCCCTTTAAGCCTCACTAACTTTCTAAAATATATTGTATATCAATATACATTTTAAATACAAAATATTTTCATACAATATACGTTAAATGTGAAAGGGCTGAAAAATCTGGAAATGTTGCAGAGGGAATCCCATAAATTAAAAATAAATATTATTCATGAAACCAAACATCATAGATATGAAATGATCTGGTTTCCTTTGAGCAGAGCTGGAAAAAAAACAGGGTTTGTATCTTAATACAAAATACAGTTCCACATGATACAGGTGGATAAAGATACATAAGGCAGATTATTCTATAAAATACCCTTTCTTCTTTATGTATATTATATAAATTGAACAGTATATGTAATGAATATGAAAACACATTTTTTTTTAAACAGCACAACACTAATGAATATGAAAAATGCTCTTCTTTCATTAATCCATGTTTAAGACATATTCTTGTGATTGTCTAGTAATGTATGACTTTAAAATAATACTAGCATACAAATAATGAGCCTTTTGTTATCTTAATGAGTCTTCTTCAGTTCCAGGTTGTTTTATAGCAATAGTTTTAAAACCCCATTAGTGATAAACAATGGTGAATTCAACTATTGTTCACTGTCATATATGATGAAAATGAAGTTTTTAACTATATATAGTATTGACGATTGTTAAGAGTTAACAATTCAATTATTGTATTAACCATTGTTTAAAACCATATATGGTAATAAACAGATCCTTGAACATATGTTATTGAACAATTGTTAAAATGTTATGATTCAATTATAATTACAACCTTTCTTTGCTACCATATATGGGATAATTTATTTTTAAACATTATTTAATTGAACACTTGTTAAGAGCAAATAAGTATCATTACTTGTATACAAGCTTGGAGGAATCATGTAAAAAATTTTTTTAAAGACATGTAGAAAAAGAATATGATGAAGCCAAAATACTATACTTTCTTAATTAAAGGGCCAGTAAACCCACCAAATAATGTTATATAATTCTGCACAAAGTGCAGAATTATATAACATTAGCCTAGCGCCAGCTTTCTAAAGCAAAGTATTTCAGAGATATTTACCTACGAAATTGAATTTTACAGATCGCCGCTCCTGGCTCTACTGAGCAGGTCTGTTTTTTAGCTAAGTAAATCGGGCACGATGTCTAGTCACAGCGCGCCCGATCGCGCCATTAAACTGAATGTAGCTTGCTTCCGCTCTGGTCTGGTAGCGGAAGCGACCTATATTCAGTTTAATGCCGAGATCGGCCACGCTGTGACTAGTCACAGCCAGGAGCGCGGTCTGTAAAATTCAATTTTGTAGGTAAATATCTCTGAAATACTTTGCTTTAGAAAGCTGATGCTAGGCTAATGTTTTTATAATTCTGCACTATGTGCAGAATTATATAACATTATTTGGTGGGCTTACTGGCCCTTTAAGACATTTCAAGAAGATGGCTAGAAAAGTTTAATGTCAAATATTTTTCATAACATATTTAACAAAAGATGACAACACAAGCTTTGTGTCAAATGTTTATATTCAGATGATTTTTTCTTTAAAAATAAATATCTGAGATATGAATAGATATTATAGTAAATACATTTAAAAAGTTATTGTATTCAAATATTAATGTTAACATAATAGTAAATAATTTATCCTGACAATATAGTACCTTAGGTAAAATGATCATTATTACCTGATTTGTGTGCAGTATGCTGGTTACCGCAGCATAACGCACGAGAAAAGAAAGTTTTTTGGAAACTTGTAATGGTGGCGCAATGTGTTCGCAACGGATTTACCGTGCAACTTGTAATCCAGGCCTGTGTGTGGCTGTAATATCCCAATTAAATACCTAATCAATAGGGATCTGCATTCAGAACATTCATTATGAAACAAATTCTGAAGAAGGCCACTCCAACTTTATACTGATTTTTTTTTTTTTAAATATTTTTTTATTGAGGTTCAGTTTAAGGCATTTACATTACATATGACATAAAAACATAGAAATAAAAATTGTCACAGTATGCAACCAGTGCAAACAAACAAAAGAATAGATATACATTACATAGTCATATATCAAGTACCATGAATACATAACTCTTGCCTTCTAAATTATAAACTTTCTATGCGAAATCTGAGGTCACTCTTGGGCTTGTAAGAAATATAGATGTAATAAAGCCATAGAAGGTATTTATGTATAATAGGAGACCATTCATGGAACTCAACTAGGGGACCTCAAATTATTATTTTTTGTGTAATAGGGTTTTAGGGAATATCAATGGCCGCTATGTTAATACAGATATACTATAGGTATCTTGGGAAAATTTTAAGGAATCTGTGTTCCACTGCTTACCAAATAAACAATCGACTAAGGGAGGGCGGAGCTAGTATTATGAGGGAGGTAATAATATTAGGCTATCAGGCTTCAGCATAAACTGTGAAAGGTGGGGGTCCATTACTAGTGAGACTAACAAAAGTATTACTTGCAGGATTCTAAGAGGATTATAATCACCTGCAGTGCTTTACAAAAAATATAGAAATACTTCCACTCAGACCTACATAAACGATATAACTATATATGGCGTTCCCATGCACTTAGAATACAGAATGTTATATACAGAACACATAGCATAAACAATGTAAACATTCAAGCAACTGTAGTCGTGAGCTATACACAGAACCATAATGTCAAAAGCCCATAAGATTATATGCAAAACTTTACCCAAAAAAACTAGATCAGTAAGCGCTATTGAGTTTCCCTGGCATATAAAATATACTATATCAGGTTATAACTGTCCAAAAGGTCTAGGCCAAAAATCATGCCCCTCCGGCCGCTGGAGGGGCAACCCCAGGCCCCTAGAACCACAAAGATTTGGTATATCTGCACAACAAGCAGAGTTAATTCTATTAGTAGATATATGAATAGATTATCCAAAATAATAGATGTTTCTGTGTAATTAGAGCCATACGGGAATATCATTCTCATCAGGAAACTAGCTTGAGGTAGCAAAGAAACTAGAGAGGTGCGGGTTACATCAATAGGCTAAGTCCACCATATACAGCTACTATAAAAGGGAACGCGGGCTATTGGGTCATATAGGCAGTATATACCTTTCAATATCTTGTAATATAGCTAGTTTAGAAATAACTTTTCCTAAATTGGAATCTAACCAAGGAGCATGATATTATATAGTGTAAAACTCAACATAACCTACTTTGATGTGTGAGAGTATAATACAGTAGCCATCTGCCAAACTAGGAGCTCAGCGGGAATTAGGAACTCAATTTTGCATTGCTGTCACGAGGTAGACTATCAAACATATGAGGTTCATCCTCCCTGCGGGCATGGGCCCTATGCCCCACAGCAAGGGAAACCACCATTTTAGGGCTATATAGTGAGTACCCCAGACAATGAAAATAGTTACAAAGAATATGGAACCATAATGTAGTAATATGGAAGCCATAAAGGCAAACCACTTTGCATCTATATGGCGAAAACTAAGTACATTTGACGAATCATAACTAACATATAAGTATCATTCTTATATAGGTAGGTCTATTGGGTAGCATAGTAATTATCACAGTTAAATAGTTCTATCTTCATAAATATATTTAGAAGTAGCACTTGTATTGTAAAATATATAGTATTACTAGATCTAAGAGGGTGGTGTCTAGGGATCAACTAACATATTAGATAAGTGGGAGCAGTACACAACTATCATATAAAACCCCCGACAATACAGGGAGTGCAGAATTATTAGGCAAGTTTTATTTTTGAGGATTAATTTTATTATTGAACAACAACCATGTTCTCAATGAACCCAAAAAACTCATTAATATCAAAGCTGAATAGTTTTGGAAGTAGTTTTTAGTTTGTTTTTAGTTATAGCTATTTTCGGGGGATATCTGTGTGTGCAGGTGACTATTACTGTGCATAATTATTAGGCAACTTAACAAAAAACAAATATATACCCATTTCAATTATTTATTTTTACCAGTAAAACCAATATAACATCTCAACATTCACAAATATACATTTCTGACATTCAAAAACAAAACAAAAACAAATCAGTGACCAATATAGCCACCTTTCTTTGCAAGGACACTCAAAAGCCTGCCATCCATGGATTCTGTCAGTGTTTTGATCTGTTCACCATCAACATTGCGTGCAGCAGCAACCACAGCCTAATAATTCTGCACTCCCTGTATGTGGTAAAGCTGTAGAACAACTAGTATTGGAACAATTTTAAATAGGCTTAGGATTATAAGAAACATGGACAAAAACTGAAATACTTAGCAATACTTAAAGAAATAGTTATTATCTAGTTGGGTACCCATTATTCAGAGTGTTATGGCTTATACATTTTAAAGCAACAAAAAACAGCGCTATATCGACTAGAAAAATACCAGGCTACTTCTAATGTCCTTGAATATGGAGCTAGAATGTTCTGTCAAACCGATATAGTTCACCTGTGAGTCCAGCCAAAAGCCCTCATAGATAGTAAGGTGACTTGACCTCCACAAGTACTCGGCTGCCTAGGGCTTGTCCAGCACAGTGCGAGAACAAGACCCACAGAGCAGGAGACAGTCTCATCCAATTCCGGATCTGCAAAATTCAGCCATGGCCTGTATCCCTCGTAGCAAAGTGACCAGCGTGTTGGAAATAGCCGCTCCTCTCTGTAGATCATCCAGATCAAGCCCTGAGATATACTCTATCAGCGGCACTAGCTCCGGTAGCCTGTTTATCACTCCTTTAGGTCTAGACTGTCCATCCAGAGGCACATAGGGCACAGACGACTCCAATACTCTTATATCATTTGCCGGACAGACCCGGTCCATCGACCTCTCCACTACCGGTGAGTCCTCCAGAAGATCCAGACTTGGGTTGTATACTGCCCCCCTAATATATGGCGTTAAGGACTCCCGATCATTATTAGGGCTGCACTCTCCGGGCACTGTCTGCAAAGATGGCCGTGTTGATAAAGCTAGTGCTGTTGAAGAGTAGTCCGTATCTGAAGTAACCGCTCTCAGCATCATCACAACATTTAGCTAAAAAATGTCTAAACACCGACTGAAGCGCTCAGCGAGCTCCACAGATATATGTTCAGTGAAAGTTGCCATAGCTGAGGAAGCAGCCATGTAACAGGGGATTCTGGCTTGACTAGAATGTTTCTATGAGGTCTAATTATCAGAGTAAAGTTCAGGTCTATCTCAGACCTCAGTGATAGAGCTTTTGTTCATCTCTTGCTCCTCTAGTTGAATTAGTTGAAGAGAGGTGTGCATGTAAACCACATTACAGGATCTCATTATGTCTTGACGGGACCTCCATTGCAGTTATAGCCCATCCACATGGTATCTGACGTATCTCTAGGAATTCTGGCATTAGAGACCATTGAGTCGTTTCCTAGGTGTCCCATGTCACTCTGCCCCTGAACATGTTGCATTTATCAGCCAAATTAAAGGTTTATTAGGAGCATGTCATGGAGCAGATAGATTGTGCGGCCATTTTCCAAAGCGGCTAGCTCCGCCCCCCTTTATTCTGCATTTTTGGTACTCAATTTTTTTTAAAGTGTGTTGCAAGTGTTTTAGGCAGTTTGCATCACTTTAGAAACCTAAATTACAGATTTTGGCCCGATTATGAGTGGAGCGCTAACCAGCTCTGGTTAACTGTTTCACAAAACAACAAAAGTTGCACAAAACATAAAAATATTGCACACAAAAGTTATAAGGTTTCAGAAATATAAGAAAAAAAGGCAGGCAAAGGGCTTTAACATTGAAATACATGCATATATATGTCTAAAGATGTACTGTATATGTATTTACATACATTATAAATAAATCACTATAAGATTTCATTATATTTATTAATAATTACAAATTATGTTTTTTCAATATTTTATTTAAAATAAATACATTATGTACCATAATATAGCTCCTGTCAGACAGGAGTAAAATAATTATTCAAGTGTACGAAACCCGACAGGAGTTAAATAAGTGAAAAGGGTATGTGTATGTGTGCAGCAGTATGTATTGTAGTCATAAGTGTATTGTTAACTAAACTATGTATGTATTTGTATGTGTGTACCTAAACAAATATAAGTGAATAATAGAACTAAATATGAAATATGAATATGTTCTCAAAAAATCCACTAAACAACCACTTACTCAAGCTCAAAAATAATTATCCTCTCTCAAAGTCCCTGAGTCCCTGTACTTAACGTGCTAAAGCCGATCACAGGTGAAAAGATTGTGCAGTACAGAAGCTTTTATACTGCGCTAAAAGGAAGAGGAAGCCCAGTTACTGAGAGTTCCTTCCCCCTGTTGGGGAAGATATTTTAGCATGCTACTTCCAACACTCTTGGCCCTATGTATTTGTATTATAGCGATACAAAAATAAGGATGCGATTTATCAAGCTGAGGCGGACAGGGGTGCACATAGGCGCCCCTGTCCGCTGTAGCTCGCCTCTGGTGGGTTGAATTCCCCTGGTGGAATTCACCATTGCACATGAGCGCTATTTTGCACTCACGTGCAATCCCGCCCCCTGCCCGCGGACTATACAGGGGAGATTGAAATTCACCACTTTAGAAGTGGCAAAAAGGTTAGGAAAGCAGTGGTCTAATGACCGCTGCTTGTTAAATACGGCATGCAGGTTCTCTTGTGAGAACCTGCAGTCGTACGGGGTCGAAAGGCTTGCAAAGCCTTTGATAAATCGACCCCTAACTCCTCATGAGTTTAGCACATATGAAGGATTATTTAACTCCTGTCGGGTTTAGTACACTTGAAGAATTATTTTACTCCTGCCTGACAGGATTTATATTAAGGTGTATATTTTATTTATTTAATATAAAATATTGAAAAAACATAATTTATCATTTTTAATAATTATGATTATTATTAAATATAATGAAATATCATAGTGATTTATTATAGGTTTTAAGAACGTCTATAATAATTGTTTATTTTTAGTAATAATATTTTTCAATATTTATATAAAATAAATTCATAATGCACCCTAATAGTTGGGTTTTGCGCACACCCCGAACTGAGTTATTTCAATTGAGGCACTTATGTTCTTCATGTGCACTAAACCTGACATTTATTTATTAAGATGCATTATGTATTTATTTAATAAAAAATATTTTTTTAAAAAATTGTTAATAATTAATAAACATATTAAAACGTATTATTCATTATTATAATGCTTTATTACACTTTATAAACACATCTAAAGTAATTATTTATTTTTATTAATAATATTTTTCAATATTTTTTATAAAACAAATATATAACTCACCCTAATAGAACTCCTGTCAGGTTTAGCACACATGAAGAACTTACACTCCTCAATAGAAATAGCTTTGCTGTGCTAAACCCGAAAAGAGTAAAATAATCTTTCATGTGTGCCAAACCTGACATTAGTTCTATTAGGGTGCATAATGAATTTATGTTATATAAAATATTGAAAAATATTAATAAAAACATATTATAGAGGTTCTTAAAAAAATGAATACATCATTCTAATATTTAATAATAATTATAATAATTATTAATAATTATAAATAATATTTTTTCAATATTTTATATGAAATAAATACATTATGCACGTTAATATAACTCCTGTTGGGTTTACTCCTGACCACCAGGAATAAAAAAATCTTCATGTGCACTATAAGGAGTTATATTAATGAATGATATGTATTTTTCTTTTAGATTCTAATATATTTAAAAAAAAAATCATAATTATTAACATAGAGGTTCATAAAATGTATGTTTGTTTGTATATATATATATATATTTATATATATATATATATATATATATGTATCTGTATGTATGCACATATAAACACACAAATATATATATATGTATATATATATATATATATATATATATATATATATACACAAACAAACATACATTTTATGAACCTCTATGTTAATAATTATGATTTTTTTTTAAATATATTAGAATCTAAAAGAAAAATACATATCATTCAATGAACAGCCAATAGGAACAGTTAATCCTGTCACACCCCTATATCTATTTTGTCAGTTATCTATGAGCGGAAATTGTTGGAGGCGGATAAAGCATTACCTTTCATGAGGTGGCAAGCCCCGGGAATTGGCTACAGGAGAGGTCGGAGACTGAGGGATGCATTAATGAAAACTGACATGGATCCCACTACCCACTTGATCCCTGCAAAAGCTATCCTGTATACCGACTATGTTTACAGCGCTGCGGAATCTGTTGGTGCTCTACAAATACCTGATAATAATAATAATAATAATAATAATCACAGAGGACATGGCTTAGCAAAAAGAAAGGTTGCTATAGGTGCATCAGTTGTGTTACATGTAGCGGTATGATCACCGGTACACATTTTCAACATCCGAACCGAAAGAGAAGATATGAGATTAAACACTACTTCATATGCACCACACAACTTGTACAAATCAACAAGTAGCCATCTTACGCATTTCATGCGCCAAATGAGTGCTTAATCATACTTTTACATTAATTACAATCAATGATTGACAAGATGATAAAGGACATCACAAGTATGCCTATAAACACAATATTAAAATCATCAGAAAACAATAAAAAATAATAAATTTTTTAAAAAAAACAATATCCAATGAATGAAAAGCGCTTATAAAATCCAATGAATGAAAAGCGCTTATATTGAAAAAATGCATGAAATAGTGAACAACTTACATCTTGTATTATTATATATTATGTTATGATAGATTATTTAAATGATGCAATCCAATACTTAGTCTGCAATTGAAGTTGCATTTTATAAATTTTAAAAGTACTTTTAAAAGTATTATATTGCTTTAATCAAAAAAATATACAATCGGATACTTAATATATTAAATAAATAGCATCCAATCCTGATTAGATATACATAGGCAACATAGCTTGCAACCCGTGTTGTAAGTATCTTAGAACAAACTAAAAATGAGTATGTTAAAGAGTATAATATGAAATTTAATCAACTAAGTAACTAATATCACTACTGCTGAATCTTTATTATAATTTCTAACATCCGGCTGAGGATATTCACCAGCTGTAGTTCTCACGGTTCGTTTTTTTCCCCATGTACTGTTTATGGCATAGTTGGCATTCCAGTAAATATCCTGCAAAGTCAGTTGAACAATTAGCATAAAAATTAATATCAAAACAGTAGTTCTGAAAGTTGAACTAACAAGAATTAAACTGCAAGTATAATAGTTCCTGTTGCAACATCTGTAATTAGTTTGAAGCCAAGCATTAGCTCTTTTACTTCTACTATCGTTTGGAGCGTGAAATGCGTACAATGGCCAAGGTCTTCTCTTGTGTCATGTTTTAATTTTTATTCAATAAAATGTATGCTTTGTAAGAAATTACAGAGTATGGCTTGCCTTGTTGATTTGTGCTACGAGCGATTCTACTACTGTAGCCTGCACCTCCGATACCACGAGCACCCTGTTTTCTGTCTGTCATTGAGATCTGTTGCCATGATTTTAACAACACTAAAGGAAGCACTGGTGCATAAATAGGAACTTAGTTAAACTTCCCTTATCATGTACCTGCTAACCAGTACTAATAAGTTGCTCAAAGCGTAGTATCACAATAGATACATTATATATACAATATATGAATGTATTATCTTAAGACACTTTTGTCAAAATTCAAACACAGATAGATTAAAATAAATTAAAATAATTCAAAGCTTTGATACCTAGAGCAATTAGAAAAAGTCAATCGAATGAACAAATCCTAAATGAATAAATCATAAACTTAAAATTGCCTTAGTGTCATGGTCCACTGTCTCTTTAAGAACTGATCCACTTCCTGTTAACATCTATAAAGGTCACTCCTCTAACCATGTTCCTTGCTTGATTATTGTGAGTGTATAGGGACAGTTAGCTGGTTAGTTCTCCTTTCCAGATTGGATTACAACTGCAGAGTTAATCTTTACCCCTGCTCATCTCTCAAACATTACCAACTTATACCTGCTTGTAACCTAACCTCACTAAACAGTCTCATCAAACTTCAGCATTACTTGTGAACATACTAAACTGTCATCTCTCCCTCCAACATCGGGCTGCAGTTTTGCCTGTCAGTTTTTCTCACTACCGAGTGACGTCACACGCTGTCCACTCAGCATTTCACTCATGCAGTTCTCATTGTGATTCAGGAGTGCTAAAGGAAGCTGCTCACCAGCCGCACAGATTTTCTCTTAAGGATTCTACTCACAAGCCACACAGTTTTCCTCCAAAGGACTAAATCTTAATCTTACCTGTTAAGAACGAAGGTAACCTCCTTCTACTAATCGGTACCAAAGGTGGGTGTGAATTGAACACTTAACCGTTCATCAACTGAAGCAGGAACCGCAAGTATTATTTTCACTTATTCCTATTTCATACAGAGACTGTGTTTTTCCTCTCAAACCATTCAGTTCCTTATCAGATTCAAGCCTTAAAAGAGTTATACATCTTAAAAGTGTTATCAAATCTTCAATACAAAAAAGTTACTTTTATCAAATATACTTTGTGATTTAAAAGTTCATCTTCACCCAATCAAGTGGACTTTATTTTTCTCTCCTGTTGTTTATATTTACCAGTGCGTAAACAGTATAACACAAGTTAACAAATTGTTTCTTTGTGATTAATCTGCTAAAACAATACATCTATAAGAACTTTGCTATTTAAGTGGTTACTTCCTCACTAAACCTAATGTGATTGGAGTTTGCAGCAAATAGCTACAAAACATTAATTTACACTTTTATGTATCCATCCTATGAATTGAATAGTGGAACATAACAGAATAATCAAGCCTAAAGAATACACGTTTCATCACCATGGATCCAGTAGCCATGAGTAATGAAATAACTTCTTTGAACCAAAAGGTAGACATCCTAGCTCAAGTATTAAGGGATGTCCAAACAGAGAATACTGCTCTAAAAAGAGCATTAAATGAATTAATAACACTCAAAGCCTCTGAAAAACCAGAACCACATGTTAACCCCCCCCCAGTTCCATTCTCTGGGGATAGATCTAAATTTCATGAGTTTAGAAACTCATGCCTACTCCTTTTTGCCATGAAACCCCGGACATACAGTAACGACAAGATTAAAGTCTGCACCACCATTTCGTACCTGAGTGGAGAACCAAGGGCATGGGCCAATAGGTTCTTCGAATCCGATGATCCAATCCTCAATTCCTTAGAAAAATTTTTCCATGCTATGGCAATTCTCTATGAAGACATAAACAAACAGCAGACCGCAGAAAATAATCTACGCTCCCTCAAACAAGGGAAAAGAGCCGTCGAGGATTATATTGGCGAGTTCCAATTATGGTGTACAGATTCACAGTGGAACTCCATCTCTCTAAAAAACCAATTCCGTCTGGGGCTTTCCGAATACTTGAAAGATGAACTATCTAGGGTTGAGATGCCAGACACCCTAGAAGGCCTTATCAAATTATCCATCTCAATCGACAGAGGATTTAGAGAGAGAAGACACAAAAGATACCAGCCAGACTCTCACACTAAGAAACACTTCTCCCCCAACCTAGAGAAACCGGCTCCTACAGCTATATCAATGGAGATTGGGACCATACGAGGTCCACTTTCCACAGAAGAAAAACTACGAAGAAAACAAGCAAATCTATGCATGTATGGTGGTAACAAGGAGCATGATGTGTCTACTTGTCCTTTTCTAAATTGACCAAGAAAGGGTAAGATAGAATCTAATCACTCTTCTACGTTTTACAAAAAACATACTCAACTAACTTTAACTCTGTCTTTACAGTGGGACCAAATGCAGTTCCAGGAAGTGGCCACAATTGATTCAGGAGCATATGGCAATTTCATTTTTCAATCAGTTGTTACTAAAAATAAAATTCCAAGTGTGAAAAAAGCAACCCCAGTCTTTGTGAGAGTTATTGATGGGTCCCAATATCTCAATGGTCCCATCACACACCACACTGTTCCCCTACTTACTATAACTAACAATGGTCATAAAGAATTCATCACTTATGATATCATACCTTCTTCCTTACATCCAATCATACTTGGCTGCAAAAACACAACCCTACTATAAATTGGGAGTGTTGTGTTCTTACATTTAACTCCTCATACTGTACAGAAACATGTTTTCCTTACGTTTCCATCAATCATATTGAACCATTACTACCGAAACAGTACAGAGATTTCTCTGATGTATTTAATCTAAAGAATGCAGAAAACCTTCCACCGCATTGAACATTCGATTGCCCTATAGACTTCAAGGAAGGTGTAACATTACCTTCTAATCGCATTTTTCCACTTTCACAAAAAGAATTACAACATCTCCGGGAATACCTTGACAAAAATTTAAAGAAAGGTTTTATATCTCCTTCATCATCTCCGATAGCATCCGCCATTTTTTTTGTAACTAATAAAGACGGGACACTTCGACCTATTATCGATTATCGTGCCGTAAACGCAATAACAGTTAAAAATCGTTATCCACTCCCATTGATTCCAGAATTATTAGAACGTCTGACTGGAGCCACCATTTTCACTAAGTTAGACCTAAAAGGGGCCTCCAACCTCATCCGTATGAGATCTGGAGACGAGTGGAAAACAGCTTTCAAGACTCGGTATGGGTTATACCAGTATAACGTGATGCCATTCGGATTGACCAATGCGCCAGCCACATTTCAGTTTTTTATCAATGAGATATTTAAAGATCTTATGGATGTCTGCGTTATAGTGTATCTGGACGACATCCTCATCTGAACATAAAAAACATGTAAGGTGGGTACTCTCAACACTGAGAGAACATCACCTGTACGCTAAAATGGAAAAATGTTATTTTCACCAGGATACTATCAAATTCCTTGGATACATTATCTCACCTACCGGAATTCAAATGGATCCAGAAAAAATTTCATCCATACTCAACTGGCCTACTCCTACGAATGTGAAATCCCTACAAAGGTTCCTTGGATTTTCCAATTTTTATAGAAAGTTTATTGATCACTATTCAACCACTGTACAACCACTCACTCATTTAACTGGTAAAGGAAAGTTCCGTTGGACTTCTGAAGCAGACGTTGCTTTCCAATCACTCAAACAAAAATATAATACTGCTACATTTTTACAATTACCTAATCCTACACTCCCATTCACGTTGGAGGTCATCTAATACGGGAATTGGTGCTGTCCTGACCCAAACCAATTCTGAAACTAAAACACAACATCCTATTGCCTTCTACTCTAGATTATTGACACCTGCTGAAAAGAACTATTCAATAGGAGATAAGGAATTATTGGCAGTGAAAGCAGCTTTGGAGCATTAGAGACATCTTCTCGAGGGAACCTCCACGCCATTCACTATATATACTGATCACAGGAATCTCCAATATCTAAAGAAAATTAAAACCTTGTCATCCCGACAGGTCTGTTGGGCCTTATATCTGGATAGGTTTAATTTTATTTTAACCTACAGACCAGGTCTTAAAAACTTCAAGGCTGATGCTCTATCTAGAACCACAGAACCTACCTCGAATGATAAGGAACAAAGCCTAATCATACCATCCTCAAAGATCATATGTGCCTTAACCACTCTACAATCGGATATTTTAGCTGCTCTCCAGACGGATTCATCTCTACCTGAATACTGTCTAAAGTATTCCGTAACAGGTTTGAGCACTTATAACAACTTAATTTATATCCCACCATCACTACGGAAACAGATACTATCACTTCATCACGATTCTCCATTAGCTGGACATCCAGGTATTACCCCAACTACTGAACTTATTAAAAGACAATATTGGTGGCCTTTAATGAAAAAAGATATCTATCAATATGTAACTTCCTGCAACATATGTAATATTAAGAAAAAATCACATAGTAAACCTTGCGGGTTACTCGTCCCACTACCCATACCTACGAAGCCTTGGAGTATCATAGGAATGGATTTTATTGTTGATCTACCAACCTCCAATGGATACACTACTATCTTAGTGGTAATTGACCATCTAACAAAACTATCACACTTTATACCTTTAAAACAAGTCCCGAATGCAACTACTACAGCTAAGGTATTTATATCTAATATTGTCAAACTACATGGACTCATTGTGACAGACAGGGGAACGCAATTTACGTCCCAATTTTGCCGAAATTTGTGTCAACAATTAAAAGTTTCTACAAGATATTCTACAGCTTATCACCCTCAGTCCAATGGGTTAACGGAGCGCCTCAACCAGACTCTTGAACAGTATCTAAGATGCTACATTAACACTCAACAGGAAGACTGGTCGGAATGGCTCCCCATGGCTGAATTTGCATAATAATAATTCCTTTCCTACTCCCTGTTCCCCATCCAACTCACCGGCTGCACACACCTTCTCCTCTACTATCAAAGAGAACCTTGAAAATCTTCATGATCATCTGCAAGAGGCAAAACTGACGCAAAAGAAGTACTTTGATACGAAACATACTAAACCTCCAGTTTATAAAGAAGGTGATTTGGTGTGGCTATTTACCAAGAACATTAAATTAAAAGTACCATGTAAAAAGTTGGCTTCTCAATTTATAGGACCGTTTGCCGTTTCCAGGATCATTAATGATAGTGCTGTCCATCTAAAATTGCAGGACGATCTACGTATCCATCCCTCTTTCCACGTCTCCTTACTGAAGCCATATCAGGGTGACTTGGACTCACTCACACCTTCCTCATCTGAGACTTTGTCACTCGTGTTTGATCAGGATGAGTATGAAGTGGGGAAGATTTTGGATTCCAGAATCAGATCTCGGAAGTTGGAATACCTAGTTCATTGGAAAGGTTATGATGGATCAGAGGATTCCTGGGTCTCGGTGACCGATATACATGCTCCCCGTCTTCTAGCCTCATTTCATGCCAAGTACCCGTCGAAACCGGGTCCTTGATCTGGGAGTCTTGACTCTGTCATGGTCCACTGTCTCTTTTAGAACTGATCCACTTCCTGTTAACATCTATAAAGGTCACTCCTCTAACCATGTTCCTTGCTTGATTATTGTGAGTGTATAGGGACAGTTAGCTGGTTAGTTCTCCTTTCAAGATTGGATTACAACTGCAGAGTTAATCTTTACCCCTGCTCATCTCTCAAACATTACCAACTTATCTATGAATGGGAACTCTACAAGGTTTCTAGCTAAATTTAAGTGATGTAATTATTTATGCTTTGAGCAGGACTGGAAGGCTAGTGTTGAGCACATATGAACTTATTCTTCATAGGAGTTAGACACATATATTTATTAATTTACTTATTTAACAAATTGAGTGATCTAGCATACTAGTGCCTGGAAGGACTGAGTGCTTATGGCCTACCCTCAAGTACATATTGTGGCTGGATACCTTAAGACAAGGTTTGAATATCCATTATTTGGGTCTTCACTTATTTGTACTATGAAAAAAGCACATTGTTAATGTTGGATAATCACCAATATTTGCTATTATCCTTATTCTCCAGATAATGGGAATTATCTAATATTAGAGGACTGAGTAAATACTGACCATCATTTGGTGGTAAGCTATGGATTTGTGTATATATATATATATATATATATATATATATATATATATATATATATATATATATATATATATATATTTACACTTTCCAGCTGTTATCCTTCAGTACTCAAGATACTCATAAATATTATAAAAGCAAATTTTTGGTTTTCATACTGTTCTGCTCTGTTTTTACAGTACCAAAGTGTCATAAGTATCTATTTAAACTTAGTTGCCCATCCACCAGGTTGGCTACCTCTATTACCATTCCCATTTACTATAATGTTAATAATTGAATATCCTCATATGTGCTTAGTATAGCGTTGCTACTATAGGTTACACAATAAGTTTTACAGGCAACTGCAATGGAGGGAGTTAACTAGTCGGCTCAACTGTCCAAATAGCCAAATATAAAATCTGATTTAAATTTCATATTTAGATATGTATTAGAGCCTACCTAACCAATTCTGAGAGTGTATATGCTGTTTAAATAACAAACTGTGAAGTATCCCTTTACTTGTATGCATCATGTGATATTAACACCTGGGGACACAGGCAGTGGCGGCTGGTGAATTTTTAGGATGGGGGT
The DNA here is from genome assembly GCF_027579735.1 of Bombina bombina. Lineage (NCBI taxonomy): Eukaryota > Metazoa > Chordata > Amphibia > Anura > Bombinatoridae > Bombina > Bombina bombina. The sequence goes on along the minus strand of NC_069504.1, from coordinate 346,299,918 downwards.
GCACAAGACCCTGCCCCTTTTAGAAAGTCACGCCCCTTTGAAAAAACACGCCCCTTTTTAAAAACCATGCCCCTTTTGACAAGCCACACCCATTTTTTAAAAGCCACACCCCTTTGCAAAAGTCACGCCCATGAAATGGCCCCACCCATTTGAACCAGCAGTGTTTTTGGTCATCGTCTTCTTGAAATATCCAGCCCCGGCCTGGGGGTAACTTCAACTGAAGTTTGTGACTGATTCCTCAACATTATTCTCAAGTATCTGCTGATATTGAGTGGAATCCATGAGACCCTCAACAATATTCCCAGTAGTACAGGTCTTTGGAGGTGGTCTGTGGGCTGTTTTTGACCGTTCTTATCATCCTTTGCCTATCCTATATTTTACTTGGCCTGCCACTTCTGGCCTTAACAAGAACTGTGCCTGTGGTCTTCCATATCCTCACCATGCTGACTATGTTCCTCACAGTGGACACTGACATCTTAAATCTATGCAATAGCTTTTTGTAGCCTTCCTCTAAACCATGATGTTGAACAATCTTTGTTTTTAGGTAATTTGAGAGTTGTTTTGTGGCCCCCATGTTGCCACTCTTCAGAGGAGAGTCATAGAGAACAACTTGCAATTGGCCACCTGAAAACCTTTTCTCATGATTGGATACACCTGTCTATGAAGTTTAAGGCTTAATGGGCTCACCAAACCAATTTTTTCTTCCAATTAATCAGTGCTAGGTAGTTACAGGTATTCAAAGCAACAAAATAACAAGGGTGCACAAATGTATGCACCTGTCTAATTTTGTTTTGATGCATATTGCACATTTTCTGTTAATCCAATAAACCTAATTTCACTACTGAATTTTTACTGTGTCCTTCATTTATTTGATAGATCAAAATGAAATTACTGATCCAAACAGCCAATTATTTATAACTGAAAATCATGGAAATTGTCAGAGGTGCCTAAACTTTTGCATACAACTGTATATGATTTCATGCACTCAAACTGTATTAAAGTAATGTACTCAGATATGAAATATATTTTTATGAAATGTAACATCAATTATATATAAATACTATGCTCCAATACAGCTCACAGGCACGATATCTATAAAATATACAAAGGGACCATTTGTTAAAGTTTAAGCTTCAAAAGATTTTTTACTTCATCGCTTAATGAGATTAGATCTCTACAAACAAGATAACCATGTTACCTCTCTGGGGTGACAGAGAAACAATTCTGTACTTTAGTTCAGATATGCTCAATCTTCAGGAAAGTAAGTAATTATCCCTTGTATGATATACAAATGATGAGACTAACAATACTTTTGAAGGTGTGAATCCACATATACGTCTGGAAAGGTTTTCTAGGTCAGAATCGATGCAAGCATATAGAAGACAAAATTTCATATGAAATGACTTGTACCTAATTTTCATATAGTTTTATATACTCCTATACTTTATTAAGCAATGACTTCAAATATGGAATATATTTATATTAAAGTGGGATAATAAGGAAATATAAATATCGTTACAATAAATTAATCACTACAGAATTCTAATTAAATGCAATGTAATATCAGAATATGAAATGATTAATCAATTGATTTCAAATAGTTATTAGTATAGCTGATTATTATTATCATACTAAGTATTAAATTACAATCCTTTTAAGTCTCCCAATATGTAATGAATCATCGCGTTCATCATGTCCTCGAAGTGAAAGCTCAAATGCGCCGGAAAATAGAATACAATTCATAATTTTGGAAAGAACATAACGATTTGTGGTTACTTGATCATTGTGTTTTTTAACATTCAAACAATATGCACTGACAAGTTGTTGGCGAATATCAATCCTTCATAGCAAATTAAACTCTAATGGGGAGTATAAATGTGATTGGTAGCAATTATTTATATTTTTGGAGTTAAATGTGATAAATCGGCGACACCATAACTCACCCAACTTGAATCACCACTTTGTTTTTCAAACAGGAGACAATAAAAACAAGATCCTGTTTGCAAAATGACTATTAAGTTAATCTCTTAAGATATTATCAGTAGTAAGTATATATATATATATATATATATATATATATATATATATATATATATATATATATATATATATATTTATATATATATTTATAATATTTAATATTATGACCATGTCTAATATTTACATTAATATACAAGAATCCATACTCTTCAGTATACTCATGTCTAGTCTTAAAATATACATGCTCAGTTAAATTATATAATAACATATATATTAACCAAATTATTAATCAAAGCTGCGAAATAATAAGTATCTTGAATGTACATTTATGAAAATATATATATTCCTGGATTTAAAGAACCTTCCACTTTATAGAGAAATAAAACCACATCTCAATTATTGTTGCCCTAGCCCCCAGTGTTCGATATTAGGCAATGCAGCCAAAGGCCGTGGCAACATTTATATAAATACACCAACATTTTACTTTCTACAAAAGAAGATTATTTCTATTACACTAGTGCTTAATAATTAACTTCAACGGTAAAGATTAAAACAGAATGTTGATAACTCAAGTACAATTTTTGTAAATTAAGTCAATCCGCCTGTCTTTTTTTGAGGCAAATAAATCAATAACATTTTCGTGAATGTAGGCATGTCATTGATCAATTGTTTTTCAATTGTGAGCATGGCTAGAGCAGTCAGTCTTTCCTCAGTCATGGTGCTCCTTAGAAATGTCTTAACTCGTTTTAAAGTTGAGAAACATCTCTCAGCCTCAGCAGTTGTCACGGGAATAGTCGAAATAATTTGCAACAGTTTGTAGGTCTCCGAGAAAGTACTGTCCAAGTTATTTTCTATTACAAACTGTAGAAGACTGATGGCACCATTCATATTTCGGAAATCTGGTCTTCTGTAAATTACTCCTAGTTCAGTTTTCAGGCGATCTTTCTGTAATGTGTGATAAACCGCTGATGTTTGTTCAAGAAGCTGATTTGGAAAATTTTTCTCGTAATCCACAAATTTTTCCGCTTGGAGGAGAGAAACAGCCGAGTAGTGAGTTATAAAAGAAAATCTATCTTTTACTTGATTTGTGATAACATCGCATATCTCTTTAGCTGCCACAGTCTGAGCAATGTGAATATTTTCTCTCTTCCTTTTCCTAGATGTTTCCTCTGTTTCTGATATCGTCATGGTCACTGTGTCCATTCTATTCCTTTCGTTTTCCATTGTCTGCTGGAAAGTGTTAATATGTTTTCGAATAAGTGCCGCATCTGTTTGTGTTTTCTGAAGTTGGTTGTATAACACATCTACATGTGGCATAATATTGTGAAAAACTGTAAGCCAAAACACGAATACAGAGTCTTGTAACATACGCCGAATAGCCCCTGCTTGATTTATAGCTATTTCTTTTTTCGATGTTGACTCTATTTTTTCCATGCATTCAATTAACTGTTCCTTGTTTTCAAAAACTGTATTGACGGTTCGACTCTTGAAATTCCACCTGGTGGCTGAACCATGAGGTATCCTTCTTCTAACAGTTTCATCTAGAATAGCTATCCTTTGTGGCGAGTTACTAAAAAAGTTAGTAATGTAACTTAGATTTGAAAAAAATACTCGAACTTGTTGATTTTGACTGCTTGCTTGGCTGACAATTAAATTGAGCTGATGTGCATAGCAATGCACAAAATGTGCATTCTTGTAGGTACGTTTAATTATAGCCTGAACACCTGCATGCTGACCACTCATCACGCTTGCACCGTCGTAACTCTGCAATATCAGTTTCTCTGGGTTGTCTATAACTTTTTCCAAAGTAGCTTGAATACACGTAGCTAAAGATTCTGCATCATGTCCAGCTGGATTAGTGAATTCCCAGAATCTCTCAACCGGTTGTCCATTACCTATAATGTATCTAAAAACAACAACCAATTGGAAGGCAGATGAAACATCAGTAGTTTCATCTGCTATCACTGCTACAAAACTTGCATTTGAGATTTCCTTCTTTATTTGGTTCTGGCAAACAGTAAGCATACAGTCTAATAAATCGTTTTGAATTTCTTTTGACGTTCCTTTAAAAACAGTGGCACTAGCGAGATGTTCTTTTAGAGATGCATCAAGCTCTGCTGAGAAGTTTATAAGACCTCTGAAAATGCCTGGATTTAATGAATCATCGCGTTCATCATGTCCTCGAAGGGCAAGCTCAAATGCGCCGCAAAATAAAATACAGTTAATTATTTTGGAAAGAACATAGCGATTTTTGGTTACTTGCTCATTATGTCTTTTAATATTCAAACGATATGCACTGTCAAGTTGTTGCCGAATATCAACCCTTCCTAGCAAATTAAACTCTAATGTGGAGTTTAAATGTGATTGGGAGCAATTATGTTTATTGGTTTTTTGACTTAAATGTGATAAATCGGCGACCCCATAACTTACCCAGCTTGATTCCCCACTTTGTTTTGCAAACAGGAGACAATAAAAACAAAAGAGCCTGTTAGATAATTCACAACCACAAATCCATGGATATTTATCATATACCTCGGGTTTGAATTCTCTTTTGTAATCTCTAGTTTTACATTTTGTCACCTGGGTAAGGCTAAGCATGGGTGTTGGCCTGAGCATTTTAATTTCCATTTTTCTTTCAATGGGCAACGTTGAAAAATGTAATTGCTTTAGCTCAGACACACTAATTTTACTAAGTGCCATCTTAACTGATAGTTTACACACAAAGAACAGTCCTTTGATCTTATCTAATATATAACTTGTAGGTAGGTAGCTCTGCAGCTGTTAGAAAATATACAACTCAACTTGAAGTAATAGTTTAATATTTTTGCGTTTGTTATGTAATATATAACTTGTAGGTAGCAGGTAGGTAGCTCTGCAGCTGTTAGAAAATATACAACTCAACTTGAAGTAATAGTTTAAAAGTTTGGCGGTTGTTATCTAATATATAACTTGTAGGTAGGTAGCTCTGCAGCTGTTAGAAAATATACAACTCAACTTGAAGTAATAGTTTAATATTTTGGCGGTTGTTATGTAATATATAACTTGTAGGTAGCAGGTAGGTAGCTCTGCAGCTGTTAGAAAATATACAACTCAACTTGAAGTAATAGTGTAATAGTTTGCCGGTTGTTATCTAATATATAACTTGTAGGTAGGTAGCTCTGCAGCTGTTAGAAAATATACAACTCAACTTGAAGTAATAGTTTAATATTTTGGCGGTTGTTATGTAATATATAACTTGTAGGTAGCAGGTAGGTAGCTCTGCAGCTGCTAGAAAATATACAACTCAACTTGAAGTAATAGTTTAATATTTTGGCGGTTGTTATGTAATATATAACTTGTAGGTAGCAGGTAGCTAGCTCTGCAGCTGTTAGAAAATATACAACTCAACTTGAAGTTATAGTTTAATATTTTGGCGGTTGTTATAATATATACCTTGTAGGTAGCAGGTAGGTAGCTCTGCAGCTGTTAGAAAATATACAACTCAACTTGAAGTAATAGTTTAAAAGTTTGGCGGATGTTATCTAATATATAACTTGTAGGTAGGTAGCTCTGCAGCTGTTAGAAAATATACAACTCAACTTGAAGTAATAGTTTAATAGTTTGGCGGTTGTTATCTAATATATAACTTATAGGTAGGTAGCTCTGCAGCTGTTAGAAAATATACAACTCAACTTGAAGTAATAGTTTAATAGTTTGGCGGTTGTTATGTAATATATAACTTGTAGGTAGCAGGTAGGTAGCTCTGCAGCTGTTAGAAAATATACAACTCAACTTGAAGTAATAGTTTAATATTTTGGCAGTTGTTATGTAATATATAACTTGTAGGTAGTAAGTAGTTAGCTCTGCAGCTGTTAGAAAATATACAACTCAACTTGAAGTAATAGTTTAATAGTTTGGCGGTTGTTATCTAATATATAACTTATAGGTAGGTAGCTCTGCAGCTGTTAGAAAATATACAACTCAACTTGAAGTAATAGTTTAATAGTTTGGCGGTTGTTATGTAATATATAACTTGTAGGTAGCAGGTAGGTAGCTCTGCAGCTGTTAGAAAATATACAACTCAACTTGAAGTAATAGTTTAATATTTTGGCAGTTGTTATGTAATATATAACTTGTAGGTAGCAAGTAGTTAGCTCTGCAGCTGTTAGAAAATATACAACTCAACTTGAAGTAATAGTTTGGCGGTTGTTATCTAATATATAACTTATAGGTAGGTAGCTCTGCAGCTGTTAGAAAATATACAACTCAACTTGAAGTAATAGTTTAATAGTTTGGCGGTTGTTATGTAATATATAACTTGTAGGTAGCAGGTAGGTAGCTCTGCAGCTGTTAGAAAATATACAACTCAACTTGAAGTAATAGTTTAATATTTTGGCAGTTGTTATGTAATAAATAACTTGTAAGTAGCAGGTAGTTAGCTCTGCAGCTGTTAGAAAATATACAACTCAACTTGAAGTAATAGTTTAATATTTTGGCGGTTGTTATAATATATACCTTGTAGGTAGCAGGTAGGTAGCTCTGCAGCTGTTAGAAAATATACAACTCAACTTGAAGTAATAGTTTAATATTTTGGCGGTTGTTATGTAATATATAACTTGTAGGTAGCAAGTAGTTAGCTCTGCAGCTGTTAGAAAATATACAACTCAACTTGAAGTAATAGTTTAATAGTTTGGCGGTTGTTATCTAATATATAACTTATAGGTAGGTAGCTCTGCAGCTGTTAGAAAATATACAACTCAACTTGAAGTAATAGTTTAATAGTTTGGCGGTTGTTATGTAATATATAACTTGTAGGTAGCAGGTAGGTAGCTCTGCAGCTGTTAGAAAATATACAACTCAACTTGAAGTAATAGTTTAATATTTTGGCGGTTGTTATGTAATATATAACTTGTAGGTAGCAGGTAGTTAGCTCTGCAGCTGTTAGAAAATATACAACTCAACTTGAAGTAATAGTTTAATATTTTGGAGGTTTTTATCTAATATATAACTTGTAGGTAGGTAGCTCTGCAGCTGTTAGAAAATATACAACTCAACTTGAAGTAATAGTTTAATAGTTTGGCGGTTGTTATCTAATATATAACTTGTAGGTAGGTAGCTCTGCTGCTCTGCAGCTATTAGAAAATATCAACTAGAAGTTGAACTAAATTGTTACAGAACTCCCTAAAAGTCCAGTATACTCCTAAACTTGCTAAACTCAGGCTCAGACTGTGTCTGTTGTTTAAATTACAAGTAGAAAAATATATTTATTTATTTTTTTAACACTAGTTCAAGTTCAAGACTCAACTCAAGTTACTCTATATAAAAAGCAATCTCAGACTCAGACTGTATCTGTTGTTTAAATTACAAGTAGAAAAATAAAAATGATTTTTTTTAAACACTAGTTCAAGTTCAAGACTCAACTCAAGTTACTCTATATAAAAAGCAATCTTAGACTCTGACTGTATCTGTTGTTTAAATTACAAGTAGAAAAATAAAAATGTTTTTTTTTTAACACTAGTTCAAGTTCAAGACTCAACTCAGTCTCAAGTTACTCTATATAAAAAGCAATCTCAGACTCAGACTGTATCTGTTGTTTAAATTACAAGTAGAAAAATAAAAATGTTTTTTTTTAACACTAGTTCAAGTTCAAGACTCAACTCAGTCTCAAGTTCCTCTATATAAAAAGCAATCTCAGACTCAGACTGTATCTGTTGTTTAAATTACAAGTAGAAAAATAAATATGTTTTTTTTAAACACTAGTTCAAGTTCAAGACTCAACTCAAGTTACTCTATTTAAAAAGCAATCTCAGACTCAGACTGTATCTGTTGTTTAAATTAATTTACAAGTAGAAAAATAAATATGTTTTTTTTTAACACTAATTCAAGTTCAACTTAGACTCAACTCAAGTTACTCTATCTAAAAAGCAATCTCAGACTCAGACTGTATCTGTTGTTTAAATTACAAGTTGAAAAAAAAAGTTTTTTTTTTTTTTAAACACTAGTAGTTCAAGACACAACTCACTGTTACTCTATATAAAAAACTGCAGGCCTGCAGCAAAAATCATTAAAATATCTGCCCACAAACTTACTGAACTAATATAATATATTACTAGTATAAATTAACTATCTTCAAGTTCTATATAGAATAGAATACTAGAAATTCAGAATACTACTAGACTAGTGACTGACTGTGAATCTAGTAGCAGTTCTAAACTAATTTGCTAAGCTAAGCTAGCCTAAGCCTAATGTAATGAATAATTATAATGGCTAACTTTAAGTTCTAACTATAGTCTATCTGTCTATTAGCCTCCTGGCTATTTGCACACTGACAGCAGCAGCAAAAGCAAATATTGACTGTTGTTGATGTTGATGGCTGCCAGCAGGCAGCAAAAAATAAATCGTTTTGTTAATTTTAAACAATTTTTGCACAGTGAGACAGAGCTCTATGCAAAACACTCCTCTCAGCTCAACGGCTATCTCCACAAAGATTTTCGCGCCGTTGAGCCGGGAGGAGCCTCGTGGGGGCCATCACGTGTGAGCCAGAGCCTATCACAGAGAGTCAAAGTCCGGATCAGTAGGCTGGGGGAGGAGACAGAGCACAGGCTGAAACGACCGCACAGTTCAGGCTGTGCGATTATGCCTCTATAGGCATGACGGCTGGGGAGGAGCTACGCCTGCACAGTGAATACATTGCGATCACTGTGCAGGCATATAGAGCTCCTTACCGCACGTGCGAGTGGGGGGTGGGGACTGGAGCCTCAGCCTGCCCTTACTGTCTGTCAATCAGCATCAGTCAGCCTCAGGGCTCAGGCAGTGCGACGAGCGCCGTGGTGTGGTGTGTGGTGTGACGTCACGGACGTCAGCACACACTGAGTAGTCCACCCGGTCCTAGCTCCTGCCTCCTGCCTGAGCCTGATGATAATAAAAGTTGTGTCTGTCTGTTCTGTTTACTGAACTGACTCTGAGTGGGTCTGAGTGATGATTTAGATAGGGTAGGGCAGGCTATACTATAGCTAAGTGCCAGTAAAGCAGCAGCAGTAATAAATATAATATTAAATAATATAAATAAAAAATAAAATTAAAATTTTTCATAATTTTTTTTTCTCATTTTTTTTTTCCCCTGCTCATTTCCCCCCCCCCCTCCTCTGCCCCCTGGGGGTTCATGTGCGACAGTGCACATATGGAGGAGCCTCCACTGGACACAGGTGTATTTAAGGGGTGAGATTACCTTACACTTTATGTCCATGAATAAGGCAGGGGGCTGCCGAAACGTGTAGGACCAGTATCTATCACATATACTTGGGATATAAGCATTATCATTTCCTTTTATATTTTTCTCCACTGATTAAAGAATATTTTATGCATCACCTTGAGGCTCGCTGGCATTTGTTTCTATTACCAACTTATACCTGCTTGTAACCTAACCTTACTAAACAGTCTCATCAAACTTCAGCGTTACTTGTGAACAATACTAAACCGTCATCTCTCCCTCCAACATCGGGCTGCAGTTTTGCCTGTCAGTTTTTCTCACTACCGAGTGACGTCACACGCTGTCCGCTCAGCGTTTCACTCGTGCAGTTCTCAATGTGATTCAGGAGTGCTAAAGGAAGCTGCTCACCGGCCGCACAGATTTTCTCTTAAGGATTCTACTCACAAGCCACACAGTTTTCCTCCAAAGGACTAAATCTTAATCTTACTTGTTAAGAACGAAGGTAACCTCCTTCTACTAATCGGTACCAAAGGTGGGTGTGAATTGAACACGTAACCGTTCACCAACTGAAGCAGGAACCGCAAGTATTATTTTCACTTATTCCTATTTCATACAGAGACTGTGTTTTTCCTCTCAAACCATTCAGTTCCTTATCAGATTCAAGCCTTAAAAGAGTTATACATCTTAAAAGTGTTATCAAATCTTCAATACAAAAAAGTTACTTTTATCAAATATACTTTGTGATTTAAAAGTTCATCTTCACCCAATCAAGTGGACTTTATTTTTCTCTCCTGTTGTTTATATTTACCAGTGCGTAAACAGTATAACACAAGTTAACAAATTGTTTCTTTGTGATTAATCTGCTAAAACAATACATCTATAAGAACTTTGCTATTTAAGTGGTTACTTCCTCACTAAACCTAATGTGATTGGAGTTTGCAACAAATAGCTACAAAACATTCATTTACACTTGTATGTATCCATCCTATGAATTGAATAGTGGAACATAACACTTAGATACATTTGAATTACCTAGGAAACCTATAAAAACGTCCACATATACATATACAAAAATGTCTCCTAATCAAACTCAAAGTTTCTTTGCAATTTTCAGATGTTGCAATGATCCTTCTTAACTTTCAACTTGTACTATGAGTGCTATTTTGCAGGGTTGTAATATCCATTGAAATAATAGGTTGTACTCAGGCAAAGTCGGCCCTTGGTTATTCATTCATTGCTTAAAATGAGATTCAGTCCTTTTTGTGTTTGTGGAATTACGTACATCACATGCATCAACTTTTGGTAAGGATCACCTTGTTCAGGCAAGAATTTTTAGAGAGATTAAAATATGTCTGGAAAAATATATTACTAATACTGTCTGTATTACTAAGAAAGAATGCTTGTTGGTTAGCTTATTTATCACCATGCATATTTTAGTGATCATTCAGAATGCTTATTTTTTTTTTTTTATTTAGTAAGAAATCAGAAAAAAACGACTACATTGTTGGCAACTTTTATTTAAGTAAGTAACAGAGTAACCAAGTAAAAATAATATTTTTTGTTCCAGTGGTACCACCACATTTCTTGTACCTAAAAACAAAATAAAAAAACAAAGAATATGAGGTATTGGTGCATTAAACTCTGAAAGCAAGCTGGATAGGAGGAAGATGGATAAACTTCCAAAACCTGAACTTACTTTAATTATAGCTGACCCATCCGCACCTGTGTTAATCAGAAACTTTGTGTAATCTAAATGTCTTTTTTGCCACACATCTTGTACATTTTTATGAAGCCAGTGATGAACATTTACAAATATATTAAGCACCATCTTTTGAGTAAATAATGTTATATTGCAAGTGCAGCTTCCCTATAGTGTTTTATTTCCAAGTGGCATTAAAGGGGCATAAAACCCATTATTTTTCTTTCATGATTCAGTTAAAACATACAATTTAAAACAACTTTCTAATGTACTTCTATTATAAAATATGCTTTGTTTTCTTGTTATGCTTTGTTGAAAAGCAGGAAGATTGGTTCAGTAGTGTACATGTGTCTGCAGCACTATATGAAAGCAGTTTTGTAACAATGTTATGCAGTAAGAACACTAGATGGCAGCACTATTTCTTGTGATGTAGCTATCTATATATCTCTTCAACAAAGAATAACATGAGACTGAAGCAAATTTGATAATAGAAGTAAAATGAAAACTTTTTTAAAAATTGTATTCTCTATCTGAAAAATGTTGTGTTTCAAATCTCTTTAAGTAAAAATGTAACTTCCACGATTCAGATACAGCAGATAATTTTAAAATGTTTCTAATTTGCTTCCAAAATGCACCCAATCTTTTTATAAAATCACTTTCTGAGACACAAGCTCCGACATGTGCAAATGTTCACAGTATAATATATATGTATATGCATTTGCCTTTGGTTGATGTCTGTCAAATAATAAAGGGGGCAGGTAAAAGAAAAGTAACTTTGAAAATTGGGTCATTTGAAATTCAAACTAAGTGCTGTTGCGATAATTTTTTATTATGCATTCGTTGCTTGTTAAGGTAGAGACACTTCTGTAGCAGATACATTTTCCAGTTCTGAGAATTCATTTTAGTTCTGAGAGGGTCATGTTGTCTTGTATAAAGGTTGGGTTATCATGCCCTTGATCCAGATGAGGCTTCCAATCCAAACATTCAACTTTGTCACCCTGAAATCAAATGTCACAATTAGCAAATATCTGAAGTGATTTTACATTAAGTTGGAATGTTATAGCCAGAAGTTTTATTTTTATCTATAGGAATAATATGCAGAATGTATTTTATTACAAGAACAGAGACTCCTATTTTGCATTAACCTTTCACTTTACTACTCAGGCAGCATTTTAAAGAAAAAACATTTGAATATTAACAGAAAAAATAAGATAACAATGAATATATGACAGAGACCAATGAGAACAGTCCTTTAGTGGTCAGAGATGAAAAATAATAAATGAAAAATAAAAAATTGTGTTTTGTTTATTATAAAATATTTTTGTCAAATTTGTATTATTATTCACTTTCTAAATAGTTTCTTATTCAAATTTTATCTTAAGAAGTTATTATTGTTTTTATTGTTTATTTTTCATTTATTATTTTTCATTTATTATTTTCTTTAATTTGTCTGTTTAATTTACCCTCATTTTATTATGTTTTAAGTTTGGTTTCTTTCTTGTTTCTGCCTTAACAAAAAAAATTTCTTCTAGTTGGTAAGTATGCCTTTACATACCTTAGGACTTATCTGTTAGAGCATCTGAGCTCCGTTTCAATGCGGCCGCCATCTTGTTTTATCAGATCCGAATGACCACGCCTCCATTTTGCGTGTCATTACGGAGTTGTTTTTTCCCACCCTCCTACCCGATACTACGTCACTGTGGCTGACAGACAAGTATCGCTTCACACTTACATTGTTTCTCTTTGCTTATTTAAGCATATTTTAGCTTATTAAGCAACTTTTTGTTTCTTTTAAGCAATCACTTATCACGCTCTGTTATTTACTGTTATTACACTAAGGTCAATAGTTTTAAAAGACTTTATATTTTATTCTTTGAAAAAACTCTGTTTTCTTGTGGCTTTATTATTTTATTATTTAAGAATTTTAATTACCTAAGTTTTCTAGGTTATTCATTTATTAATTTATCAAAATCTTTTATCTTGTAAATATTAATTTTAGTCAGTTTGTTTGAATATTTTCTAATTTATTTATTTTTTGGGTATTATTTTAAAAAATATATATAAGTTATCATGTCTGATGATCCTAAATCTCAGATTTCAGAAAGGTTTGTTTAAAATTTAATTAACAATTCTTTTGAACCATTAAAACAACAGATGGATCAATTACAATCTGTTATTAGTAATTTTAATGAAATTCAAGGTCATGTACATAAAAAAGTTTCTGGCAAAACTAAACATTTAAATAATGAGGGGAAATGTTCATCAGAGAGAAAATCTAATAAAGACATGTCATGTCAGCTGTGCTCTGACATTTCCGTCTCTGCTCATAAATGCAGAAGTGTTCATTCATCTGAATCTGAAGCTGAGTCAGATATTGTTATAAGAGTTGATTCTGATTCCTCAGAAAATAATGATGAATGTTTTAAAATGGATATTAAGAATATTGATTCTGATAATGAATCAGGCTCTTGGAAGTCTAACTCTTCTGTGATTAATATGTTTTCTTCCTCCTCTGATGACTCTCCCAAACCTAAGAAAAGTAATAAAATCTTTAAAAATTTAAAAAACAAAACTTATTGATAGTTTAGGACATCCTTATACAGATCCTAATGATCTTCACCATCCTAGGTCTTCTCAATGGAGACCTTCCAAGAGAGTTTCCAAATTTATAGATTTTTATGTCAGAAACCATTGTCAAAAAAGACAAAAAATATACTTAAGGCTGAGTGTCCCAGACCTGAATTACCTCACAATACTCACCTAACACTAGAAATAGATAAACAATTGTTAAAATTCATTGGAAATAAGAATGATAATCTTAGTAAAGGTCCTGACAGATTCCTAAAGTCTTGTCAGGATAAACTTTTAGATACGTTAGGTCCTGTGACAAAATTATTTGAATTGTCTGAAGAGGCCATTTCTGAAAATTATTTACTGGACCCCTTTACTGTTAGGGAGTGGTTACAAAGAACAGTTTATTTGCTTGGAGATGCTAACACATCTTTAGCTTCTCAACGCAGAAGATTAATTTTACGATGCATTGACCCAAAAATTACTGATTTTGCCTCCACAGAAATGGGTCCTGAGGCAGATGGTCTTCTTTTTGGATACTCTGGGCTTAAGCAATTAAGTCATTATGTAAATACATTTAATTCTCTTAACAAAATTAAAACCAATAGTTGCAAGATATTCTATCAGAATCAGCCACATAGAGTTTTTTTCAAGGGCTGGAAAAGGCAGAGACCGCTTTTCCAGTCATTATTCATCAATCTCAAGGTCTCATTTCAACAACTTTGCATCACCCTCAACCTCCCACCAAAATTTCTTTCCATCACGAGCCAGGCAGAGATTCTCTAGGGGTTTTAGATCAAGGCTTAAGAGAAGACCCTTCCAAAGTAAGTTTAAACACCTGTCACTCCATTCCTTTTTTTCATCAAAAAATAGGGGGCAGACTAACTTTTTTCCTTTTAGAATGGCAAAAAATTACTGCAGACCCATGGGTTTTACAGACTGTATCAGGTCTTCATTTGGATTTCATAGAAACCCCATTTGAGATGTCATTGCCCAATCCAATAACATTTTCTCAAAAAGATCAATTTCTTTTAGACAAAGAAATTTCAGAATTAATTGCAAAACATGCTGTAGAACCTGCACACAACTCAGTAGGGTCTTTCATAAGCCACATGTTTCTAGTTCAAAAGAAAGAAGGTTCTTTTTGTCCGGTTATAAATTTAAGAGATCTAAATTATTTTCTAATTTACAATCATTTCAAGATGGAGGGAATTCATCTTCTCAGAAATTGTCTTTACAACAACAACTGGCTTGTAAGGCTGGATCTAAAAGATGCTTTCCTTACTATTCCCATTCATTTACATTTCAGGAAATACCTCAGATTTTTCTGGAACAACACTTTATGGCAGTTTTTTTGCCTTCCTTTTGGCCTTTCTTCAGCACCTTGGGTTTTTACAAAAATTCTAAAACCTGTGGTTGCTTGGCTTTGGAAAAGGGGAATTCATCTAATTATTTATCTAGATAATATCCTTCTTATTCATCAATCCCCTTCTACCCTTCAGGATCATCTTTCTCTTACCATTTCCTTACTTCAAAATTTGGGTTTTATTATCAATTTAAAAAAATCAGCTTTGATTCTTTCTCAGAATTTAATTTTCTTAGGTTTCAACATAGATACTATCTCTGCCTCTTTAAGTCTTCCTTTAGACAAAATAAAGAAATTAAAGAAAGAAATTTCTTATGCTCTCAACAAACAATGTTTTCCTCTGCATCTTCTAGCCAGGATTATTGGCCTCCTTTCATCTTCCATTCAGGCAATTTTTCCGGCTCCTCTACACTACAGAGCCCTTCAGAGATTAAACATTTCTTACCTCCAGAAGGGTTTTTCTTATCAACATCTGATTTATCTATCAGAAGAAGCTATAGAGGAGCTGAATTGGTGGCTTATCAACATGGAAGCATGGAATGGCAAAGCCATTTTTGGAAGTTCTCCGGACATAATTATAGAGTCAGATGCGAGCAACTCGGGTTGGGGAGCGAGATGTGGCTCCCAAATTTCAGGAGAAAAATGGTCCTCTTCAGAGAAAAACCTTCATATAAATTGTCGGGAACTTTTGGCAGGAGCATTTGCCATCAAAAGTTTTATCAAACATTCTCATCCTATTACAGTTCTTCTTCGTATGGACAATATATCAGCTGTTCGATATATAAATCGTTTAGGAGGAACAACTTCAAAAATGTTATCCATTTTAACCAAAGATTTCATTCATTATTGTCTTTCTCAAAATATATCTATTCAAGCAGAATATCTTCCAGGACTCAACAATCAAATGGCAGATTGGGGTTCGAGATACCTTACGGATTTCAACGATTGGATGTTGAATCCTTCTCTTTTTCATCAGATTCAATTGAAGAGAGGTCCATTTGTAATAGATCTCTTTGCCTCTCGGTTAAATCATCAGATTGTTCCATTTTTCAGTTGGAAACCAAATCCGGAAGCTCTAGCGATAGATGCTTTTCTCCAGCAGTGGCCCAATCAAGGAGCTTATGCTTTTCCTCCATTTTCATTGATTCTCCAGACCCTCTTATTTGTCAAGAGACATCAAATTTCTCTTCTGATCATAACTCCATTTTGGCCGACTCAAGTGGGGTATCCTTATCTTCTAGAGATGTCTTTTCTTCCTCCAATTCTTCTTCCCATTTTTCCAGAACTTTTTACAGATCCAAACTGAGAATTTCACACTTTAGTTCTTCAAGGCAACCTCCAACTTGTAGCTTGGATGATTTCAGGGGATCCTGGTCCAGCGCTGGACTTTCGGAACATGCTAAACTCCTCCTTCAAGACTCTTGGGCCCCTGGAACCAAGAAATGCTATTTTTCTGCTTGGCTTAAATGGTCTAGCTTGTGCAATAGCAAACGTTTGGATCCCATTTCAGCACCTTTAAATAAAATTATGAATTATTTATCTTCCCTTTTTCTGTTCTAGCTTACACATCTATTAATGTTGCTAGATCTGCTATTTCTGCAAGTCCTGAGTATTTTAATAATTTACCGATTAGTCAAAACTCTACCATTTGCAGATTATTAAAATGTATTCATCTTAAAAGACCTCCTACTTCTAGATATTCCTCATTTTGGGATGTAGATTTAGTTATTTCTCTCTTTCAAAAATGGCCTGATAATGATAAATTATCCTTAAAATAACTTTCAGTTAAACTGGCTACTCTTTTATGTTTATTATCTTGTAAAAGAGTTTCAGATGTTTGAGCTATTGATTATGACTCTAAAATGTTTTCACCCCAAGGTGTAATTTTTAATTTAACTCGTGGTACTAAAACGCTTTTTTCTTCTATTTTTTATGCATATTTTTTTGAACAACCAAAACTTTGTATAGTTCTTTGTCTTAAAGAATCCAAATCCAGGACTGCTTCTCTCAGATCTTCTTCTTCTAAACAACTTTTAATTTCTTTTGTTTCTCCTCATTTACCTGTTTCTTCCCTTACTATTAGTAGATGGATAAAAGGGGTTATGTCTGAAGCTGGTGTGGAAAATATTTTTTCTTCTCATTCTATCAGAGGAGCTTCAGCTTCTAAAGCTTTTTCTAAATCTATTTCTTTACAGGATATTTTGAACGCTGCGGATTGGTCTGATGATAACATTTTCAGACAATTTTATTTTAAGCCTATAAATTCTATTCCTCATCAGTTGGTGTCATAATTTTATTTTGTATTTTATTATGATGTATTTAATGTGTTTATTTTATTTCATGTTATTTTTGCTTTAAACTAGCAAAATAGGAGTCACACAGAGACGAGTATTTTCCCTCCTCTATATTGTTTTTTCCCTTCCCTATGTATATAATTCTGATTTTATTTTAATCCTAATGACAATTTATTTGTTTTTCAGTACCAAATCCTTCCACTACAGGATTTTAAGAATTCTTCAAGATTTTTGGATCCTATCATTCCTAATCTTCAATCAAGTTGTTCAAGAAAGTTGGCTTCATGTTTGTATTGGAAAAACCTGATTTTCTTCAATCAACTCTTTAGTTCATCCAAGTTCCTGATGTTTCTATGGATTGTTTTTGTTGGACTGTGCCTGTTTTTAATTCTTGGAAATGTTTCTTATTTTCTTTGTTTGAATTAGAAAAGAGGAGGTTTTGCTACTATCTAGACTCTTTATGGTTTCTATGAGACATCTGATTGGTCCTTATTATCTCTGACCACTAAAGGACTGTTCCCATTGGTCTCCGTCATATATTCATTGTTATCATATTTTTTCTGTTAATATTCAAATGTTTTTTTCTTTAAAATGCTGCCTGAGTAGTAAAGTGAAAGGTTAATGCAAAATACTCGTCTATGTGTCTAATAAAATCTAGATTATTCCGTCCTAAAATAGGATAATCGGAATTATGTGAAATGTTTGACGACATGATTTTAAAAAATAATGTGTTCTTGATTATTAATATGTTCAGAAATATTTATTTCAATAACCTAATACAAATAACATTCAAAGTTGTGATTATATAATAAAATAAATAAATACATAAATAATGAAGGAATGATTACATAAATATAAACCTTCAATATGGAAGCCTTTTGAGATCATTCTACCTTAGTTGCCATTTTATAGCTTATCTTAATAAAATGTATCATTCAAGATTATATCAATACTCCAAACCACTAGGATGGGTTATGTATTGCTTGATTGAATTAAAATCAGGAGATGTTATTGGACTGTCTTATATAAAAATCTGCACTCTTTTTTTAAACCCAGCATACAAACTTACTGGACGAAAAAAACATTAATGGGAAATACATTTCCCTCAATTGGTGTTTATTGATTATTCTTATTACTTTCTTTGTTTCTCTCTACATTAGTTAAGAATCCTCTTCAGTTTTAAAGTTGGTCTGTATATAGCATAGCAGTCCGGATGCATTAGCCAAATGTTCCAATAAAAATAATCTGGTTTGACTGTTTCCATAGGTATCAATAAGCATCCCATGAGGACAGATAATTTTTCAATTGGTTTTAAATATAGAAGAGCATTGCATACTTACTTTGTTCAATATTTTATTTTGCTATCTATATCTACTTACTTTTTTAGATTTACATGGAAAGTAATCCCAAGTAAAATCCTGTCTTCCAAAAAGGTAATCTTTGTTTATATTTTGCTTCCATCCGCCTGTGGGATAAATGAGAATCAATAAACTTCAACTTTCTTTTAAAGAAATATAATAATTGTTTATTTTTTCATTTTCTAGCATTAAAGCATTAACATATATTTTACCTTTTCTTTTTTAAATAGTTTGTTTTAATGAAATTCTCGTCTCTCATACATGCATACCTATCCTCGAATCCCAAACACCTCTTCTATACCTTTAACACCTTCCTTTGCCCTTCTGTATTCCACCATCCAGCCCCAAAGCTGTTGACTTTCATATGATCTTCAGTCAAAAATAAGCTCCATAAGACAAGACACCTACTTTTAACCTATAACAATCAGTCCCCATTTTCCTATTTCCTTATGGCAGTCTTCACACATTTTGCAGTGGGTGAAGTGTTCACTTCCTTGTCTTTGTCTCACCTCAAAAACTTTTGCCTTTATTATTTGCCTTAATTTAATTCTATTACACTTCATTCCACCCCTTTCTGCTACCCTAATCGCAGCTTTTACCCATGTGTTCAACCTCTCCTTTCTTAATGCATTTCAGTGACATACAAAACATATATTTGCAATACTCATATCTGACTCTTACAACTGCCCAATCTATCAACTTGCATTTGCCTCTTAGCTAGCTACTTCAATGACCAGTCTGCAGCTGTCTTACAAACGTCCTATTCTACAACTCGTTGCTGGACCTTTTCCTTTCTGGATTTTGAACACAGCACTCTTTTGAAACTGCTCTCACTAAAGCTTTAAATGACTTTCTCATTCCAAAAAAAAGACAATTTCCTCTACATCAACTTCTCTGCTGCTTTCCATACCGTTGACCTTTTAAAACTACTGAACACTCTTCATTCCTTTGACCTACATTGTATTGGGCAATCATGAATTAGATATAATTTCCTTTAACTGATTTTACCACCCTATCCCTTTTCCGTCAGTTCACAGAGGGGATATCCTTGTATTACCTAAAAATTAAAATGCCCAAGACTGAATCTTTTACTTATTCCCCATTTACCATTGCTCTAACAAATAAAAACTGTATTACTGTTGACAACAACACTATATGACCTTTGCTCCACGTCACTCAAAAATCTTTACTACTGCAACACCTCTGCTGTTCCTGTAATGAAGTCCATGAAGTCCATATCCTGGCTTCTATTATCCATTCTATATATTGATTTGTGTTCTATATTTATTAGTATTTATTATTCTATTCTATGTCCAAATTATAAATATAACAGGGAAAACTATAATTAGGTTTATCTCTATGTTTCCAACCACCAACATAAAAACATAACACACATCCAATGCCAAAAGAAAATATGCGGGTGTTTGAATACATTTTTCCTTCTTCTCACATTGGAAAACATGGTTTGATCATTTTATTTTAGCACTTATGGTTCATCCTTGTGTTTAACCCCTGCAAAGGGTCATGATCAGAGCCCCAACACAATACATCTTGTAAGCATGGCACTGCTAGTAATTAGTAGCTATATGTTTTTTTGCGCTACATTGGTATTGAGTTGTTAATTAGAATAAGAAGTCATGCAAAAGCTGCTCAAAAATTTTATTTCTTGTGAGGGATTGGAATATTAACATTACATTTTCACAATGCAAAGTGTTAGTGGAAATTACACAGAGCAAAATCACTTGAAAACTTTCCATAACCAGGTTTTCAACAGATTGAAATGACCTGGTATCAGCAGTTGTACAGCATTATCCTATTACTGTCAGTATCAGTAAATTTTACCATAGCATATAGGCCTTAATTCTTTTCTTCAAAATCTACCTGCATTTAAACGCATATATAATTAATGAAAAATATTTGAATTCCATGTTTCAGCAAGGTTATGTTATAGCTTTTTGTATTAATATATTTTGTTTATGTATCAGGTACATACCTGATAAAAGACTGGCGATAATTCCAACAAGAACGGTAGTAAGAGTTCCCAAAATGCTGAAGTATAAATAGGATAATGAATACCAATAATCAGCAAGCAGAGGTCTAAGAAAAGGAAAAAAAATATTAGAGAAATGTTAGCAGTGTAAAAAAATGCATGTATACAAATATAGATTATGAGTGGAGGGCAAATTAGTGCTCCCGTTTGCGCATTAACTTTGCTAGAAAGAGGCTTTTTGCGTGCGTCGGGTTGGGTGCGTATTACAAGTTGAAAATAAAAAGTTTGTGCACAAGTGCTAACCTAACGCGGGTAAAAAGTGCAACTTCAAGATAAGAATATCGCAACCGTATTAACATATTCCCCATATACTTCAAATGAGCGCAAAACTCCAATACTCGCGAACAAACCCAATCGCATTTAACCAAGTGTGCTGACCTAACATGAAATGTGAATATTTCATATTCCAAAGTTCCTCACATAGCAGAAATAAATATGATTTTTCATGTTTTCAGCTATTTTACTACGAAGGGCTCCAATGCACTTATTTAAATGTATACATATGTAATAATATGTTTATGTGTGTATATATGTCTGTAAATACATATATACACATATAAATACATATGTACACACATATAAATATATATATATTTACATACATATACATATTTAGACATGTATCTGACATCTGTATGTACAGTATCTCTATGTTAAAGCCCTTTGCCTGACTTTTTTTCTAACACCTGAGACCTTATATGTTTGAGTCCTTCTAACTTTTTACGCAATATTTTTTAAATATTTTTTTTATTGGACAGCGTTATTATGAGTGTAACTGTACTTTACCATGTACTTTTGTTGTGTTTTTTGCAACTTTTTTGTCAAGCGTAACGGTTAAGCAGAGCTCTGAAGTCGTGCTAACCCGGTGCATGCAAAAGTTCAGTTTGAACAAATGCATTTACTTTAAACTCGTAATACGAGCAATACTTCTGACAGGTGCAAAGAGCTGCGATATACCCCTTATCGCTTGCGTGCAACAGTTAGTGCACCACTTGTAATCTAGCACATAGATAAATGTCATGATTGGTAGATAGATATATCCATACATTTTTAACTTTTGCAAACCCTAATAGGCCAGATTTCATGTATTTATGTTTTTAACTTGCTAGTGACTTAGTCATTCTGACTGACTCATCAGTTCTCATTAGATCAGACCTGTCAGGATAGTTGAGAACTGAAGTTCAGAAGCACTGGAGTAGACGTGAATTTTACTATTAAAACTTACAACAGCGGTGTTTCTTTATTTTACAGAATTATCTTTCTAAAGAATTTCAGCAAATTTGCTCTTTGTGTAAACTATTATTTATTCTCAAAGTCTGCAAGTTTTAAAGTTTTAATTCCTTTCCATGTTTCATGGAGGCCAGTAACCCCGTACATATCTTAAAATAGTGCTTAATGATATCATTAGTGATGTCATAGACACAGCAAGAATGTACTCAGGCAGTTTTATTCTCCAAAAGTTATATTTTGCAAATCAAATAATTGCCTTTTAATGTTAAAACCATAAATTAAATTCTTGGACACAACTCTCTTTAAAGGGACACTGTACCCACATTTTTTCATTTGTGATTCAGATAGAGCATGCAATTTTAAGCAACTTTCTAATGTACTCCTATTATCACATTTTCTTCATTCTCTTGGTATGTTTATTTGAAAAGCAAGAATTTAAGTTTAGATGCCGGCCCATTATTGGTGAACAACCTGGGTTGTCCTTGCTGATTGGACAGCACCAATAAACAAATGCTGTCCATGGTTCTGAACCACAAATTTGCTGGCTCCTTAGCTTAGATGCCTTCTTTTTCAAATAAAGATATCAAGAGAACGAAGAAAAATTGATAACAGAAGTAAATTAGAAAGTTGCTTAAAATTGCATGCTCTATCCGAATCAGGAAAGAAAAAATTTGGGTTCAGTATCCCTTTAAGTTACGTTACTAGATTGTAGCTTGCTACAGCTAATTACTGATTTGTGGTGAATGCAAGTTCCGCATTGAGCATGTAACCCATTAATACTTCTGTTTATTGAAACACAATTAAAGGGACAGGAAACCCCAAAATTTTCTTTCATGATTTGGATATAACGTACAATTTTAAACAACTTTCCAAATTTCTTCTATTATGAAATTTGATTAACTCTCTTTAATTGCCTTAAATGGCTTTTAAAAAAATTGCATGTTCTAGGGTTGGTCCCTGAAAAATATCACGGTCAAAACAGAATTGGAAGAAAAAGATGTTTGTCGGTACAGGATTGAAGGTGCTCTAAAATTTTTACTAACAATCTGTTGGATATTGTTGAGTATTTTGCCATCTGCAGGAAAATTCTGCCCCTAACATCATGGGGGATATCTATCAAGCTGTCAACTATGCTGCATTCGCCGGCACCAATACACTCGCCTAACATCGCCTAACATTGCGGCTGCGTATCTCAATACGCTCTCCTTATTTATGACAAAAGCCAAGTACAGGGCGATAAGCATCGGACTGTTGTTAACTAACAGTTATCGATCTCGCGTCTATTCGGCTTTTTCCTACCCTGTCACTAAACGCTGCCACTATACTAAAATGTTTAACCCCTATCCCGCCACTCCCCGACATCACCGCAACCTAAATAAACTTATCAACTCCTATCCCGCCGCTCCCCGCCACCGCCGCAAACAAAATAAACTTATTAACCCCTATCCCGCCGCTCCCGCCACCGCCACCACTAAATAAAGTTATTAACCCCTAAACCTAATAACCCGCTAACTTTAAATTAAAATTACAGCATCCCTATCTTTAAATACATTTAAACTTACCTGTAGAATTAAAATAAACTATATTAAACTATTAATGAACCTACCCTATTATCCTACAATTAAATTAAACTACCAATGAAATAAACTAAATTACATATTAAAGAATCCTAACCCTACTCAAATTATTTAAATATACTATTAAACATTATTAAAAGTACTAAATTACCAAAAAAACAAACACTAAGTTACAAAAAAGAAACGAAAAATAAAAAAACACATTATCAAAAATAAAAAAATTACACCTAATCTAATAGCCCTATCAAAATAAAAAAAGCCCCCCCCAAAATAAAAAACCCATAGCCTACAATAAACTACCAATGGTCCTTAAAAGGGCCTTTTGTGTGGCATTGCCCCAAAGAAATCAGCACTTTTACCTGTAAAAAAAAATACAAACACCCCCAACAGTAAAACCCACCACCCAACCAACCAACCCCCCCAAATAAGAAAACTATCTTAAATAACCTAAGTTACCCATTGCCCTGAAAAGGGCATTTGTATGGGTATTGCCCTTAAAAGGGCATTTAGCTCTTTTACATGCCCAGACCCTAATTTAAAAATAAAACCCACCCAAAAAACCCTTAAAAAAAACCTAACACTAACCCCCGATGAACCACTTACAGTTCTTGAAGTACCGCTTGAAGGATCCATCCAGCCAGAGAAGTCATCATCCAGGCGGAAAGAAGTCTTCATCTGGGTGGCCTCTTCCATCTTCATCCATCCGGAGAGGTCCTCATCCAGGCGGCAAGAAGTCTTCATCCAGACGGCATCTTCTATCTTCATCCATATCCGGCACGGAGCGGGTCCATCCCGTAAAAAGCTGACAGGAAAATATCAGCTGCAAAAAAACAGCCCATCAGTAGTGCTAAGGTAATGCCTTGTCTTTGCTGTGATCTCATGAGATTTCAATGAAATCCCAATCCCATGAGATTTCATAAGATTTACTTAATCTGAATAGGAAAATAACATGGCTGTGCCTGCACATGACAGATGCACACTCCCTAGCTTGTCCTGGGACAAGCATCCTGACTGGCTGCTTAAAGTCTCTTTAACGTGGGGTGTGAATACTTAGGAATTTTGATGTGTATATATATATATATATATATTTTTACAACTTTTAAGGAAGAAAAATCTGAAGGGATCACATTAGTGTTCTCTCCAAAAAAGGCAGGGATTTCAGCACTCCGTATAGGTATTGTGTGTTATACACACATATAATTATTATTTAAGAAATAGGTGTTACAGGCCTCCACGCAAACAATCAACTTCTGGGTCCCCTAAACCAAAACCACACAATTTTGTTAAGAATAAAATAAGTTTATTTATGCAGACAAAAAATAAAAAGTGTAAATTAAATCAAGAATGTATTCAGTACAATAAGTACAAAGATAAAGCTGGCCAGCTCTCTCAGGTTAATATGATGCAGGTACAAGCCATAATATAGACTTTTGAGTTATTGAGCAACACCCCTACCAGTGGGTAGCCCTGTCAGCCAACAGGAATCTGCTACCATGGATAATACTGGGGATCCATGCGTAATAACTCATATGATGCACAAAACGGAAATGACAACACCTATCTCAGAGGGTAAAACTAGACAAGTCAGGAGTCTTATTACTTTGAGAAAGAAATTAGGATCTATGCCAGTTACTTTTGTGCTTGAATATAGCAATGTAACAAAGAATTACATACTTATATATTTACACATTAGTATTGAGATCACAACACCCTGACCAGAGGGTAGCACCAATGTTAATAGAGGTTCCGGCTACCTTAGTACTCATTAGGGATCTATGTATCTCTAACAAAAAATGTGTAATCACAGCGTTAGTAGGAATACTTATATAATGCAAGCAGTATATACAATGTATTAAATGGAACTTGTCATATCCTCCATGATTGTATTTTAAAGCTTAAGTATATCAACTTAAGTGTATTTTCCAGAAAAGTACATTCCATTGCAGACTCGTAAGTCCATGAATACTTTACAAATCACTTTTGTGCGTCTGTAGACCTTCTCCTTTTAAGCTTGGTGCCAGATCCGGATGCGGTGCTTGCTTGCTGTAGTTAGAAACGCTGTGTGCTGCATCGAATATTATTCATGGACTTACGAGTCTGCAATGGAATGTACTTTTCTGGAAAATGCACTTAAGTTGATATACTTAAGCTTTAAAATACAATCATGGAGGATGTGACAAGTTCCATTTAATACATTGTATATACTGCTTGCATTATATAAGTATTCCTACTAACGCTGTGATTACACATTTTTTGTTAGAGATACATAGATCCCTAATGAGTACTAAGGTAGCCGGAACCTCTATTAACATTGGTGCTACCCTCTGGTCAGGGTGTTGTGATCTCAATACTAATGTGTAAATATATAAGTATGTAATTCTTTGTTACATTGCTATATTCAAGCACAAAAGTAACTGGCATAGATCCTAATTTCTTTCTCAAGGTAATAAGACTCCTGACTTGTCTAGTTTTACCCTCTGAGATAGGTGTTGTCATTTCCGTTTTGTGCATCATATGAGTTATTACGCATGGATCCCCAGTATTATCCATGGTAGCAGATTCCTGTTGGCTGACAGGGCTACCCACTGGTAGGGGTGTTGCTCAATAACTCAAAAGTCTATATTATGGCTTGTACCTGCATCATATCAACCTGAGAGAGCTGGCCAGCTTTATCTTTGTACTTATTGTACTGAATACATTCTTGATTTAATTTACACTTTTTATTTTTTGTCTGCATAAATAAACTTATTTTATTCTTAACAAAATTGTGTGGTTTTGGTTTAGGGGACCCAGAAGTTGATTGTTTGCGTGGAGGCCTGTAACACCTATTTCTTAAATAATAATTATATGTGTGTATAACACACAATACCTATACGGAGTGCAGAAATCCCTGCCTTTTTTGGAGAGAACACTACTGTGATCCCTTCAGATTTTTCTTCCTTAAAAGTTGTAAAAATATTTGTTTACAGGGTCTGCACCCGATACTAATTAATATAAAGCAAAATTGTTATACCTTCTCCTTAACATATCTAGTTTTTTGTACACTTTGAGTGATCTTTAATGGTGGATACCCTATAGATCTATTTCTTGTTTAAAGTTGAGAAGGTTATATAGTATATTAATACTAATAGTATAGTACTTTGAATGGTGTTCTAGGCCTTTATGCGAACAGGTTCAGCTGAGGGGTCCCCGGCTAGAGCTACACAATCAATATAAACTGAAACAAAGTAATTTCCAGCATGGCCTTTGTAGTGCTTGATGAACAGTGGGAGGCAGAATTAGGTGAGACACTACATGATAATATAAATAATGACGGAGAAACAAATCTGAATATTTATAGTGCTTTTAAAAAATACAGAAACTTACTATCTAAACAGGTGAAATTAGGCGCAGAAAAATATAGCCTAGAAAACTATATCCAATTAAAAATTGTACCTAGAGGGCTCCGCCTACATCTAGATCCCGGGTCAAATCTAAGGGATGATGAGGATGGAGACATCTTTATGGAAGATTGGCATCAAAGTCTAACAAATTGTTCGTTAGACCTGATGCAAAAAATGGTGAATAAAAACAAAACTAAACTTGAGAAAATCAAAACAGAGTTAGATGAAACTCTACCAATACTAAATGAATTTGAAACAGATCAGAAGTTTGCTAAATTAAATGATGAGACTAAAGAAACAATATCTAAATTACAGCAAGAAATAAAAGTGAGAAAAAGACGTAAGTTGGCCAGAGATAAAGATGATTATAAAAAGAACCAAGTATACACCTATTTTATGAATAGGGGTTCATATGACTCAGGAACTGATGGGTCTGATATAGAGACAGAGTATTCAAAAAACGATTCAAAAAATGGGATAAGGAATTCTGTAAAAAAACAAGGAGAAGGGGAGGTAGAAAGAGACAAAGGAATAGATCCACAAATGGATCATGTCACAAATTTGAACAGAGGCCAACAACGGCCATCAAGGAATCGGTATATGGGGAGAGCCAGGGGGGGGCGTGGACCATCAGAAAACAGAATGAGAACGAGAAGGGACTTCAGAGGGGGATACTAGATACTCCCAAGAAAGAGGATGAACTCCAAATAGTGAACTTGTCCAGATTTCCACTAAATCAAGCACATATTAGCCTTCTAAAAAAAGGGCTTTCTTTCTGCCCGGCTAGAAGTCTGGACAAGTTCACAATAGTAAAAGACCTACACTTATTTGCCAGAAAAGTAGTTCTCTCCCAAGTTATGACAAAGAATAAAAGAAAAAATCCTCTTAGTCTAGATCAATCTAGAATTACAGATGAGGATAGAGATACACTTAAAGTCCTTGAGAGTCTAATAGATGAGGGCGAAATAGATGAATATTCTAATGATCCTATACTTGTACCTGAAATTGGTCCAGGTGATACATCTAATATGGTCCCTGTTACATCTAAATTTAGACCAAAATCTAGTTACATGCCCCCATTATCATTAGTACCAGCTGTGAACCTTTTTGTTAAGGAAGTCGAGAAAGAAATTGAAAAACTACCTAGTACCAAATTAATTGAAGATAATCTGACTAGTCAAGAAAGAATAGCACTTCAGGAACTTATCAATACCCCTGGCATTATAATTAAACAGGCGGATAAGGGCGGAAATTTGGTAATTATGAATGAGAGTAATTACGCATTAGAAGTTAAAAGACAACTTAACAATAAAGAACAATATCTACCCATCCAAGAGAATCCAATTACTAAAATACAAGGTGAATTATTGCACTTACTCAACAAAGCAAGAAAAGATGGTATCATTAGCAAAAAAGAGTTTGACTATCTGTACATAAAGTTTCCGAAAATACCAGTGTTCTACTGCATTCCAAAACTGCATAAAAACATGCAGGATCCCCCAGGACGCCCCATAATCTCGGGGATAGGCAGTATTACAGAACATATTGGGAACTATGTGGACAGCTACCTAAAACCGTTTGTTTCTTCAATACCTACCTTTGTACTAGACACCACCGACCTTCTAAGACAACTAGATGGGATAGAAGTTGATGAAGATATACTTTTGGTATCCCTAGACGTGGAGGCACTTTACTCTTCAATCCCTCATTCAGTAGGGATTGCAGCAGTAAAACATTTCTTAGAATCTAGGGGAAAACAATTTGACAAACACACTGAATTCTTGACTATACTTTTGAAGTTTATTTTGGAAAACAATGTGTTCAAATTTGATAACAAGTTTTATAAACAAATAAGGGGCACAGCGATGGGGGCAACATGCGCCCCATCATATGCCTGCCTACATCTAGGACTATGGGAACTCCTTACTGTCTTTGAAGAATTTAACGAGTTGATAGCCTCCTCGGTGTTAGTATGGCGTCGTTATGTGGACGACATATTCATACTTTGGAGGGGGTCAGTTGACCTTTTGAAAGAATTTGTTTCTAATTTGAATAAGAACAGATTTAACATATATCTTACGTATGAGTACAGTGCATCAGAGCTACCTTTTTTGGATATTGTAATTAAAAAAGAAGGTAACAAACTCACTACAGAAATTTACAGAAAAAGTACTGCAACAAACACTCTGCTGGTCGCTTCCAGTCACCACCCTCCGTCCCTAATTAGAGGCATTCCTACAGGACAGTTCCTCAGACTTCGGAGGAACTGTTCCAGTAAGAATAAATACAAAGCACATGCACAAGAAATGGCCAATAGATTTATAGCAAGGGGGTATTCAAAACGCAATGTAAAATATGCAATGAATAAAGCATTAAAAGCTGATAGAGATTGTCTGCTCTTCGACAAAAGAGAGAAAAGAGTAGACAATAGGATTAGGTTTATTACAGAATATAATGGACATTGGAATCAAATTCGAAATATTCTAAAAAGCAAATGGCAGTTTTTACTTTCAGACGAGAATGTTAAAGGCATGGTGGGTGATTTCCCATCACTAGTTGCACGAAGGGCTCCCAATTTAAAAGATAGATTGGTGAAGAGTGATTTCTCACGAAATCCAAAAGCACAAAATTGGCTTGAAAAACGACAAAAACTACAGGGCTGCTTCCAATGCGGCAACTGTGTTTTTTGTAAATTTATAGTAAAAACTAGTAAGTTTTCTACAGGCGAAAAAATATATGACATCAGGCAATTTATTAATTGCAAATCTGATAATATAATTTACCTACTTTACTGTCCATGTCCCTTGTATTATACAGGGAAAACCAAGAGAATCTTGAAGGATAGGGTGACAGAACACCGTAATGACATTATTAATGCAAGAGAAGGCATTATAAACAGTAACATAGCCCTGCATTTCAAATTATGCCATAACTGTTCCACTGATGACTTAAAGGTTATAGGTATTGAAAGATGTTCTCTACATGGTAGGGGTGGAGATATTGATAATCTACTACTCAGGAAAGAAGTGGCATGGATTTTTCGATTAAAAACATTGTCACCAAATGGCTTGAATGAAAAATTAGACTTCGCCCCTTTTCTATAAAAGTAACATAAAATAATGAAATCTTATTGGTTTTTCTTTTTAAAAACAAAAAATCTTAGAAAGATAGAGTTATAAAACATACATATATATTGGTTCTTACTCCCACTGTTTGTCTCGCGCAGGATTGGCCCTGCTGGAAATGATAAGAAATTTGATATATAGTGCAGACATTTCAACTTTAATTTTGATACTACATATTAACAAGCATTGAAATACCTGCTATGTTGCCAGAATGTTGCTGATTCGTGTGGCTATGATGTGAACCAATGATCTCACTGGTTACATCTGAGAAATAATTAACATTGTTTCATTTTGCACTGAGGATACTTTCACCAATCCAAGGAAAGGGCTGAGTATAAATAAAGCGCACATGGAGTTGTTTAGTATACGCCCTGAGGAAGCCCCAATGACACCTGGTCACGTGGGGGGTGAAACGGCCGTTGGCGTGTGACGTCATTTGCACAGCTGAGAACCAGCCCCTGATTGATATTCGATGCAGCACACAGCGTTTCTAACTACAGCAAGCAAGCACCGCATCCGGATCTGGCACCAAGCTTAAAAGGAGAAGGTCTACAGACGCACAAAAGTGATTTGTAAAGTATTCATGGACTTACGAGTCTGCAATGGAATGTACTTTTCTGGAAAATGCACTTAAGTTGATATACTTAAGCTTTAAAATACAATCATGGAGGATGTGACAAGTTCCATTTAATACATTGTATATACTGCTTGCATTATATAAGTATTCCTACTAATGCTGTGATTACACATTTTTTGTTAGAGATACATAGATCCCTAATGAGTACTAAGGTAGCCGGAACCTCTATTAACATTGGTGCTACCCTCTGGTCAGGGTGTTGTGATCTCAATACTAATGTGTAAATATATAAGTATGTAATTCTTTGTTACATTGCTATATTCAAGCACAAAAGTAACTGGCATAGATCCTAATTTCTTTCTCAAGGTAATAAGACTCCTGACTTGTCTAGTTTTACCCTCTGAGATAGGTGTTGTCATTTCCGTTTTGTGCATCATATGAGTTATTACGCATGGATCCCCAGTATTATCCATGGTAGCAGATTCCTGTTGGCTGACAGGGCTACCCACTGGTAGGGGTGTTGCTCAATAACTCAAAAGTCTATATTATGGCTTGTACCTGCATCATATTAACCTGAGAGAGCTGGCCAGCTTTATCTTTGTACTTATTGTACTGAATACATTCTTGATTTAATTTACACTTTTTATTTTTTGTCTGCATAAATAAACTTATTTTATTCTTAACAAAATTGTGTGGTTTTGGTTTAGGGGACCAACAAACAAAAGTTCCACACTAAGATAGAGCTTTATGTGCTGTCGACTTACCGCGTCCGGTCCTAGGGAGGGGTTTTCTCCTGTGGTTGGTCTGCGGTCTGTAACCTGATCAGCGGGCGTCCGCGATCCGTATCCGTGTGCCGATTTTCTTCTCCTTAGCCCCAAATTGAGCTCCTCAGTTTCGTCGACAACAACCAGCTTGAACCCCCGCCCTCCTCAGACGCGTGCGGCTCCTCCTATTGGCTTGCGGCCTGTGACATCATCACCCGGTGAGTGTGCCATCCAATCCACGGGAGGGGGAGGGGAGGAGGCGCAATGCCTCAACTGTGCTCTCCGTAGGGATCCAATGATTCAAGGTAAATGAAGAAAGACAGGAGCACCAGTGGATGTGTGGATCAGCGTTTTATTCACCATAAACGCTGCAATAAAAGCACTCAAAAACATATGTCAAATTGTGAAGTGCTTCAAAAAATGAAATGAAATGTACTCCGTATTTGCTGACAGCAGCTGATTGCTCAATGGGATGTAAAGGTGGTTGAACAGCTGACGCGTTTCGGCAGTGTTGCCGTAGTCTTAGCTGAGTAAAACTTAAAAACAAGCGCCCTTTTTCAAGGGCTAACCTTCCTCCCATTGGGCAATCCGTTGAGCCAATCAGGACTATCAATAATTAACAGCTGCAAGTACTATTTAAACCTCCCTGTTACTCCTTGTACCCGGATCTTATTAATACTTTATACAATACAATACAAATATTCTTTAAATGAACAGAACAAAACAAATATGCCTAATTCCCTGTATATATAAATAGAAACCAAAAATGCACATATATCTTGAACTACAAGGCCGTAGAAATATTAGTAAAAAAACATAAATACATAGGAATAAACTCCTGTCTAATATTTAGCGTAAACCATATGTTGTATATGTGCACCTGCTAAATCAGGATTACTCTTTTTCCCTTTTCTACATAAATGAGTTAAATGCACTCTAACTATACTATAATCTATTTTATTTTATTTGTTGTAGTGATGGGAATATACTATCTAATACTTCACTGAAAGAACCATTATATACCCCTTAAGGTATGTATTTGAAGAACTATTTGACCTCTTACGCCCCATTCAATATCAATAGTATTAATAGTAATGGGACTCTTGTGGTCCCTCTCAGTACCAATAATTTATCAAGTCATAGGCTGAGTTTAGTCCTGAAGGTGTTCTGGTCTTCAATTTGAAAATCCAGAACACCTCCTGTCTACCTAGGGCTTTCTCCCTATCCCCCCCTCTAGATGGCAATGGTACATATTCAATGGCTTTCCACCTGAAACTCTCTGTACTTTTTGAATGTTCAAGTGCGAAATGCTGCACTAGTGGTGTACTTGATTTTCCTGCTCTGATGGTAGAGAGATGCTCCCTAATCCGCGACCTGATCTCGCGTGTTGTTAACCCTACATATTGAACCTTGCATAAAATGCAGGTAACTAAGTATATCACATATTTGGACCTGCACGTGATGCATGTTTTTATTTCAAATTGTTGGCCTGTGACGGTGGACTGAAATGATTCCCCACATTCAACTTTCTCACAGGCCACACAATCTCTGTAGTTGCACCTGTGCATGCCTTTTATCACTAGCCATGCCGACCCCCCTGGGGGGCTTGTTTTGACCCTAGTGGGCGCTACTGAATTCCCAATGGTTTTGTTTCTCCTGTAGGAGAACTGACAACCCAAGCTGGATATGTTTGTTAAATCATCATCTGCAGAGAGCATTTTAAAGTGCGCTCTGACGATGTTACAGATCCTTGGATATTCTACTGAATAGTCTGTAAGAAATGTCATTCCTTGTTTAAAGGCTTTACTTTCTCTACTCTCTTTAGATTTTAATGTGAGTAAGCTGTCCCTATCCAGGGTCCTGACTGACTCTTGGGCGTTCTTTATTGTTATATGCGAATAACCCCTGTCTTTCAACCTTGCGGCCAATGCACCACTCTCTTCTCTCAAAATCTCTTGAGAGGCTGCAGTTTCTTTTCACCCTCATAAATTGCCCTTTAGCCACTGCTTTGAAGAGGTTCTGAGGGTGACAGCTCCTGGCGTGCAGTAGAGTATTGCCCGTAATGGGCTTTCTGTAAATAGTGGACATCACTTTTTCGCCTGTCTTTCCAATTAGAGTTACATCAAGATAATTGATGTTTGTCTCCCCAACCTCAAAGGTGAATTCTATCCCCTTGTCATTGTTGTTGAGATATTCAATGAACCCGGGGATATTGGTTAAACCCCCCTTCCACACAAAGAGAAGGTCATCAATGAACCTCTTGTAAAATATTATATCCTTTCGGTGTGGATTTCTTTCTCCAAATATGTGGTCCTCCTCCCACCAACCCATGAATAGGTTGGCGTAGGAGGGGGCAAACTTGGCCCCCATGGCCGTGCCACATATCTGGAGAAAGAAAAGGCCATTGAACTCAAAAAAGTTGTGGGTGAGTAAAAACTTGGTTACTCTTCCCACAAACTCACACAATGACAAGTCATTCCCATGGTACTTCCTCATGAAATACTCTACAGCCAGTAGTCCCTGCTCATGTGGAATTGATGAGTACAGGGACTTCACATCTACTGTGATCCAAACATATTCTTCCTTCCAGTCTATCCTGGACACCAGATTCAAAATATGTTTTGTGTCCAGGACAAAACTGGAGAGTTGTTTGATCATGGGCTGTAAAATTGCATCAAGCCACTCAGAAAGAGGCTCGAGGAGAGATCCAATGCCACTGACTATGGGTCTCCCTCTTACCTCTGTGAGTGACTTGTGCACTTTGGGAAGGTGATTAAACACTGGTGTTTTTGGACATTCAACATATAGAAAATCACCAGTGTTTTTGTCAAATATGCCAATCTCAAGACCATCATCTATGAGGTCACTTAATTTGGTTTAGGGGACCCAGAAGTTGATTGTTTGCGTGGAGGCCTGTAACACCTATTTCTTAAATAATAATTATATGTGTGTATAACACACAATACCTATACGGAGTGCTGAAATCCCTGCCTTTTTTGGAGAGAACACTACTGTGATCCCTTCAGATTTTTCTTCCTTAAAAGTTGTAAAAATATTTGTTTACAGGGTCTGCACCCGATACTAATTAATATAAAGCAAAATTTTTATACCTTCTCCTTAACATATCTAGTTTTTTGTACACTTTGAGTGATCTTTAATGGTGGATACCCTATAGATCTATTTCTTGTTTAAAGTTGAGAAGGTTATATAGTATATTAATACTAATAGTATAGTACTTTGAATGGTGTTCTAGGCCTTTATGCGAACAGGTTCAGCTGAGGGGTCCCCGGCTAGAGCTACACAATCAATATAAACTGAAACAAAGTAATTTCCAGCATGGCCTTTGTAGTGCTTGATGAACAGTGGGAGGCAGAATTAGGTGAGACACTACATGATAATATAAATAATGACGGAGAAACAAATCTGAATATTTATAGTGCTTTTAAAAAATACAGAAACTTACTATCTAAACAGGTGAAATTAGGCGCAGAAAAATATAGCCTAGAAAACTATATCCAATTAAAAATTGTACCTAGAGGGCTCCGCCTACATCTAGATCCCGGGTCAAATCTAAGGGATGATGAGGATGGAGACATCTTTATGGAAGATTGGCATCAAAGTCTAACAAATTGTTCTTTAGACCTGATGCAAAAAATGGTGAATAAAAACAAAACTAAACTTGAGAAAATCAAAACAGAGTTAGATGAAACTCTACCAATACTAAATGAATTTGAAACAGATCAGAAGTTTGCTAAATTAAATGATGAGACTAAAGAAACAATATCTAAATTACAGCAAGAAATAAAAGTGAGAAAAAGACGTAAGTTGGCCAGAGATAAAGATGATTATAAAAAGAACCAAGTATACACCTATTTTATGAATAGGGGTTCATATGACTCAGGAACTGATGGGTCTGATATAGAGACAGAGTATTCAAAAAACGATTCAAAAAATGGGATAAGGAATTCTGTAAAAAAACAAGGAGAAGGGGAGGTAGAAAGAGACAAAGGAATAGATCCACAAATGGATCATGTCACAAATTTGAACAGAGGCCAACAACGGCCATCAAGGAATCGGTATATGGGGAGAGCCAGGGGGGGGCGTGGACCATCAGAAAACAGAATGAGAACGAGAAGGGACTTCAGAGGGGGATACTAGATACTCCCAAGAAAGAGGATGAACTCCAAATAGTGAACTTGTCCAGATTTCCACTAAATCAAGCACATATTAGCCTTCTAAAAAAAGGGCTTTCTTTCTGCCCGGCTAGAAGTCTGGACAAGTTCACAATAGTAAAAGACCTACACTTATTTGCCAGAAAAGTAGTTCTCTCCCAAGTTATGACAAAGAATAAAAGAAAAAATCCTCTTAGTCTAGATCAATCTAGAATTACAGATGAGGATAGAGATACACTTACAGTCCTTGAGAGTCTAATAGATGAGGGCGAAATAGATGAATATTCTAATGATCCTATACTTGTACCTGAAATTGGTCCAGGTGATACATCTAATATGGTCCCTGTTACATCTAAATTTAGACCAAAATCTAGTTACATGCCCCCATTATCATTAGTACCAGCTGTGAACCTTTTTGTTAAGGAAGTCGAGAAAGAAATTGAAAAACTACCTAGTACCAAATTAATTGAAGATAATCTGACTAGTCAAGAAAGAATAGCACTTCAGGAACTTATCAATACCCCTGGCATTATAATTAAACAGGCGGATAAGGGCGGAAATTTGGTAATTATGAATGAGAGTAATTACGCATTAGAAGTTAAAAGACAACTTAACAATAAAGAACAATATCTACCCATCCAAGAGAATCCAATTACTAAAATACAAGGTGAATTATTGCACTTACTCAACAAAGCAAGAAAAGATGGTATCATTAGCAAAAAAGAGTTTGACTATCTGTACATAAAGTTTCTGAAAATACCAGTGTTCTACTGCATTCCAAAACTGCATAAAAACATGCAGGATCCCCCAGGACGCCCCATAATCTCGGGGATAGGCAGTATTACAGAACATATTGGGAACTATGTGGACAGCTACCTAAAACCGTTTGTTTCTTCACTACCTACCTTTGTACTAGACACCACCGACCTTCTAAGACAACTAGATGGGATAGAAGTTGATGAAGATATACTTTTGGTATCCCTAGACGTGGAGGCACTTTACTCTTCAATCCCTCATTCAGTAGGGATTGCAGCAGTAAAACATTTCTTAGAATCTAGGGGAAAACAATTTGACAAACACACTGAATTCTTGACTATACTTTTGAAGTTTATTTTGGAAAACAATGTGTTCAAATTTGATAACAAGTTTTATAAACAAATAAGGGGCACAGCGATGGGGGCAACATGCGCCCCATCATATGCCTGCCTACATCTAGGACTATGGGAACTCCTTACTGTCTTTGAAGAATTTAACGAGTTGATAGCCTCCTCGGTGTTAGTATGGCGTCGTTATGTGGACGACATATTCATACTTTGGAGGGGGTCAGTTGACCTTTTGAAAGAATTTGTTTCTAATTTGAATAAGAACAGATTTAACATATATCTTACGTATGAGTACAGTGCATCAGAGCTACCTTTTTTGGATATTGTAATTAAAAAAGAAGGTAACAAACTCACTACAGAAATTTACAGAAAAAGTACTGCAACAAACACTCTGCTGGTCGCTTCCAGTCACCACCCTCCGTCCCTAATTAGAGGCATTCCTACAGGACAGTTCCTCAGACTTCGGAGGAACTGTTCCAGTAAGAATAAATACAAAGCACATGCACAAGAAATGGCCAATAGATTTATAGCAAGGGGGTATTCAAAACGCAATGTAAAATATGCAATGAATAAAGCATTAAAAGCTGATAGAGATTGTCTGCTCTTCGACAAAAGAGAGAAAAGAGTAGACAATAGGATTAGGTTTATTACAGAATATAATGGACATTGGAATCAAATTCGAAATATTCTAAAAAGCAAATGGCAGTTTTTACTTTCAGACGAGAATGTTAAAGGCATGGTGGGTGATTTCCCATCACTAGTTGCACGAAGGGCTCCCAATTTAAAAGATAGATTGGTGAAGAGTGATTTCTCACGAAATCCAAAAGCACAAAATTGGCTTGAAAAACGACAAAAACTACAGGGCTGCTTCCAATGCGGCAACTGTGTTTTTTGTAAATTTATAGTAAAAACTAGTAAGTTTTCTACAGGCGAAAAAATATATGACATCAGGCAATTTATTAATTGCAAATCTGATAATATAATTTACCTACTTTACTGTCCATGTCCCTTGTATTATACAGGGAAAACCAAGAGAATCTTGAAGGATAGGGTGACAGAACACCGTAATGACATTATTAATGCAAGAGAAGGCATTATAAACAGTAACATAGCCCTGCATTTCAAATTATGCCATAACTGTTCCACTGATGACTTAAAGGTTATAGGTATTGAAAGATGTTCTCTACATGGTAGGGGTGGAGATATTGATAATCTACTACTCAGGAAAGAAGTGGCATGGATTTTTCGATTAAAAACATTGTCACCAAATGGCTTGAATGAAAAATTAGACTTCGCCCCTTTTCTATAAAAGTAACATAAAATAATGAAATCTTATTGGTTTTTCTTTTTAAAAACAAAAAATCTTAGAAAGATAGAGTTATAAAACATACATATATATTGGTTCTTACTCCCACTGTTTGTCTCGCGCAGGATTGGCCCTGCTGGAAATGATAAGAAATTTGATATATAGTGCAGACATTTCAACTTTAATTTTGATACTACATATTAACAAGCATTGAAATACCTGCTATGTTGCCACAATGTTGCTGATTCGTGTGGCTATGATGTGAACCAATGATCTCACTGGTTACATCTGAGAAATAATTAACATTGTTTCATTTTGCACTGAGGATACTTTCACCAATCCAAGGAAAGGGCTGAGTATAAATAAAGCGCACATGGAGTTGTTTAGTATACGCCCTGAGGAAGCCCCAATGACACCTGGTCACGTGGGGGGTGAAACGGCCGTTGGCGTGTGACGTCATTTGCACAGCTGAGAACCAGCCCCTGATTGATATTCGATGCAGCACACAGCGTTTCTAACTACAGCAAGCAAGCACCGCATCCGGATCTGGCACCAAGCTTAAAAGGAGAAGGTCTACAGACGCACAAAAGTGATTTGTAAAGTATTCATGGACTTACGAGTCTGCAATGGAATGTACTTTTCTGGAAAATGCACTTAAGTTGATATACTTAAGCTTTAAAATACAATCATGGAGGATGTGACAAGTTCCATTTAATACATTGTATATACTGCTTGCATTATATAAGTATTCCTACTAACGCTGTGATTACACATTTTTTGTTAGAGATACATAGATCCCTAATGAGTACTAAGGTAGCCGGAACCTCTATTAACATTGGTGCTACCCTCTGGTCAGGGTGTTGTGATCTCAATACTAATGTGTAAATATATAAGTATGTAATTCTTTGTTACATTGCTATATTCAAGCACAAAAGTAACTGGCATAGATCCTAATTTCTTTCTCAAGGTAATAAGACTCCTGACTTGTCTAGTTTTACCCTCTGAGATAGGTGTTGTCATTTCCGTTTTGTGCATCATATGAGTTATTACGCATGGATCCCCAGTATTATCCATGGTAGCAGATTCCTGTTGGCTGACAGGGCTACCCACTGGTAGGGGTGTTGCTCAATAACTCAAAAGTCTATATTATGGCTTGTACCTGCATCATATTAACCTGAGAGAGCTGGCCAGCTTTATCTTTGTACTTATTGTACTGAATACATTCTTGATTTAATTTACACTTTTTATTTTTTGTCTGCATAAATAAACTTATTTTATTCTTAACAAAATTGTGTGGTTTTGGTTTAGGGGACCCAGAAGTTGATTGTTTGCGTGGAGGCCTGTAACACCTATTTCTTAAATAATAATTATATGTGTGTATAACACACAATACCTATACGGAGTGCTGAAATCCCTGCCTTTTTTGGAGAGAACACTACTGTGATCCCTTCAGATTTTTCTTCCTTAAAAGTTGTAAAAATATTTGTTTACAGGGTCTGCACCCGATACTAATTAATATAAAGCAAAATTTTTATACCTTCTCCTTAACATATCTAGTTTTTTATATATATATATATATATATATATATATATATATATATATATATATATATAAGAGCACGCTATCTCCTTATCCCTTCCAAGATGGAAATTAGCTTTTATTACTACCCTTATCTATATTGTGATAGGGATTAAGTGCAGCTTTCATGAGAATTCTTGTATTGTTACCTTGCATTTATGTATAGAATATGTGCATCAGGGTGTGTGTTGCTGAATAATTATTTATCTTGATAAAATTTGGATTAACCTACTTGAAATGCCATTATTGGTGTAAATTGATCTTTTAGTATATCTTTAAAATACATTTTCAAAATATAATTGGAAATATATTTAAAATAGGAGATATTTCAGAAATAAATACCACACTGGATCTAAGCAGTTTAAGCTCAAGTTCATAAA
Source organism: Bombina bombina (assembly GCF_027579735.1). Lineage (NCBI taxonomy): Eukaryota > Metazoa > Chordata > Amphibia > Anura > Bombinatoridae > Bombina > Bombina bombina. The sequence goes on along the minus strand of NC_069504.1, from coordinate 346,260,215 downwards.
CATGGCCTGATTCAGATTGCATGAAAAAATCAATAGACATATTATCTACTGGTCGATCTATTCCAGCTATTCAGGCTAACCCTACTTGTAATTCATTGCTTAAAGGGACATAAAACCCATTTTTTATTTCAAGATTCAGATAAAACAACTTTCCAATGTACTTAAATGATCTAATTAGCTTTCTTCACTTGGTATCCTTTGTAGAAAAGCATACCTAGGTAGGCTCAGGAACAATATTGCACTGCTGGGAGCTAGCTGCTGATTGGTAGCTGCATATATATGCTTCTTATGATTGGCTGACCTGATGTTTCCCAATAGCTCCCAGTAGTGGATTGCCGCTCTTTTAACAAAGGATGCCAAGAGAATTAAGCAAATTTGACATTATAAAGAAATTGAAAAGCTGTTTAAAATAGTATTTTCTACCAGAATCCTTTTTTGTCCCTTTAAGTACTTGTGTGGAGTGCTTTTATCAGACAATCTTTGGTCTACAGATAAAGGATGTTTGTCAAAGGCTGCTTCTAATACTCCCAATACTGTATCTACTTTATTTTTTTATATGCAGTGGTTGCATAAGTTTGTACTATTACCTACCATTAAATATTTTGATGGTTTATTCTGTCTCGCTAAATTATCTCATTATCTTTTCCACCTTTTTATCCAAATCCAATCCATTCAATAAGAATTTACATCATAAGCTTTTTATGGAGTTTTATGATTCAAACTATTTCCACTTGGTATATCAGAGAGGATTTTTTTGGACTTTTCAAATTCAACATTTTTTTTTAATCTAAAATTGTTGGCACTACCATCTTATATAATAGGCTATAGAGGTATCTCAAAGCTATTTACATTCACTTGGTGCTCTGTGTTAAGATAAAAAAAGAGAAATAAAAGGGCATTTTAGTAAAAAATAAAATCTATTCTTTAATAAATTTTAAAATTGTGTATAGCTCTATAATTTTATTAAATTAACAATAAATAATATATTTTAAAAATTAGATTGCACTAAAATGTCCCCATTCTCTCTTAATGCCCATTTTTGCCTGTTTTGAATTGTATTTTGTGGCTGTTCACACATATTTCTTAGTGTTAAAGCTTTTGTGCTTAACTCAAAATCCAAATTTTTTGGTTTCATATAGGGTGACAATATTGCCGCTTTAAAAAGGGACACATATGAAAAATACATATGTCAGGGTTCATATACAAAAAATTATTTAAACAGCTCTGAAAACAGCCCTAACCTGGGCTACCACTAGAAATGTTGGGGCCCCTTACTTAACCATTGATCACCCCCCCCCCCATTTGACATGTGCTATTTTTGACCAAGTGACTAAAACGTATATGCACTTTATTCTTAAGTGTAGTCAAACTTGGAAATGTTGTAAAGGTAGTAACACACAAACACAGACACACCCATACACTGAAACACACACTCACACATAAGGATTCACATATAGACATGCAGCAGACACGCAAAGAAACACACAAACACACTGAGACACAGACACCCAAATAGACACTCAGCACTTGTTTACATTGTCCTGACAAGTAATGGCGTAGACTACAGTTTTGTCAAAAAGGAGATTTACAAGACAAAATATCAAGTTCTGATTATCTTTTTGTCAAGGAAGAGGCCAACTACATGATGACAACAGCATGCAGTGGCTGAAAGAAAGAGCCATGAATTGCCTAAACAATAATTTAAAGGTTAAGTGGTGGATTGGTGACTTCCGGAAGGTCTCATTAGTCTCAAAATCTGTAGAAAGATGTGAATAATCAGTAGTAAGGTCACAATGTCCTAAAAAAGGAACAGACATAGGACACACACAAAATCACAAACTTGCACATACACCAAAGGAAACACCCACAGAGCCTCAGAAAACACACAAAGACATACACACACACACAGACACCCACATTAAACACACAAAGACATACACACACAGAGAAACACCCACAGAAAACACACAAAGACATACATGCACACACACCCTCACTGAGACACCCACAGAAAACACACAGACATATGCACACACCATCACAGAGAAATCCACAGAAATCACACAGACATACATACACACACACACCCTCACAGAGACACCCACAGAAAATGCACAAAGACCTACATATGCACACCCTCACAGAGACATCTGCAGAAAACACAGATATACATACACACACACCCTCACAGAGACATCCACAGAAAACACATAAAGACATACACACCCACCCTCACAGAGGCATCCACAGAAAATACACAAATACATACATATACACACACACCCCCTCACAGAGACACCCACAGAAAATGTACTAACAAATACGCACACACCCTCACAGAGACATCCACAGAAAATGCACAAAGAGACACACACACACACACCCTCACAGAGACATGCACAGACATATGCACACATCCTCACAGAGACATCCACAGAAAACACACAAAGAAAAACGCACACACTCTCACAGAGACACCCACAGAAAATGCACAAAGACATATGCACACACCCACACATAGACATCGACAGAAAACACAGACATACATACACACACCCTCACAGAGACATCCACAGAAAACACACAAAGACATACATACACACACCCTCACAGAGACATCCACAGAAAATGCACAAAGACACACACACATACACACCCTCACAGAGAGACATCCACAGAAAACACAGACATACATACATACACCCTCACAGAGACATCCACAGAAAACACACAAAGACATACACACACACCCTTACATAGACATCCACACTCAAAGAGACACCAACAAAGCACAAAGATATAAACACAGACACCCACAGAAACACTCACAGGAGGTAAAATTTCTGCACATTGTCATCCCTTAAATCAACAGTGTGTGACATGCATGATAAAAAATAGCAGAAATTTAGAGATCACTTTTTAAAGAATCATATTTGTAAATGTGTAAAGAAAAATAGTTCTGTGAATTCAAAATTGTACATTAACTATCTGTCAGAATGGGTATATCAAGAAAAGTACTTTTGAAAGGTTAACATATGTTTGTTTCCAACCCCCATTTTCCCCAACCAAGAGCATCACTTCAAATCTGGTGTACAAATGTTCCCATTTGTCAGCTGTACTTATGGATTTTGAAAATGCTGCACTCTATATGGTCTTGATGGAACCATAAGCTGTGGTACTCAGTTTCATACTATTAGATCTGGTTAAATGCAGTAGTTAGGCTTGCTTGTTTGTATTTCAAAATTAAGTCAGCTGTAGTGTAAACTGAACAGTTTTAAGTTAACCTGTATTATTTCACACACTGAGCAATCTTAGCCTGAGAGTATAACATTTTAAGCAGATGTAAAATCTTAGATAAAATGCCTCCTGGCATCTGGAAAGTCATTGCATAAAGGGTCAGTAAACTGGAATGTAACTAAAATGTATATATAAATAAAACAATTATATCTGCCAAAAGGGCAACTACCATTTGTGTATTGAGGAGGAAACATTTATGCATGGTTTTAAATATAGCATTTCTACAGCATTGTCAAATAATCATATTTACACTGTTGCATATTGTTTAAAAAAAAAATGTTTTTATGGACCCCTGGCCCCACCATACAACTACCACACTGAAGTTACAATCTGAAATTGCACAAAGAAATAAAAAACATTTACTAATTAAGTCCTATCTCTTCTGCAAATGAAAGTGATCTGCCGTCTGACTCAGGCACACACTGTACAAACTGAAGTGCCAAGCCTCACACTGTGCATAGTGCACACTCAGAAATCCTCTCAAATGCTAATGCTTTACTCCTTGTAATGACATTTCCCATGCTTAATACGCTGCTGTAGCGCCCTCTGTTGGCTGCCAATTTTTTTTTTTAATAATAGTTATGCTTGCCTCATGGGGCCCCCTGGCCCAGTGGACCCCTGAGAGTAGTCACCCCTTTCACCCCCTTAATACGGCCCTGGCCCTGACATATGTATTTTTCCTATGTGTCCCTTTTTAAAGCGGCAATATGGTCACCCTTTTTATATAAAGTTAAAAATATAATTCAAACCACACCTTTAAACTATTAAAATTTAAATCTCAATGTTACTCTATGAGTGTGATGAAGTGTTTGGAGGTTTAAAATGTTAATTATTAAATTAATCAAAATTATTAATTTATCATATTTCATGAATTATCATTACTAGGTAACATATTAGTCACTCATCATCACTATTGAATTAATTATTTGTAAATCTTTACTTTTGCTTTCATGAATCCTTAAGACAACTTACTGGAAAAGCTCCCAATACACCTGTTTCCTATCATATATATTTTTATATATATATATATTTTTATGGGTTTAACTAGTTTTATCATTTGTTTTTAATTATTTGTTTTTCTAATTTAACAATCGATTCCATTCTTTTCAAAATTCTCATTTGATATCCGAAATATAGATAGATTATTTTTTAAATATCAAAACTATTACAATGTTTCTGTGTCAAACACAGCCAAGGTTGATAATTCCAATGATAGTTGATCTCTATTTAACAAAAAAAAAAAACGAATTTAAACAACAGATAGTGGCTGTTGATTACTAAAAAACAGAACGGGTTACTGGAGTCCATGTGAGTTTTGCAAATGGATAGAATTGTGTTTCTGATAAGTATTAACCATTCTGAATGCATCTGTATGTGAGCAAGATGGGTGTATATATATATATATATATATATATATACATACACGGTCACTGGATGTTACCCATGGCTGGCAGCCGTAAATCCTGGGATAGCCAAAAAAGCAGGCAGACACGGGATTTCCTCAATCGCCTTTATTCAGCAATGAAAGGCTAGTATCCAAACGTTTCGGCTATCGCAGGAGCCTTTCTCATTTGAAGCCAAACAGTCTGTGTCTGCCTGCTTTTTTGGATATCTCAGGATTTACGGCTGCCAGCCGTAGGTAACATCCAGTGACTGTGTATACATATTTTCTGCAGAGCACCAGGTGATTGAACTGTTGGAGTGTGCCGTGTGCCTGCATCTATATATATATATATATATATATATATATATATATATATATATATATATATAAAAAAACAGCAGTGTGTGCGCACTCTCACCAAAAGAGCAACAGCTGCCATGGTGCTCTTAGAATAAGAAGTCCAAAGAGAGAATAAAGCACTCGCTGGTCTTCAGTCAACAAACTAACAAATGTAATATTAATGTGACGTTTTGGGGTGAACAAGCCCCTTCCTCTGACAAGGGGCTTGTTCACCCCGAAACTTCCCATTAATTATACATTTGTTAGTTTGTTGACTGAAGACCAGCGAGTGCTTTATTCTCTCTTTGGACTATATATATATATATATATATATATATATATATATATATATATATACACACACAGTATATAATATATGTAATATTCAGTATTATTCAGTATTTATTCAGTATTTTTCCAGTACAGAAATGGTGTTATAATTTAAATTGTGAAAACAATGACAAACATGAATGACGACATTGAGATCAACCCTTCAGAAGCTCTTCTTATTGATTGGAGTAGCATTGAAATTGAACAACTGTGTATGTGATCTTGGTTATGTTTGAGCTTGTGATAAATGTACTTGTGACATGTATGTGCTGGGTGCTGTTGTGTGTGCAGCCTGAGGTCTGTACCTTTAAAAAACATTGATTTTTTTTTATTGAAAAAATTTACCAATGAGATTATACTTACTCTAAGGCTTGTAGAATAGGTCAATGCCTATTATGGGCCAGATTACAAGTGGTGTGCTAACATTTGGCTTGCACGTCAACTATGCTAAAAGTAAACGTGGGTTAGCGCATATATTACAAGTTGAAAGTAAAAAGTATCATGACTACATTAACTTCTTCTCCCTCACTTCAATGAAGTGCGCTGATAAAAAGAAAAAGCACAATAAACTGAGACCAACTACCACTAGATGATTATTTTCTTCTAAGTTAAGAACATTGGAATGTTAAATATCTATATTAAAAACACAGTTAAACACATTCTAATATTTAAAATAAATTTAAAAAATGATTTATCATGTTTAAAGGTATTTGAGTAGGAAGGGCTTCAAAGTGAACATATACTGTATGTATATATATATATATATATATATATATATATATATATATATATATATATATATATATATATATATATATATATATATATATATATATATATATTTGTATACATGTGTAAATATGTATAAATATCTGCAGGGCCGTTTCTAGGGGCGGGTGGGCCGGGGCGCATTAGGGAGCAGTGGGGAACACTTTAAAATATTTTTTTTTTTTAAATGTGTTAAAGTGGCAGTGCTTGCTTGATAAACCACTGGTATAGCAAAGGTTAAAATACACAGATCACAAGCATATACATTTTTGAAAGGAAGCTGTTATGTTAATTGGCTGCATTGGATGTCAATCATACTAATGGAGCAACAAGATCACAAAGGGGGCGTGTTAAGACCGGTTAAAGGATTACTTTCTGTTATAATTTTTAAGCTAAACAACTAACATATTAAAGTTAAAAAACATTAATTAAAACCTACTGACCTATATTTTCTCCAAAACGAAGTTTCATAACGTTCTAAAAGTTATATCTTTTATTCGCCGATGATGTCACGTTATCCTGCCCACTATTTTCAGCACTGAGTGTTCAAAATAATTAAACCAATAACTTTGTGTTTAAAGCGCCATTTTGAAACCTAGGTATTGTAAACGGATTGGTACAGAGCAAAGGATACCCACGGAGTGGGTTTGGAAAACAATTAAATTTGCAGACAAGATTTCTGATATACAGTAGAGATATGTTAATGAAATGTTATTGATAAAAAGAGTATTTGGGGTAGTTAGTTAGTAACAGGCATAGAAAATATTTACTTACAGTGGCCCTTTAACTACTTAGAGCTAAAACTGAAAGTAAAAAGGAGATGAATCACCCTGAGGAAAGTAGGACACTATCTCACTTATCTCTGTCACTAAAGAGGTGATGCTTTATGTATATTATTCATTTGATATGTACAGTACATATTTTTTCGTTTTACTGAGCTAAATTAAAAAGGTGCTTTATAAAAATTGGGTTTCCACATACTAAGGAACAGGTTTTCTGTTAAGGACTGTTGAATTAAAAAAAAAATCTTTTTGACATTATGCCTTTTTTATGTGTATTTATTTACTTATTGTTTACAAATGTTTAATAATGATGGGTGTGTGTATGCGTCATTTACTCCATAATAACAAAACTCACATGTGAGTGCTTGTTTCTGCTATTACTGCCTGTGTGTGTGTGTGTCTAGCTATCCCTGCCTGTGTGTGTGTATCTGCCTATTACTGCCTGAGTGTGTGTGTATGCCTATCTATCCATGCCTGTGTGTGCATGTCTCTCTCTATTACTGCCTGTGTGTGTGCATGTCTCTGTCTATTACTGCTTGTGTGTGCATGCCTCTGTCTATTACTGCTTGTGTGTGCATGTATATGCCTATTACTGCCTGAGTGTGTGTGTATGCCTATCTATCCCTGCCTGTGTATGCATGTCTCTGTCTATTACTGCCTGTGTGTGCATGTCTCTGTCTATTACTGCCGGTGTGTGCATGTCTCTGTCTATTACTGCTTGTGTGTGCATGTCTCTGTCTATTACTGCCTGTGTGTGCATGTCTCTGTCTATTACTGCCTTTGTGTGAATGTCTTTGTCTATTACTGTCTGTGTGTGCATGGCTCTGTCTATTACTGCCTGTGAGTGCACGTCTCTGTCTGTTACTGCCTGTGTTTGCATATCTCTGTCTATTACTGCCTGTGTGTGCATGTCTCTGCCTATTGCTGCCTGTGTGTGAATGCCTGTCTATTACTGTCTGTGTTAATGTCTGTCTATTGCCTGTGAGTGCTTGTCTCTGTCTATTACTGTCTGTGTGTGCACGTCTCTGTCTATTACTTACTGTCTGTGTGTGCACAGCTCTGTCTATTACTGCCTGTGAATGCATGTCTCTGTCTATTACTGTCTGTGAGTGCATGTCTCTGTCTATTACTGTCTGTGAGTGCATGTCTCAGTCTATTACTGTCTGTGAGTGCATGTCTCTGTCTATTACTGTCTGTGTGTGCATGTCTCTGTCTATTACTGCTGGTGTGTATAGTATATTTGAAAAATAAACAGCTATTAAAGTTCTTTATCAAATTATTTATGTGCAAAAGTCTCATAAACTTTAATAGTGAATTTTGTAAAAAGAAAATTGTTATATCTTTTCTAAATAATTGTAATAGACCCCATGAATATGTTACAAATACACCAAGTGATATATTGCAATCCCTTAGAAAATCTTACCTGATTACTTTTTTGCAAAGTTCAACTTTAAAGTCTATTGGAAGTTTTGTAGATACATTTTGAATAAGAATTTAAAGGGATTGATATGCATTAAACAAATAAATATGCACAGCTATAAGAAAAGTATAAATATAATGGCAATTAGTAAAAGATATAAAGATATTTTTAGATATCAATATATTTGGAAAAAACATTGTAGTAGAAAAAGGACATATTTAAAGGGATAGGAAAGTCAAATGTAAACTTTCATAATTGAGGATACACCTAAAAAATTTAAGACAATTCTAATATTCTTGTTCTCTTGGTATCCATTGTTGAAAAGCATATGTACATATCCTTAGCAGCACCAATGCACTACTAGGAGCTAACTGGTGGTTGGCCACAACACACATTTGTCTCTTGCCATTTGCTCGCCAGGTGTGTTCAGCTAGGTCCCAGTAGTGCACTGCTGCTTTGGAGCTGACCTCTAAATGACAGAGTGACATGCAAGGTCTAGGAGGGGGACTTTAGAATTTGTGAGGGGGGCGCATTTTGGAATTTTGCCCTGGGAGCCAGATTCTCTAGAAACGGCCCTGAATACCTGTATATGTATGTATATACATATTTACACATGTAAACACATAAATACACATGTATATAAATACACACATATACACATATTTAGACATATTTGTATACATAATAGCCCTTCACAGTCAAATATCCCTTTTAACCCTTAAAAAATATTTTTATTAATATTGAAATTCAATATTTATTTTTTTATCAGAATATGTATATATGAGTGTAATATTTTGTTATAAAGCATTTATGTTTTGTTTGGTGCAACAATTTGTTTTTTAAAACCTCACACTGTGACATCTATTTATCAAGCCGTCAACTGACTTGCATTCGACAGCACCAATACACTTGCCTAAGATCGCCTAACATCGCTGCCGCGGACCTGAATACGTTCTCCAAAATTATCAAAAAAGCTGTCAAAAAGCCGCGCACTAAGTACGGTGCGATGAGCAGCAGACTGTTGTTAACTAACAGTCATCGATCTCGCTGCTCTTCGGCTTTTTTACTTGGTACCCTGTCACTAAACACCCACACTATACTATACTGTTTACCCCCTAAACCGCTGCTCCCGGACCCCTCTGCAACTCTAATAAATGTATTAACCCCTAAACCGCCTCTCCCGGACCCCGCCGCAACTAAATAAACTTATTAACCCCTAAACCGCCGCTCCCGGAGCCCACGCCACCTACATTATAATTATTAACCACTAATCTGCCGCCCCTACACCATCGCCACCTACATTATATTTATTAACCCCTAATCTGCCCCCCTACACCGCCGCCACCTACCTACATTTATCAACCCCTAATCTGCTGCCCCCAATGTCGCCGCCACTATATTAAATTTATTAACCCCTAAACCTAAGTCTAACCCTAACCCTAACAACCCCTAACTTAAATATAATTTAAATAAATCTAAATAAATATTACTATCATTAAATCAATTATTCCTATTTAAAACTAAATACCTGTAAAATAAACCCTAAGATAGCTACAATATAACTAATAGTTACATTGTAACTATCTTAGGCCTAGATTTCGAGTTTGGCTTTAGCCGTGAAAACCAGCGTTAGAGGCTCCTAACGCCGGTTTTAGGCTACCTCCGGTATTTGGAGTCACTCAAAAAAGGGTCTAACGCTCACTTTTCAGCCGCAACTTTTCCATACCACAGATCCCCTTACGTAAATTGCGTATCCTATCTTTTCAATGGGATTTTTCTAACTCCGGTATTTAGAGTCGTGTCTGAAGTGAGCGTTAGAAATCTAACGACAAAACTCCAGCCGCAGGAAAAAAGTCAGTAGTTAAAAGCTTTCTGGGCTAACGCCGGTTCATAAAGCTCTTAACTACTGTACTCTAAAGTACACTAACACCCATAAACTACCTAAGTACCCCTAAACCGAGGTCCCCCCACATCGCCCCCACTCGATTAAATTTTTTTAACCCCTAATCTGCCGACCTCCACCTACGTTATAGCTATGTACCCCTAATCTGCTGCCCCTAACACCGCCGACCCCTATATTATATTTATTAACCCCTAATCTGCCCCCCACAACGTCGCCTCCACCTGCCTACACTTATTAACCCCTAATCTGCCGAGCGGACCACACCGCTATCATAATAAAGTTATTAACCCCTAATCCGCCTCACTAACCCTATAATAAATAGTATTAACCCCTAATCTGACCTCCCTAACATCGCCGACACCTAACTTCAAACATTAACCCCTAATCTGCCAACTGGAGCTCACCGCTATTCTAATAAATGTATTAACCCCTAAAGCTAAGTCTAACCCTAACACTAACACCCCCCTAATTTAAATATAATTTAAATCTAACTAAATAAATTAACTCTTATTAAATAAATTATTCCTATTTAAAGCTAAATACTTACCTGTAAAATAAATCCTAATATAGCTACAATATAAATTATAATTATATTATAGCTATTTTAGGATTAATATTTATTTTACAGGTAACTTTGTATTTATTTTAACCAGGTATAATAGCTATTAAATAGTTAAGAACTATTTAATAGCTAAAATAGTTAAATTAATTACAAAATTACCTGTAAAATAAATCCTAACCTAAGTTACAATTAAACCTAACACTATACTATCATTAAATTAATTAAATAAAATACCTACAATTACCTACAATTAAACCTAACACGACACTATCAATACATTAATTAAATACAATACCTAAAAATAACTACAATGAAATAAACTAACTAAAGTACAAAAAATAAGAAAGAACTAAGTTACAAAAAATAATAAAATATTTACAAACATAAGAAAAATCTTACAACAATTTTAAACTAATTACACCTACTCTAAGCCCCCTAATAAAATAACAAAGCCCCCCAAAATAAAAAATGCCCTACCCTATTCTAAATTAATAAAGTTCAAAGCTCTTTTACCTTACCAGCCCTGAGCAGGGCCCTTTGCGGGGCATGCCCCAAAGAATTCAGCTCTTTTGCCTGTAAAAAAAACCATACAATATCCCCCCCAACATTACAACCCACCCCCTACATACCCCTAATCTAACCCAAACCCCCCTTAAATAAACCTAACACTAAGCCCCTGAAGATCTCCCTACCTTGTCTTCACCTCACCGGGTTCAGCAATTGGTCCAGAAGAGGGTCCGAAGTCTTGATCCAAGCGGAGCAAGAAGAGGTCCTCCATCCGGTAGAAGTCTTCATCCAAGCGGGGCAGAAGAGGTCTTCCATCCGATTGAAGTCTTCATCCAAGCGGGATCTTCTATAGTCATCCATCCGGAGCGGAGCGGCAGCATCCTGAAGACCTCCGACGCGGAACATCCATCCTGGCCGACGACTGAACGATGAATGACGGTTCCTTTAAATGACGTCATCCAAGATGGCGTCCCTCGAATTCCGATTGGCTGATAGGATTCTATCAGCCAATCGGAATTAGGGTAGGAATATTCTGATTGGCTGATTCCATCAGCCAATCAGAATATTCCTACCTTAATTCCGATTGGCTGATAGAATCCTATCAGCCAATCGGAATTTGAGGGAGGGGGGTATTGTATGTTTTTTTTTACAGGCAAAAGAGCTGAACTTCTTGGGGCATGCCCCGCAAAGGGCCCTGTTCAGGGCTGGTAAGGTAAAAGAGCTTTGAACTTTAGTAATCTAGAATAGGGTAGGGCATTTTTTTATTTTGGGGGGCTTTGTTATTTTATTAGGGGGCTTAGAGTAGGTGTAATTAGTTTAAAATTGTTGTAATATTTTTCTTATGTTTGTAAATATTTTATTATTTTTTGTAACTTAGTTCTTTTTTATTTTTTGTACTTTAGTTAGTTTTTTTCATTGTAGTTATTTGTTGGTATTGTATTTAATTAATTTATTGATAGTGTAGTGTTAGGTTTAATTGTAGGTAATTGTAGGTATTTTATTAAATTAATTTATTGATAGTGTAGTGTTAGGTTTAATTGTAACTTAGGTTAGGATTTATTTTACAGGTAAATATGTGATTATTTTAACGATTTTAGCTATTAAATAGTTCTTAACTATTTAATAGCTATTGTACCTGGTTAAAATAAATACAAAGTTACCTGTAAAATAAATATTAATCCTAAAATAGCTATAATATAATTATAATTTATATTGTAGCTATATTAGGATTTATTTTACAGGTAAGTATTTAGCTTTAAATAGGAATAATTTATTTAATAAGAGTTAATTAATTTCGTTAGATAAAAATTATATTTAACTTAGGAAGGTGTTAGTGTTAGGGTTAGACTTAGCTTTAGGGGTTAATACATTTATTAGAATAGCGGTGAGCTCAAGTCGGCAGATTAGGGGTTAATAATTGAAGTTAGGTGTCGGCGATGTTAGGGAGGGCAGATTAGGGGTTAATACTATTTATTATAGGGTTAGTGAGGCGGATTAGGGGTTAATAACTTTATAATAATAGCGGTGCGGTCCGCTCGGCAGATTAGGGGTTAATAAGTGTAGGCAGGTGGAGGCGACGTTGTGGGGGGCAGATTAGGGGTTAATAAATATAATATAGGGGTCGGCGATGTTAGGGCAGCAGATTAGGGGTACATAGGGATAATGTAAATAGCGGCGGTTTACGAAGCGGCAGATTAGGGGTTAATAATAATATGCAGGGGTCAGCGATAGCGGGGTGGCAGATTAGGGGTTAATAAGTGTAAGGTTAGGGGTGTTTAGACTCGGGGTACATGTTAGAGTGTTAGGTGCAGACGTAGGAAGTGTTTCCCCATAGCAAACAATGGGGCTGCGTTAGGAGCTGAACGCGGCTTTTTTGCAGGTGTTAGGTTTTTTTTCAGCTCAAACAGCCCCATTGTTTTCTATGGGGGAATCGTGCACGAGCACGTTTTTGAGGCTGGCCGCTTGCGTAAGCAACTCTGGTATCGAGAGTTGAAGCTGCGTTAAATATGCTCTACGCTCCTTTTTTGGAGCCTAACGCAGCCTTTATTTGGACTCTCAATACCAGAGTTATTTTTATGGTGCGGCCAGAAAAAAGCCAGCGTTAGCTTTTCGGGTCGTTACCGACAAAACTCTAAATATAGCCGTTAGGGTTTATTTTTATTTCACAGGCAACTTTGTATTTATTTTAACTAGGTAGAATAGTTACTAAATAGTAACTATTTAATAACCTCCTAGTTAAAATAAATACAAATATACCTGTAAAATAAAACCTAGCCTAATTACATCTAGCACTACACTATAATTAAATAAATTCCTTTAACTAAATACAATTAAATACAATTAAATAAAATGATCTAAAGTAAAAAACAAACAAACAAACACTAAATTACAGAAAATAATAAACAAAGTACAAGATTTTTAAACTAATTACACCTAATCTAATCCCCCTAACAAAATAAAGACGCTCCCCCAAAATAAAAAAAAGCCCTACCCTACACTAAATTACAAATAGCCCTTAAAAGGGCCTTTGTGGGGCATTGCCCTAAAGTAATCGGCTCTTTTACCTGTAAAAAAAAAATGACAACCCCCCCCAACATTAAAACCCACCACCCACACAATCAACCCTACTCTAAAACCCACCCAATCCCCCCTTAAAAAAACCTAACACTAACCCCTTGAAGATCACCCTACCTTGAGAAGTCTTCACCCAACCGGGCCGAAGTCCTCAACAAAGCCGTTGGTTTCTCCAGACGGGCAGAAGTGGTCCTCCAGATGGACAGAAGTGGTCCTCCAGACAGACAGAAGTCTTCATCCAGGCGGCATCTTCTATCTTCATCCATCCGGCACGGAGCGACTCCATCTTTAAGACATCCGACGCGGAGCATCCTCTTCTTTTGATGGCGTCCCTTCAATTCCGATTGGCTGATAGAATTCTATCAGCCAATCGGAATTAAGGTAGAAAAAATCCTTTTGGCTGATTGGATCAGCCAATAGGATTGAAGTTCAATCCTATTGGCTGATTGGATCAGCCAATAGGATTGAGCTCGCATTCTATTGGCTGTTCCAATCAGCCAATAGAATGCAAGCTCAATCCTATTGGCTGATTGCATCAGCCAATAGGATTTTTCCTACCTTAATTCCGATTGGCTGATAGAATTCTATCAGCCAATTGGAATTGAAGGGACGCCATCTTGGATGATGTCATTTAAAGGAACCTTCATTCTTCAGTCGCCCTTCGAAAGAAGAGGATGCTCCATGTCGGATGTCTTGAAGATGGACCTGCTCCACGCCGGATGGATGAAGATAGAAGATGCCACCTGGATGAAGACTTCTGCCCGTCTGGGGACCACTTCTGCCCATCTGGAGGACCACTTCTGCCAGCTTTGTTGAGGACTTCGGCCCGGTTGGGTGAAGACATCTCAAGGTAGGGTGATCTTCAAGGGGTTAGTGTTAGGTTTTTTTAAGGGGGGATTGGGTGGGTTTTAGAGTAGGGTTGGTTGTGTGGGTGGTGGGTTTTAATGTTGGGGAGGCTTGTAATTTTTTTTTACAGGTAAAAGAGCTGATAACTTTGGGGATTAGGTGGAATTAGTTTAAAAATCTTATACTTTGTTTATTATTTTCTGTAATTTAGTGTTTGGTTTTTTTTTGTACTTTAGATAATTTTTTTAATTGTATTTAGTTTAGGGAATTTATTTAATAATAGTGTAGTGTTAGGTGTAGTTGTAACTTAGGTTAGGTTTTATTTTACAGGTATATTTGTATTTATTTTAACTAGGAAGTTATTAAATAGTTAATAACTTTTTAATAACTATTCTATCTAGTTAAAATAAATACAAAGTTGCCTGTAAAATAAAAATAAACCCTAAGATAGCTACAATGTAACTATTAGTTATATTGTAGCTATCTTAGGGTTTATTTTACAGGTATGTATTTAGTTTTAAATAGGAATAATTTATTTAATGATAGGAATATTTATTTAGATTATTTAAGTTATATTTAAGTTAGGGGGTGTTAGGGTTAGGGTTAGACTTAGGTTTAGGGGTTAATAAATTTAATATAGTGGTAGCGATGTTGGGGCGGCAGATTAGGGGTTAATAAATGTAGGTAGGTGGGGGGCTTGCGGCGGTGTAGGAGGGGCAGATTAGGGGTTAATAAATATAATGTAGGTGGCGGCGGTGTAGGGGGCGGCAGATTAGGGGTTAATAAGTATAATGTAGGTGACGGTGGGCTCCGGGAGTGACAGTTTAGGGGTTAATAAGTTTATTTAGTTGCGGCAGGGTCTGGGAACGGCGGGATAGGGGTTAATAACTTTTATTTAGGTGGTGACGGTGTAGGGACGGCAGATTAGGGGTTAATAAGTATAATGTAGGTGGCGGCGGTGTAGGGGGGGCCAGATTAGGGGTGTTTAGACTCGGGGTACATGTTAGGGTGTTAGGTGTAAATGTTCCCATAGGAATCAATGGGATATCGGGGAGCATCGAACATAAGCTTTCGCTGCTTTCAGACTCCCATTGACTCCTATGGCATCCGCCGCCTCCAGGGCGGCGGATTGAAAACAAGGTACGCTGGGCCGGAATAGTGGCAAGCGTACCTGGTAGTTATTTGATAACTAACAAAAGTAGTCAGATTGTGCCGAACTTGCATTCGGAACATCTGTAATGACGTAAGCATCTATCTGTGTCGGACTGAGTCCGGGGGATCGTATGTTACGTCAAAAATTTCTACTTTTGCCGGTCTGTAGGGTTTGATAACTAAGGCGAATCAGGCTCGCCACAAATACGCTGCGGAATTCCAGCGTATTTGCGGTTGACAGCTTGATAAATAGATGCCTATATGTTAGGCCTTCAGGTACGCTAATCCGTTGAGCACAAATTTTGTTTGCGCTCAAGTGCAACCATTTACTTTCAACTTGTAATACGTATGCTTAATAGCATGGCTCCCAATATTGCTTATTGCATCCTTCGCTAACAATAGCGTGCCACTTGTAATCTAGCCCTACATATTTTAAAGAATGACTTAGTCTTTCCTGAAGTATAATGAGCTCAAAAAAAGATATATATATATAAAAAATAAAAAAAATAGAACTTTTGATATGAGCAAGAAGTTTCAATTTTAATATAGGACAAGAAGTAGAAAAGCTTTGTCATAACTCAACATAGAACTAAGAACTTTGGAAACTAACATTTCTTTGGAAGAATATGGCATGCAGTCTTCATTAAAGTATGTGTATGGATTACACTGAAGTCTTGTTGATGTCTATAGTTGAGGTACTCGTTTAGTTTCTGTCACTCAGATAGAAGAGACTACTTTTGTTGACTATGCTCTCAAGCTGTATGAAATCATTTTAACCTTTGACTAATAGATTTCAATATACAGAGCTCATGACTTTGCAGAATTTCAATCCATGTATCTGTCTTTCTCTGCTACTTGAAGCAAGAAAGAAATGTCTTCAGATATCTCAATAGATCATATGATCAAATAAAGACTTGATAAAGGGGAGAAAAATTAAGGGAATGGCCATGCCAAAAGTTTATTTTATGAATGCTCAAACTGACCTCAGCACCAAAAAAAACCATTCCCATACATAAGTATATACAGCATTAGTCTTCCCTTGCCTTGAGGAGGGTAGAAATAAATGCTTCAGACAGGTCTGTTTTCGTCAGTTAATATAACTAATAGACATGTGCATGGCGAAAAAATTTGTTTCGGTTCGTTTCTGATTTTTTCGAATTTCGGTTCGGAGCATTAGAATTCGGAAAAATTGTAATCAATTCGGTTCGGATTTGTTTCGGATTCATTCGGATTCAAATAAATTCGGCTGGATTCAGTTCAATTCGGTTCGGTTCGGAAATTCGGAATTTCGGTAAGTGTTAGGTGGGATTAGACTAGTATTATGTACTGTACATTAGGTGTAACCCATAGCAGAGTGATATAACCTAATATACTGTACAATACTAGTGTAATCCATGGCCATCCAAATCTACCGAATAAATCCGAATAAATCCAAATAAATCCAAAGTAATTTGGATTTATTCGGTAGATTCGGCACTATTTTAATTCGGAGATTCGGTTCGATCCGAATCTCCGAATTTTCAGAATTTCCGAATCGAACCGAACCGAATCGCACATGTCTAATAACTAAGCCTTGAATATTTGGAAGAACAGTATATTTGGATGAGGGTACAGATTTAGGCCTTGATGCAGAAGAACCTTTCTTTAATAACATCTTTATGGATCAACTCTCTGAAAATTCATCAGAACGGAATAGCCGTCTGGAAAAAATCCCATAACATCTGTCTTGCTCCACTTTATTTTTTATAGATTTAAGAATGGAGGAGAGATTTTACCCAACAGAAACTGATGCTAAAGGCATCAGTTTCTCTAGACATCTGATGAACTTGCATGACCCATTTGTAGGCTACTTGTAGTAAATGAGGCTCCCTTCCTTTTTTCTTCCCTATTTCTTTTTCTTCTGCGTCCCTTTCTATATCATGCAGCATTAACAGTAAAAAAAAGTTATTTTAAAATATTGTTTCTGGTCACTTTGAAGTGACTGCCATGCTCTGCCCATCTGGGCTGCATCTATGCACTCTGCTGAATAGCATGGACAGTTTGTTGAATCCAACTAGTGAGTCTTTTGTAACTAGTGAAGCCTTTACTGCAGCACAGATCATAATGTCATCAGTGGGCAGAGCTTGGCAGCCATTTTAAAATATTTTTTTTACTGTTACAGTTGCAGAATAAAAAAAGGGTGCAGGAGGTGACATCACCGCGTAACTTTATTAACAATTTGTCAATACAAAGTATAGGGAAAAGGGGCATGTTGCGTAGAAGCCTGTATCTCACGCATCTAAGCAGCTACAGACCCCCAAGACCCACTATTGGAAAGGTAATCACCTAAACTTTCAAATGGTGTAAGTCTTGGGGATCTGGGAAAAAAAATTAAAACATTTTTTTTCACAAAATGAAAAAATACATTAAATCAGCTTAGCACCCACGTGAGAAAGTGCTTAGCACTCAAAGGGTTAATTTAAAGTAAGACTTTAAGATGAGTAAGGTGTAGAATGTCCCTTTAAATGCCTCATCCTAGAAATCAGTTCAAATTCATTTAATCTGAGACTGGATGACATTTTTCTCTCACTTTTGAACTCTGTAATCATTAGAATTTTGACATTATCCAGTCTCAGTAAGGTTAATAGGTTAGGAGGGTATTGTAATGGTGCATTGAAACAAATAGGGGAATAACATTTAATGAAACATTTTTAGAATGGTTTCAAAGTCAAAAAATGATTGTACTAACATACGGCTAGATGACAAGTGTTACGGTACAGCTTTTAACGCTGAAAAAATGGCCATTCCAGCGTAATGGCCAGGAACGCATATTACAAGTTGTGTCGGTATAGCAATACCACAAGCATTTTAGCCTGTAACACAACGTCCATTCTGCACTAAAAAAAATGAAGTTTTTGTGTGGGATTTTCATACACTGGTATTACAGGTTGTGCGGTCCAGTTAAAATGCTTGTGTTACAGCCTATACCGACACGATCTATTCCTCCATCTGAGACCAGTAGTTATTGATTTGTGTAACAAAAATGTTTCGCAAAACTCATAACTAAACTGTTCCAAAGTACACTAACACACATAAACTACCTATTAACCCCTAAACCACCACCCTCCCGCATCACAAACACTATATTAAACTTATTAACCCCTATTCCTCCGCTCCCTGACATTGCCGCCACTAAATAAAATGATTAACCCCTAAACCTTTGTGCTCCCACATCGCCACTACTAAATAAACCTATTAACCCCTAAACCCCAGCCCCCACATTGCAAAACACTAAATTAAACTATTAACCCCTAATCCTATTACCCCCCTAGCTTTAAATTAAAATTACAATATAACTATCTTAAAATAAATAAAAACTTACCTGTGAAATAAAAATAAACCTAACATTAAACTACAAATTAACCTAACATAACTAAAAAAAATACTACCAATTAAAAAACGAAATTACAAATTTAATAAAACCTAACACTACGAAAAAATCTAAAATTAAAAAAAATAATAAACACTAAATAACGAAAAATAAAAAACACTAAGCTTACAAAAAATAATAAACAAAATTATAAAAAATAAAAACAATTATACCTAATCTAATAGCCCTATAAAAAAAAAAAAAAAAAACAACCCCTAGCCTACAATTAACTACCAATAGCCCTTTAAAGGGCCTTTTGTAGGGCATTGGCAAAAGTTAAACAACTCTTTTACCTGTAAAATAAAGACAAAGTCCCTCCAACAGTAAAACCCACCACCCAACCAACCCCCAAAATAAAAAACCTAACTCTAAAAAAAACTAAGCTACCTATTGCCCCTAAAGGGGCATTTTTATGGGCATTCAGCTCTTTTACAACACACAAAAAAAAACGGAAAAAAAACAAACCTAACACTAACCCTATTAAATCTACTCACAGTTCCTGAAGTCCAGACATGCATCTTCTTCCAGGCTGTGAGAAGTCTTCATCCAGGCAGCGATACTTTCATCCATCTCGGGAACGTCTTCTATCTTCATCCCGGCAGCATGGAGCGGAGTTGTCCAGGACAACGAAGACATCAGTAGCTCTCATCCTATTGGCTGATTGAACAGCCAATAGGATTTCAGATGCTCTCATCCTATTGGCTGATTTGAATTTAAAGAATCAAATAAGCCAATAGGAATGCTAGGTATGCCATTTTGAAACGACTGCCTTGCATTCAACTTCAGTGTACGGCGGTGACCGTATGAAGAGGACGCTCCGTGCAGGATGGGATGGATAGCTCTGCTCTGTGCCGCTGGGATGAAGATCGAAGACGTCCCCAAGATGGATGAAGGTGTCGCCGCCTGGATGAAGACTTCTCGCTGCCTGGATGAAGATGGATGTCTTCAGGAACAATGAGTAGATATTCTGTGGTTAGTGTTATTTTTTTTGGGGGGGGGGGAATTTTTTTTTTTAGATTAGGGATGGGCACTTGGAAAAGAGCTGAATGCCCTTTTAAGGGCAATGCCCATACAAATTCCCCTTTTTAGAGTTTTTTTATTTTTATTTTTGGGGGTTGGTTGGGTGGTGGGTTTTACTGTTGGGGAGCCTTTGTATTTTTTTTACAGGTAAAAGAGCTGTTTAATTTAGGCCAATGCCATACAAAAGGCCCTTTTAAGGGATATTGGTAGTTTATAGTAGTTTAGGGGGTGTTTTTAATTTGGTGGGGCTTTTTTTATTTTTATAGGGCTATCAAATTAGGTGTAATTGTTTTTATTTTTGATAATTTCGTTTATTATTTTTTGTAAGCTTAGTGTTTTTTATTTTTCGTAATTTAGTGTTTATTATTTTTTGTAATTTTAGATTTTTGTAATAAAATTTTTGTAGTGTTAGGTTTTTTAAAATTTGTCATTTCGGTTTTTAATTGGTACTATTTTTTTCTTTTATTAGAATAGTTATGTTAGGTTAATTTATAGTTTAAAGGGACAGTCTACACCAGAATTGTTATTGTTTTAAAAGATAGATAATCCCTTGTTTACCCATTCCCTAGTTTTGCATAACCAACACAGTTATATTTATATATTTTTTACCTCTGTGATTATCTTGTATCTAAGCCTCTGCAGACTGCCCCTTTATTTCAGTTCTTTTGACAGACTTGCAGTTTAGCCAATCAGTGATAGCTCCTAGGTAACTTCACATGCACGAGCACAGTGTTATCTATATGAAAAACATGAACTAACACCCTCTAGTGGTGAAAAACCTGTTAAAATGCATTCTTAAGAGGCGGCCTTCAAGGTCTAAGAAATTAGCATATGAACCTCCTAGGTTAAGCTTTCAACTAAGAATACCAAGAGAACAAAGAAAAATTGGTGATAAAAGTAAATTCGAAAATTGTTTAAAATTGCATGCCCTATCTGAATCATGAAAGGTTTTTTTTGGACTAGACTGTCCCTTTAATGTTAGGTTTATTTTTATTTCACAGGTAAGTTTTTATTTATTTTAAGAGTTATATTGTAATTTTAATTTAAAGTTAGGGGGTGTTAGGATTAGAGGTTAATAGTTTAATTGAGTGTTTAGCGATGTGGGGGGGGCTGGCGGTTTAGGGATTAATAGGTTTATTTAGTAGCGGTGATGTGGGAGGCCGGAGGTTTAGGGGTTAATAGGTTTCTTTAGTAGCAGCGATGAGGGAGCCCGAAGGTTTAGGGGTTAATCATTTTATTTAGTGGCGGCAATGTCAGGGAGCGGCGGGAAAGGGGTTAATTATTTTATTTAGTGGCGGCGATGTCGGAGAATAGTGGATTAGGGGTTTATAGCTTTTATTAGTGTTGGCGATGTTGGGAGCGGCGGATTAGGTGTTAATAACTTTATTTAGGTATCGCGATGTCGGGGCGGCAGATTAGGGGTGTTTAGACTAGAGGTTTATGTTAGAGTGTTAGGTTTAAACGTAACTTTTTTTCCCCCATAGACATCAAAGGGGTTGCGTTACAGATATTTTTCATTACGCACTTATTATTATTATTATTATTATACTTTATTTATGAAGCACCAACATATTCCACAGTGCTGTCCATGGATACAATTCATTTAAATGAAACAATAATATAAAACTTGTAACACTTCAGGTGTTAATTTTTTTTTTTTTAACACTCTTTGCCCATTGATGTCTATAGGGGACAAGCGTGCACGACCATGTGAAATCAGCCCTTGGATTTTGTGCGGTATGAAGCTTAATGCCACCATATCGCACATACAAGAAGGTTTTTTTTTAGTAACTCGTAATGGCAGTGATATGGAGAGTGAAATAACGCAACATTTTTGTCGTTAATTTCGGACACCGTTTTTATCGCAAAACTCATGATCTAGGTGATAAATTGTTAGATGGCATTGTTTTAAGAAATTCTGCAGACTTCTGGGATATAGCACAGTGAGTCATATCCTTGTGTAAGAAAACAAATTGAATACTATTTTCATTTGTGATTAGCTCATGGATAGAGTTATTGTTTGAGAGAATAAAAACAAAAAATCAAAGCATTTATTACAAATGTACCTTTCACTGATTTGAGGTTCCATGATAGCCGTAAGCACAGTCACTGCTATTTCTGTAGTTGAGTTCCAACTGCTATCCAGGGTGCTGAAATTACACCCTGCAGTAGAAAGTGGCAAAGGTCTACTTTTGTCTGGCAAAGAAGAGTAGATTTGTGATCCTATTCCAGCCCATAATGTTGCAGTAAATCCAAAAATGAGCCCCACAATAGCTCCCTAAAAATTGAATTATTTAATTAGATTTTATTGTAATTAAATTCATTTCATGTTGATGTATGTTATCAAATCCTACACAGAAATGTATATTGTGGTGTATACTATTGCATTCTAATTATTTTATGCTGAACTGATATATGGCTAATAAAAACTGTTTATAATTAAGTATTCTCTTAAATGTACACAGAGGAAAAATAGGATTAACCTGAATCAGTTATACATTTTAAATTATCTGGAATTTGCCTAGCCAATAGATCAGTCTTAAATGTTTGTGAATGAAATGTGATCTACTCTTAATAAATCCCCCTTGCTACCTTCTTTGAATTAGCGAGTGACCAATTTAGCAAAAACAGGAAACATTTGCTTAGTGTGTGTATATATATATATTATATTTTAAAAGCCCTCTTTTAACAGTCTTTTTTTTTTACAGATATAAGAATAGATCATTATTAATATGGTAAAATCCAGACTGCTTAATTAACTCTGCACCCACCGACAAATAAACTCATATCCCCAGACCCCACATGGAAATAAATTATAGTAGCAACTGCCCATAACATCTTAATCTAATCTATCCCTCACAACATTAACTCTACAGCCCCAACCTTTACCCAGCACAAATAAACAGTAATTGTAACACCTCTACTTTAATTAATCATAATTTCATGCTTTTTTAACATTTCCCCAATCGCATTTGTCCATCACACATGGACTGTGTGCAATGACATTGCAATTGCGGCCAAAAAATATTTAATCTCTGAATTTAAGCAAAATACCCCTTGTATATTTCTTCTTGACTGTGCAGGTCTACAAGAGGTTTAATGTCCAATTTTTATTCACTTTAAAGCAGTAGTCTGTGGAATAACATAACAGCTCTGTTATGAATTATTTTTATTCTGCTCTTGAAAAAAGACAAACATAACAATGAAATGTGTAAGACTACTTGATCATGAAAGAGAGCTTTTAATTCTTGTGTTTTATTTATTTGAATAAATCTTCTAAGAGTATTTTCCATTTGGTGCCACTTTACTTGTTACTTACTGCACTATTTTGATTATTATTATTATTATACTTTATTTATGAAGCGCCAACATATTCCGCAGCGCTGTCCATGGATACAATTAATTTAAATAAAACAATACAAGACTTGTAAGAGACAGGACAAAATTTACAAACATATACAGGAGGGATTGAGGGCCCTATTCCCGTGGGAATTTACAATCTAGAAGGGTAGGGGGTTGAGAAACTTGAGGACTGCAAGATTTGGAAAGATGTTAATACAGAGTTAGATGAGGGAAATGTTAGGTAAGTGAAGTTAATTTATTATTGAGTTAGGTGGTAGACAGATAATTTTGATCATATTATCCACAGAATACAGCTGGGAAGTGAATGAAAGGTGGCCATTCAATCTCTCGTAGATCTGCACTGCCAAGAAGAAATATTCCTGTTGTTTAGTTTGAGGAGAACCTAAGGAAGGCAGTGGTCTCTACCAGAGGGAAGTAAATACAAAACACAGCACATCTGGGTACACTAGTATACGTTATACTTACTTGAGAAAACCACCCAGTGGCAGGTATTGCCCAAAAGTGTCCCCTTAGAGATACTCAAATCCCAAGAGATCAACATCTTATTATCCTCCATTGCAAGTGACCACCTAAGGACTTCCCTTCTATCACCCAAGATCCTCTACTCTTTGATGCCCCCTGGTGCAGAACCAACTCAAGCACTTTCCTATTACCTAAAAACAGTCCCTTTACGATCCCCCCTAACACAAGGACTTACCAAAAGACCCTCAGAACCCAAAATAACTCAAATGACCCTACCAAAGTGTATTCCTTCCCTTAATCCTTAATCTAGGGATGCTATCTGTATTTCTTGAATTTGTATTATTTAATACTACTGACACACTGTATATATCTATATCACATATATATATATATATTTATATATATATATATATATATAAATATATAAATATATATATATATAAATATATAAATATATATAAATATATAGTATCTCACAAAAGTGAGTACACCCCTCACATTTTTGTAAACATTTTATTATATCTTTTCATGTGACAACACTGAAGAAATTACACTTTGCTGCAATGTAAAGTAGTGAGTGTACAGCCTGTATAACAGTGTAAATCTGCTGTCCCCTCAAAATAACTCAACACACAGCCATTAATGTCTAAATCATTGGAAACAAAAGTGAGTACACCCCTAAGTGGAAATGTCCAAATTGGGCCCAAGTAGCCATTTTCCTTCCCCGGCATCATGTGACTCATTAGTGTTACAAGGTCTCAGGTGTGAATGGGGAGCAGGTGTGTAAAATTTGGTGTTATCGCTCTCACACTCTCTCATACTGGTAACTGGAAGTTCAACATGGCACCTCAGGGCAAAGAACTCTCTGAGGATCTGAAAAAAAGAATTTTTACTCTACATAAAGATGGCCTAGGCTATAAGAAGATTGCCAAGACCCTGAAACTGACCTGCAGCACAGTGGGCAAGACCATACAGTGGTTTCACAGGACAGGTTCCACTCAGAACAGACCTCGCCATGGTCGACCAAAGAAGTTGAGTGCAGATGCTCAGCGTCATATCCAGAGGTTGTCTTTGGGAAAAATACGTATGAGTGCTGCCAGCATTGCTGCAGAGGTTGAAGGGGTGGGGGTCAGCCATGCTCAGACCATACGCCGTACACTGCATCAAATTGATCTGCATGTCTGTCGTCCCAAAAGGAAACCTCTTCAAAATATGATGCACAAGAAAGCCTGGAAACAGTTTGCTGAAGACAAACAGACTAAGGGCATGGATTACTGGAACCATGTCCTGTGGTCCGATGAGACCAAGATAAACTTATTTGGTTCAGATGATGTCACGTGTGTGTGGAGGCAACCAGGTGAGGAGTACAAAGACAAGCATGGTGGTGGGAGTGTTATGGTCTGGGCCTGCATGAGTGCTGCCGGCACTGGGGAGCTACAGTTTATTGACGGAACCATGAATGCCAATATGAACTGTGACATACTGAAGCAGAAATGATCCCCTCCCTTTGGAGACTGGTCACAGGGCAGTATTCCAACATGATAATGACCCCAAACACACCTCCAAGATGACCACTGCCTTGATAAAGAAGCTGAGGGTAAAGGTGATGGACTAGCCAAGCATGTCTCCAGACCTAAACCCTATTGAGCATCTGTGGGGCATCATCAAATGGAAGGTGGTGGAGCGCAAGGTCTCTAACATCCACCAGCTCCGGGATGTCGTCATGGAGGAGTGGAAAAGGACCCCAGTGGCAACCTGTGAAGCTCTGGTGAACTCCATGCCCAAGAGGGTTAAGGTAGTGTTGGAAAATAATGGTGACCACACAAAATATTGACACTTTGGGCCCAATTTGGACATTTCCACTTAGGGATGTACTCATTTTTGTTGCCAACGGTTTAGACATTAATGGCTGTGTGTTGAGTTATTTTGAGGGGACAGCAAGTTTACACTGTTATACAGGATGTACACTCACTACTTTACATTGTAGCAAAGTGTCATTTCTTCAGTGTTGTCACATGAAAAGATATAATAAAATATTTACAAAAATGTGAGGGGTGTACTCACTTTTGTGAGATACTATATATATATATATATATATATATATATATCATATGTACCATATATGTGTCTGTGTGTATATATATATATATATATATATATATATATATATATAATATACTGCATATATAATACCATATACTTAGCTCATACAGGCATGGCCATTTAAAGGTAACTCCTATACATTGATTTAACATCAGTACGGGTGCTATTGTTAGTGCAGGTTGTGATAACCAATATCATGCCCAAGCTAACTTGTGCGCGTATTACAAGTTGAAATTAAACACGTTCACTCAAACTAAATTTGCGTGTGTCATGTTAGTGTGAGTGGAGACCTAGAGTAAGGAGTAAGAGTTAAAAAAAAATGTGCATCAAACACAACATAAATACATTAAAATAAAGTGTTATGCTCATATATACACTATCTGATAAAAAATGATTACTATAAATATAAATAAAAAAAATTGGGCTAGATTCCGAGTAGCGCACTAAGTGTAGCACATAAGCGATAAGAGGTATTTTGCGTCTCTTTGCATGCGTCAGAAATAGCACGCTTATTAAGAATTTAAAGTAAACGTGCTTCGGGTTAGCACGACTTCAGAGCTCTGTCTATTTGTTATGCACAAAAACATCAAAAATACATTTAAATTTATAAAGAAAAGGCATGCAAAGAGCTTTAACATATATATGCATACATACACATATCTAAATATGTATATATATATATATATATATATACATATATAAATATACATATATATGTGTATAAATATGTATTTAAATATTTAGGTGTTTTACTGTATATTTACTGTACATATTTAACATTTCAATGTGCTTCACTTACATGATAATTTTCTTTTTATTGTAAATAAAGATAACTATATATATCTGTATATACTTATACCTGTATGTCTATTCCTATGATTTATACTTATAGATATGTATTTTACATGGACAGTATCATATATATATATATATATATATATATATATATATATATATATATATATATATATATATATATATATAAATATATATTTAATAATAAAGAGTACATTATTTTTAATGTGAAAAATATAGGAATGTAAAATATTCGGTTCGCATATTATATATATATATATATATATATATATATATATATATATATATATATATATATATAATATGTATATATATATATATTTTTTTTTTTTAAATTAATCATATACATATAGAATTATATATTTACAATTAAAATAACTTTTTCTTCAATGTTAAAGGGGCACTAAACCCAAAATCTTTCTTTCATGATTCAGATAGAGAATACAAATTTAAACAACATTACAATTTACTTCTATTATTTATTTTGCTTCATTTTTAGATATCCTTAGTTGAAGAAAAAGCAATGCACATGGGTGAGCCAATCACACAAGGCTTCTATATGCAGAAACCAATCAGCAGCTACTGAGCATATCTAGATATGCTTTTCAGCAAAGAATATCAAGATAATAAAACAAATTAGATAATAGAAGTAAATTAGAAAGATGTTTAAAATTGATTTCTCTTTCTAAATCATGAAAGAAAAAATGTGGGTTTCATGTCCCTTTAAGTATATTGGAATGTAAAATATGCATAAGTAGCTTCAGGATTAGTGCTGTAGGTCTAACCCGGTGTCGGGTTAGTGCACAAGAAAAAGTGTTTTGTTTTTTTCATAGTGTGCTTCTTTAAAGTCTATAGGGAGAAGTTAACCTAGTGGTGATAGTCCTGAAGTTAGCGCCCGTAAGGTTTAGCTTGTGCGCAAACAATTTACTTTCAACTTGTAAAATGTGTGCTAACAGCGGTGTTGGCATGGGAACAACAGCGCTAATTAGCACGCCACTTGTAATCTGCCCCTATATGTGTCGTTTTCAATATTATCTACAATGAACATTAATAATATTCAACATATCTAACTACAAATGTATTAATATAATATTCTAAAGTTATTTACCAGTGAATTACCGCAAGGAAAAAACATTCCTAGGGAAAAAAGTCCAAGCAAAGGTCCTCCAACCATGGCAAATATAGATAATGCTGCCTTTGAAGAAAAACAAATATATTAATCATTATATTGTAAAATTTGTGTCAGTTATAAATAACAAAAAAAAAAAAAAATTATATATATATATCTGTGTGATAATTTGTTGTATGATTTTAGTATTCCCTTTGTATACAATGTGTATTGCATTATAGGTTTTGCGCATCCCAACATTTTTATTTTTTAAATTGACTCTGACTTCCACAGAAATGACTCCAGTCTCTCTAGGGCAGTGGGAGAACTACAATTTTATGATGAAAAGTTACAGTAAGGGCAGCAAAACAAATAGAGAAAATGCATTCCAAAGTTGTTTCACTATGCACCATTAACCCCTTAAAGACCAGCATAGTACCCTGTACGGGCGGGACCGCTATACTACAGAAAATGATTTCCACAGCAAGAGGGAGGAAGGGAGGGAGGGATCCACTACCTACAAAAAATGTGTTGGTAGAGGGGGCCCTACAGAACGATAGCTTAGAGGGGTGATGCGGGGCGGGTGAGGGGACCTGCAACACTACAGAAAATAAAGGTAAAAAATTATATGAACTGAGTACTGGCAGACAGAGGGTGGATACTAGTTAGAGGGGGAGGGTGGGAGAGCTGTTTGAGGGGTTTAGGGAGGTGGGAGGGTAAACGGAAAATCCTACACTGCAGAATAAAAAAAGAAGAAAAAATGCCATAAAGCTTTACATTGGCACACTGTCTGCTAGTATCTAAGGTGGTGGTGACCAGTGGGGGTGAGGGAGGGAAGAGAGCTGTTTAGGAGAGATCAGATAGGGATCAGGAGGTGGCAGGTATCAGGTGGGAGGGTAATCTCTACACTATAGCTAAACTTAACCTTACAAGCTACCTGATTACCCCTTCACTATCGGGAATTTCAGAAGTTTGGTGTGCAGCTGCAATTAGTGGCCTTCTAATTACCAAAAAAAGCAATTGCAAAGCTATGTCTGTCTGCTATTTCTTAACAAAGGGGATCCCAGAGAAGCTTTAACAATAACTTGTGTTATGACTGCATACGTGATATGTAAATAATTTTTGTGAGAACCCTAAAGTTTGTGAAAAAGTTAACATTTTTTTTTATTTGATTGAATTTGGAATTTAAATAGAGGCATGAAATATAACTAAATGGACCTAGATCAATATCTTTGGTTGTCGACTAAAAAAAAATATCATTTTGATAGGAAAATAAAAACAAAGGGTTTTTTTCTGTTTACAAGGTCACACAGTCTACACCCTTTTGTTTCTACCTTGTAGATAAATGTTGCTTTTCCTGCACCTATAGAAGAGGAGCTGCCCTTCTGACTTTGATTATTCTTCTGGATCAGATACAGAGATTTTTCTTTTATTCAAGCATTATGTGTAGTATAGCGGTCCTGTTTACTTTGTACACTAAGGGGCCGATTTATCAAGGACCAGATGGCCCCTGATGCTCATGTTACCGTGCAAGCCTTCAGGCTCTCCGGAAACAGCAGTTATGAAGCAGCGGTCTTAAGACTGCTGCTCCTTAACTGGTCAGCTGCCTCTGAGGCAATCCGTCTGATCCTATACGATTGGGTTCATTGACACCCCCTGCTAGCGGCCGATGCTGCAGGGGGCGGCATTGCGCAAGCAGTTCACTAGAACTGCTTGCGCAATGTTAAATGCTGACAGTGCATGCTGTCGGCATTTAGCAATGTCTGGCGGACATGATACGCTACAGCGTATCATGTCTGCCAGACTTTGATAAATCAGCCCCTATGTGACTGTTTTTTTTTCTGTTTAAATGGAGTGATAGAAAGAATGCTAAAAATGCTCAGGCATTTTTGGTAAGTTTTTGTTTGAAATTCCCAGTCCTTAAGGGGATAAAACTTTTTTTTTGGGGGGGGGGATTTTAATGTCCCTTTAATTCTGTTTTGTACAGAATTTTACATAATTTTAGAATAATGCTTTCTACAAAGATTCAGTACAGAGAATGTTACAAGTTTTAACATAAAAAAATATCAACCTGAATCACGCTTCCCATAAAGGATGCCACAGCAGCCATTGCTATGCAAACAATTCCATAAAGTGCGCCTAGAAAAATAAAACAAAGTTATAAAACTTCATAACTAACAATCACAAATTTATGAAACAGGAGTGATGTTATTGCAAAATAACTACTCTAGAGCCCCGTGTTAGGGAACTTATATTATAATCTGTATATTTTACTATACATACAGTTTGTAGCTTTCTCTTGTTCACACATTGAGATTAACCATTTGCTTTATATAAACAACGATATTCTACATGTGTTTGTACCAATCCAACATTAAAATATACTTCTGTTGAAGCTGTATGCCTACACAAAGTATTGTTTAAAGGGACTTAAAACATATATATATAGTAATCGCAAAAAGGTGCACTCTGCCACTCACATATAACAATTACCAGGGTACACCAAGATGTAGACATCGACAGCAAACACACCCAGCCCACTGGAAACAGCGAAAAGAAGGAAGGCTGACAAAAACAAAGCTTTATTTCTTCACAGCAATTGCTTTGCAGAGCAATCACAACAGAGGAACACTGTTGTAAGACAGGCAGCTGGCATGGTCAAACGCGTTTAGTTTATAACATAATAACTTTCTCAATGACCATATGCATACCCACAATGCACTGCTGACTTATACACACTTGAAAACTCCTCCCATTAGTTAACTAACAAATCACTATACTGGCTGAAGTGTTGCAGGTGAGTATAGGTAATTACACTTAAATGGATATATAATCCTGCATATTAAACACACTATGCCATTTAGTTTTTAGTACATATAATACCTATCTATATAAAGGAAAGCAGAGTATTGTAAAATATGTAAGAGTATGGTAAAATATGTAATATAGTGCGAGCAGCTCTACCTATTTTGAGGACAGATTAAAGTTTACAAGACATATTGGACGGAGGTGTCTGCTTTATTTCCAGAAAAGCTAGAACATTAGGGAATATTCTTTCCCTTTCTATGCTGCCTATTTATAGGAAAGAAAATTGGTTATCAATCAAACCAGGGATTTTCAAGTGTGGGAGTAGGAGGTGCAAATCTTGTGCTTATGCTTTCTTTGGCACTGAATTTGTGTCAACTGTAAATAAGAAAAGATTTAAAATACAGGAACATAATACCTGCAGTTCTTGTTATGTAGTATACCTTTTGACCTGTAGGGGGTGCCATATACAATATGTAGGACAAACTACAAGGGCCCTCAAAGATCAATTTTTGGAACATTTTGCATTCAATTGAGGACCCGGAGTCTAGTACACCCATATCCCTACACTTCAAAAGGGAGAAATTCTCTATTGACAGTTCAGGGCATCCAGCTGATTCCCAGACATCCCAGGGGGGGGGGGGGGGGCCAGAGGGGTGATTCTCAGTAAAAGAGAAGTCTTTTGGATCTTTCAGCTGAATGCACGAATGCCAATGGGATTAAATTCAGAGTGGGATGTGAAACTTTATGTAGATAATGTATGAATATTTAGCATTGCCACATTATTTCATCAGATTATGGTTGTTTGCATATTTGCACCCTTAAAAAGGATAACTATATTTATTTAGGTCAGTTGGTAGCTTGTTACAGACAATGTTATCATCTTTTTAGGTATTATTGAGATATCCTTGCAATGTATAGCTTTGATAATGGTAACCTTTGTGTCTGTGAAGCTCTGCTTTCCTTTATACAGATACGTATTATGTGTACTAAAAACTAAATGAAATAGTGTGTTTAATATGCAGGGTTATATATCCCTTTAAGTGTAATTACCTATACTCACCTGCAGCACTTCAGCGAGTATAGTGATTTGTGAGTTAACTAATGGGTGGAGTTTTTAGGTGTGTATAATTCAGCAGTGCATGGTGGGTATGGATATGGTTATTGAGAAAGTTATCCTGTAATATAAAAGGCCAAGTGTGTTTGTCCGAAGCTGTCATGCGCAGTAGAGACAGCCCGAGGACAAACACACCTGACCTTACCTGACATGCTGTTCTGTTTGCGGCGAAAGTGGTCGTAACCGGGCGGGAATGTGGGCGTGGCTGGATGGGAGCGTGGGCGGGAACGGGCATGGTCAGCGTGAGAGAGAGGGGAGAGAAATAGAAACAGAGGGGGAAAGACAAAAAGAGATAGGAAAGAACTAAAGAGAGGGGGAAGAGCAGAAGAGAGGGGAAAGTGCAGAAGAGAGGGGGAGAGAGAGTAAAATAGAGGGGAAAGAGCAAAATAGAGGGAAGAGAGAGCAAAAGAGAGGGGGGAGAGAGCAATAGAGATGGGGAGAGAGAGCAAAAGAGAGGGGGGAGAGAGAGAGCAATAGAGAGGGGGAGAGAGAGAGCAAAAGAGAGGGATGGAGAGAGAGCAAAAGAGAGGGGAGAGAGAGACAGAGCAAAAGAGAGGGGGAGAGAGCAAAAGAGAGGGGGGAGAGAGAGAGCAAAAGAGAGGGATGGAGAGAAAGAGCAAAAGAGAGGGATGGAGAGAGAGCAAAAAAAGGAGAGAGAGACAGAGCAAAAGAGAGGTGGGAGAGAGAGAGAGAGCGCAAAAGAGAGGGGGGAGAGAGATCGCAAAAGAGAGGGGGGAGAGAGAGCAAAAGAGAGGGGGAGAGAAAGCAAAAGAGAGGGGGAGAGAGGGAGCAAAAGAATGGGGGGAGAGAGAGAGCAAAAGAGAGGTGGAGCGAGAGAGAGCGAGAGAGCGCAAAAAAGAGAGGGAGAGAGAGCACAAAAGAGAGGGGGAGAGAGAGCAAAAGAGAGGGGGGAGAGAAAGAGCAAAAGAGAAGGGGGAGAGAGAGAGCAAAAGAGAGGGGGGAGAGAGAAAGCAAAAGAGAGGTGGAGCGAGAGAGAGAGTGCAAAAGAGAGGGGGAGAGAGCGCAAAAGAGAGGGGGAGAGAGCACAAAAGAGAGGGGGAGAGAGCACAAAAGAGAGGGCAAGAGAGCAAGGGGTTGGACTGCTGTACTGCAAAAAATGGCTGTGTGAACGGGTTTTAGGACTAGTTGTGTTCTAAACGCATTTGACCATGTCAGCTGCCTGTCTTTCAACAGTGTGCCTCTGTTGTGATTGCTCTGCAATGGAACTGCTTTAAAGAAATAAAACTTTGTTTTTATCAGCCTTCCTTCGTTTCGCTCTTTCCTGTGGGCTGGGTGCGTTTGCTGTTGGATGTTTATGTTCTGTTATGAGGTGGTGGTGGATCGCTTCTTTACTGCAACAGTCCAGTACTAACAGCATTACATGCATCATTTTGACGTCAGAGAGGGTGTGTATCTTGCGTGAAGACCACTGTGGTAAGCCGTTACAGCCACACTGAATGTGAATGTTGGAGCGCTTCCCTGGAGTTTGTTTGTATTGTGTACACCGAGATGTAGGATGCATACAATGTAAAACAGGCACTGTCTGGATTTTACATGAAAAATAACTTCTTTTAAAAAGTGATAAAAAACATAAGGTTTGTTGCCACCTGAATGTCCTATGTTTTGCATTTGATCAAAGTGCCAAAATGTGATGCTTTTTATCGTTGTTTAATTAAAGTATTTTTTTTTTAAACCCCCCAGAGATTTTCATTAATTATTTATTATACCTCATGTTCCTGCAATTTATCTCTGAAAGATATGGGTTATCCAATTCTCATGAATTTTTTTGTACCAATTAACCACCACATCCTCCCCTGTAATAACCCCTGCCACTGAAACTCCTAACCACTAAACCACCCCCTCTGTAAAAAACCCCTGCCACTATAACTCCTAACCACTAAACCACCACCTCACCTCTGTAATAACCACTGTCACTGAAACTCGTAACCACTAAACCACCCCCTCTGTAAAACCTCCTGCCACTAAAACTCCTAACCACTTAACCAACCCCCCCTAAAACCCCCCGCAACTGAAAATCCTAACCACTAAACCACCACCACCCCTCTGTAATAACCCCTGCCACTGAAACTCCTTACCACTAAAGCACCACATCCCCCTCTGTAATAACCCCTGCCACTGAAACTCCTTACCACTGAAGCACCACATACCCCTCTGTAATAACCCCTGCCACTGAAACTCCTAACCACTAAACCACCCCCTCTGTAAAAAACCCTGCTACTAAAACTCCTAACCACTTAACCAACCCCCCTCTGTAAAAACCCCCACAACTGAAAATCCTAACCACTAAACAACCACCACCCCTCTGTAATCACCCCTGCCACTGAAACTCCTTACCACTAAAGTACCACATTCCCCTCTGTAATAACCCCTGCCACTGAAACTCCTAACCACTAAACCACCCCCCTCTGTAAAACCCATGCCACTGAAACTCCTAACCACTAAATAATCACCACCCCTCTGTAATAACCCCAGCTACTGAAACTCCTAACCACTAAAGCACCACATTCCATTCTGTAATAACCCCTGCAGTAAAACTCCTAAACACTAAAGCAACACCCCCTCTGTAATAACCCCTGCCACTGAAACTCCTAACCACTACCACCCCTTCTGTAATAAACCCTGACACTAAAACTCCTTACCACTAAAGCACCACACCCCCTCTGTAATAGCCCCAGCCACTTAAACCCCTAACCACTAAAGCACCACATTCCATTCTGTAATAATCCCAGCCACTGAAACTCCGAACCACTAAAACAACAACCCCTCTGTAATAACCCCTGCCACTGAAAGGCCTAACCACAACCCCCCCCTCTGTAATAACTCCAGCCATTGATACTCCTAACCACTAAACCACCACCACCCCCTCTGTAATAACCCCAGCCACTGAAACTCCTAACCACTAAACCACCACCCCCTCTGTAATAACCCCATGCAACTAAAACTCCTAACCACTAAACCACCCCCTCTCTGTAATAACCCCAGCTACTGAAACTCCTAACCACTAAACCACATCCCCCCTGTAATAACCCCAGCCACTGAAACTCCTAACCACTAAACCACCCCCTCTGTAATAACCCCTGCCACTAAAACTCCTACCACTAAACCACCACCACCCCCTCTGTAATAACCCCAGCCACTGAAACTCCTAACCACTAAACCACCACCACCCCATCTGTAATAACCCCAGCCACTGAAACTCCTAACCACTAAACCACCCCCTCTGTAATAACACCTGTCACTGAAACTCCTAACCACTAAACCACCACCACCTCTATGTTATAACCCCGGCCACTAAACTCCTAACCACTAAAGCACCCCCATCTGTAATAACCCCTGCCACTGCAACTCCTTACCACTAAAGCACCACACACCCCTCTGTAATAACCCTTACCACTGAGACCACTAAATCACCACATCCCATTCTGTAATAACCCCTGCCACTGAAATGCCTAACCACTACCCCCCTCTGTAATAACCCCAGCCACTGAAATTCCTAACCACTAAACCACCAACACCACCCCTTCTGTAATAACTCCAGCTACTGGAACTCCTATCCACTAACCCCCCCTCTGTAATAACCCTACCCACTGAAACTCCTAACCACTAAACCACCCACCCCTCTCTGTAATAACCCCTGCCACTGAAACTCCTAAACACTAAACCACCACCACCGCCTCTGTAATAACACCAGCCACTGAAACTCCTAACCACTAAACCACCACACCTCTCTAAATAACCACATTCCATTCTGTAATAACCCCAGCCACTAAAACTCCTAAACACTAAAGCAACACCCCCCTCTGTAATAACCCCTGCCACTAAAACTCCTAACCACTAAACCCCCCCCCTATGTAGTAACCCCAGCCACTGAAACTCCTAACCAATAAACCACCACCACCCCATCTGTAATAACCCCAGCCACTGAAACTACTAACCACTAAACCACCCCCTCTGTAATAACCCCTGCCATTAAAAATCCTAACCACTAAACCACCCCCCCCTCTGTAATAACCCCAGCCACTGAAACTCCTAAGAACTAAACCACCACCACCTCTCTGTAATAACCCCTGCCACTGCAACTCCTTACCACTAAAGCACCACACACCCCTCTGTAATAACCCTTGCCACTGAGACCACTAAATCACCACATCCCATTTTGTAATAACCCCAGCCACTGAAACTCCCACCCTCTAAAGCAACACCACCCCCTCTGTAATAACCCCTGCCACTGAAATGCCTAACCACTACCCCCCCCTCTGTAATAACCCCAGCCACTGAAATTCCTAACCACTAAACCACCAACATCACCCCCTCTGTAATAACTCCAGCTACTGAAACTCCTAACCACTAACCCCCCCTCTGTAATAACCCTACCAACTGAAACTCCTAACCAATAAACCACCCACCCCTCTCTGTAATAACCCCTGCCACTGAAACTCCTAAACACTAAACCACCCCCCCTCTGTAATAATCCCAGACACTGAAACTCCTAACAACTAAACCACCACCACCTCTCTGTAATAAACCCTGCCACTGAAACTCCTAACCACTAAACCCCCTCCTCTGTAATAATCTCTGCCCCTGAAACTCCTAACCACTAACCCCCCCTGTAGTAACCACAGCCACTGAAGCTCCTAATTACTAAACCACCACATCCCCTCTGTAATAACCTGAGTCACTGAAACTCCCTACCACTAAACCACCACCACCTCTTTGTAAAACACCCTGCCACTGTAACTCCTAACCACTAAACCACCCCCCCCCCTCTGTAATAACCCAAGCCAATGAAACTCCTAACCACTAAACCACCACCACCCCATCTGTAATAACCTAAGCCAATTAAACTCCTAACCACTAAACCACCACCACCCCCTCTGTAATCACCCAAGCCAATGAAACTCCTAACCACTAAACCACCACCCCCTCGCTGCAGCTAAACCTCCCTAATCTCTACTGAAAATGGCCTGTAAAAGCAGAAAAAGGACACTATGCTATGTTGGATCAAACTTTTGGCTGTCAGAAACAGACAATTTGTCTCTTTAATGTTGTGCAAACATTAGAACATGATCTGCCAGAAAGTTTACTAAAATTACTGGAATATATGAGAAGTACAGTAGTGTAATCTTGCCGTAATTTGACTGTATTATTCTGGAATTATAAAAACATTCTGACTGTAGACCTACTCATTCCTTTGGAAGTCCAAGACAGCTGGTTCTCTGACATATTTGTGAAAGGCTTTATTAGATCTTCAACTGTTACAGCAGCTAATGCGTTGATACTTGATGACACAGTGCTAAAGAAGGCAAAAGTTTATAGAAATAAATCAAAGTATCAGTTAGACTGTATTATGTTTTTACATTTAATGTAAATAGATGTTTTCTACCCCAAAAGACCCCTAATCTTCTGCTATGTATACACTGTGCAGTCTTGCACATGCTCAGTAGTAGTTGGTACCTCAGAAGGTGTGCATATAAAAAGACTTGCACATTACGAGGCAGCTATGTTTACTCATATAACCCACTGGAGAAATAAACACAACTCCAGTAGGTGGAGCTCGTTAAAACAGGCCTCCCTTCCTAACCATTTGCAGCTATGTTGACTCATATATCCCACTGGGGAAATAAACAGAACTCCAGTAGGTGGAGCTCGTTAGAACAGGCCTCCCTTCCTAACCATTTGCATCTTCAAGATCTTATATGGGTTCCCCCTTATTGTCGTAGGAATTTAAATATTGATAATCCTATAATTTTGGAATGCCTACATTTGTGGGATAAAATCCGACACTACCCGGGAGTGGCCCCTCACCCGTCCCCCATTCATTCCATCACAGGCCTCCTACTCAGACTCTCTGACTCTCATCCTAACACCTGGTCCAATCTAAGCTTAGCTCAAGTCTCCGACTTAATGACCAACCACGCACAAAACTCGTACCCTACCCTCACTCAAATAGCTAAGACTAGTTCCTTCCCACCCTGCATACATTTTGAATACCTGAGATACAAAAGCATACTTAGGTCCTGGGGATTTCTTCCCTAACCACCTTGTTCTTTAACTCTTTGGGAATCTAGCTGGAATAGAGGGGGGGGGGGAGAGATTAAATAAACCCTTATCCAAATTCTATCTTTCTTTCATGTAATTGGCAAGAGTCCATGAGCTAGTGACGTATGGGATATACAATCCTACCAGGAGGGGCAAAGTTTCCCAAACCTCAAATGCCTATAAATACACCACTCACAATATGTTTTTATTACTTAAGACACCTCAGCTATGGTTTGGCACTTTATGCCTTTATATAAAGTTCTAAATATATGTATTGTACTTATATTTGCCATGAGTCAGGTTCATGTATTTCCTTTTGCAGACTGTCAGTTTCATATTTGGGGAAAATTAACATATTAAGAAATATTTTTCTTACCTGGGGTTTAGTCTTTTTTTCAAATTGACTACATTTTTCTTGCAAATTGCGGGCAGGATTAGGCCCCCGGGTGCGCCAAATGCTAGACTTTATTGCGTCATTCTCTAGTGACTCTTGCGTGGAGTTCCACATCTTGGGTATTGATATCCCATATGTCACTAGCTCATGGACTCTTGCCAATTATATGAAAGAAAACATAATTTATGTAAGAACTTCCCTGATAAATTCATTTATTTCATATTGGCAAGAGTCCATGAGGCCCACCCTTTTTATGGTGGTTATGATTTTTTTGTATAAAGCACAATTATTTCCAAATTCCTTTGTTGATGCTTTTTTACTCCTTTCTTTATCACCCCACTACTTGGCTATTCGTTAAACTGAATTGTGGGTGTGGTGAGGGGTGTATTTATAGGCATTTGAGGTTTGGGAAACTTTGCCCCTCCTGGTAGGATTGTATATCCCATAAGTCACTAGCTCATGGACTCTTGCCAATATGAAAGAAATTAATTTATCAGGTAAATTCTTACATAAATTATGTTTTTCATGGAAGGTTCAGAACCTGAAAATAAGGCGTCCTACTTGGTAAAATGGGCAAATATCTTGAATACTCCCTTTCCCCCACGAACATGGTCCAAAGCTTTCTCCCTTACCTCTAAAGTTATAGACTGCACTACGCTTTTTGAAACCTTCTATAAAGTACTCACACATTGGTACTATGTGCCTACAAGACTATTTAAACTGAAATTAATTCCTATCCCAAATTGCTGGAGACACTGCGGGCTGACAGGAGATTCCCTACACATTTGGTGGAGCTGCCCGAAACATAGAACACCCTGGAATATGACCTTTGTCACCTTAGCTAGAATTGGTTTCCAACTCCCTAAAACCCCAGCAACTGCTCTCTTACATTTGGGACTGCATCCCCTACCTAAATTTCAGAGCTATCTTTGTATATACTTATTTACGGCCACAAAATTAGCCATAGCTAGGGCCTGGAAAAGAGAAGCGCCCCTGACCTGGAACTGTGTTCTGGATATTATTGCCTTTATTAATGCTATGGAAAGAGACATATTCCATACTCTTGGCAATATAGATTTATTCGAGTTTATTTGGGAAGACTGGGTAGCTATTTATAATCCTAACTGGCGCTCCACATTTGTAATGTAAACTGATACCTCATATACTAAACTGAAAATTATGTCCCAGGTAATTGGACTTCACTCCACCCTTCCCTCCTTCTCTTTCTCCCTCCCTGTCCAATCCCTTATTTTCCTCTTAGTCTTCTTTACCTAGTCCCTTCTTTTCATTGGTAAGCAAAATTTATTATCACGTTTTGCCTCCTGATTGATGTGTGTTAAATATCAGGAACACTGTTAATGTTTACTTATTCACAAACCACTGTTACATTTTGTCTTCTTTACATTTATTGTATCTCCTATGATGTTTCTAATAAAGCTTTTTGAAAATAAAAAAACTAAAAAAAACTTGCACATTTTGATAATGGAAGTAAATTAGAAAGTGTCTAAAAATCGCATGCTCTATCTGAATATTGAGTTTAATGTCCCTCTAACAACGAGTGTCCCTTTAAGAGGTTTTTACATTACGCTAGCAATAAATAAATACTTTTGAGAGAGATGTGCTAAATTATATCTATGTGGTATGAACTGAAGGAATTAATTGTTGTACTGAAATAACCCCAACTGGGAGGTTCATTTCTGCAGCTGTCTCTTGTTTATATATATTGCAGTATCTATATTTTTAGTATAGGTGGAGGTTTCAACAGACAAAAAAAGAGTTATTTTAAATGGCAAATTAAAGGTAAAGGAGTTATTTGTAAACAATTCAATATACTTCAACTAGTAAAATAGATCTTTGGGAACACATTAAAAGGGATACATTAAAATGTACATTTTTCCTTTCAGTATTAGCTATCAGATATGTTCCAAACATTCACCTTAATGTTCCGCTGTACGCACAAGCTACAAACAGCCCTGGAACCCCTGGATAGTCTCGAAGAATATCTAGCACCAAATACGGCATGAGCTGTCAAAACAGAATGAAACAAGTTATGTGAAGCAACACATTTCAATCTACCTAAGATAAGAATTTTAAAGTACAGACAAATGTAAACAAAATCCAAACTACCAGTATCAGTTACAGAAGTATGATATTGAATGCCATAAATTTAAAGGTATCTGTGCTTTATCTCCTATGAGGCTGGACATTTTGTAAAGAAAACAAACACATGATTAATTTTCCGAAAAAATGATATATCGGGAGACAGTATCACTGTATCCCAGATTATATCAATAAGTGGCACCTCACCTAGATATGAAGTAACACAAAATAAAGAGATACAAACTAAATAGTTAGCTAAACAGTTAGCTAAACAATCACAAATGCAGGGGGATTAATAAACGCCCCCCCTCCATCACAATTTACCCAATTGGTTTTAATCTCGTGATGCCAGGAAGGGTTGATCTCTTACAGTACCACCTGATTGGCAAGGTCACTATTTAAGGTGTGTAACTGCAGCTCTGCCTGATTGGTTATGATGTCATCTAGGGGGGTGTTATTGTATTCTTTGTTCGGATAGGTTGAGTATTTTTTTAAATGTAGCAGCTGTGTTTTAGTTTGTATAGCCTGAGGAAACCGTGCTGTGACACAGAGAAAAGCATTTCTGTTGGTTTTATTGATTTTAATAAACCGTTTTACCTTTAATGCTGCTACATCATTATTTGCTCACACAAGCCCAGATTGCCTCCTTGCTGACTTATTTTCTGCCGCTTTGG
The DNA here is from genome assembly GCF_027579735.1 of Bombina bombina. Classification (NCBI taxonomy): domain Eukaryota; kingdom Metazoa; phylum Chordata; class Amphibia; order Anura; family Bombinatoridae; genus Bombina; species Bombina bombina. The sequence continues at coordinate 346,218,920 of NC_069504.1, read as the reverse complement.
TGCTAGTACACTTTGGATCCCTGGACTATTACACTGTTGGATGAGGATCGTTTCTGCTGCTGTGCTGGTTGTGAGTCTGCCGGACGACTCTTTGGATCCGGCTTGCCTATTGAGCACATCTTGTGCTCTCTCACATGTGAGTAGGATTGTGTAACCCATTCTTTCCTGCTGGGTATCATACTGGTCTGTACCATGAGGCGCATTCTATTTTTTGTATTATACATGATGAGCTTTAATTGTGACATTCAGGGCAACATCATCAATTTTGTGTACCTTAGGCATTTTCACTTATCTAACCCCCATGTGCAGAAGGAACATGTATTGTGCCTCCGATTAGCACATGAATTGTGTTGCTGGACACCACTAGTCGTTTCCCTTCCTGCACACACTGCAGCATGTGTAACTCATAACTGTCCAGGTTAACATTGCTGTGGTTGCCATCCTATCTGGGTCTTACTCTGGCTTGCACAGTGCAGTAGGCTGGGGGCAGCAACTTCCAGGCATGCTGCAAACAAACCTGTTCCTCTGTGTGCAATGCTATCTGCAGATATTGGTTAGACTGGTGATCACCCATGGGTAATGTCACCTCTCTAACCTATCAGAAAAGTGTGTCACAGAAGAAAAGAAGTCCGCATTATTTAGCAGCAGCAGCACCACAAGGAACTGAGGCCTGCATGAGCGCTGCATAAGAAGATCTGTGCAAAACAAATCCCCAGTGGACACAAGTGCGCAGCTGACACAAGTGGTACTCAACTCTTTATCCAGTGAGTGTGGATCCCTTCCCAGGACTAGTGCCACCTATCTGACCTTCTTATCACACTCTTTGACTGCAGCTTTGCAAGTACACCTTGCTTCTCTCTTTGACTAGGAATTCAGTTGACCCCATGATGTATTGTGATTGTATCCAAAGTTGCAGTTGTTTTAAATTATGCACAAGGTATTCGGTCCCTCCAGTTCAGTTTCTAGAAGTCTATAAGGACTCCCTGGAGGAGTTTATCGACGTAGGGGAATATGACCCCTATTGCGGCAATGGAGCCGTCCGGGTGCGGGGGCGGAGCCTAGTGCCGGCTATTAGAGGCTGGGAGCGGAAGCAGTCCGTCCTCTTTAGCCTCTTCAAACGCAAGGGATAAGTTCTTGGAGAAACTTGCGAGTGAAGAGGCCGTAGAGGTATGGACTTACTGCTTGAAGAAGTGATCAGGATGGCGGCGGCACACGGGACAGCATGGCTCCGGGATTACTTAGCTGCTGCTAATCTCCCGGGAGCCACGTCAGAAGGGAGCACTCACGGCAGGTCACGGAGGCGGTCCAGGCCTCCGGATCGTTTGTCCCCAGATGTTGGGAGCGGTGGTGTCGGACCCCCCCGGCGGGGGGGTGAGTCCAGGAGCTTGCCGGGTGAGCGGAGGAGCAGCGGAGGGACGCCAGAGCTGAGGCCTTCTAAGGAGCTGACGGAGGATGCGGCTAGCCGGACCGGGCCCACGGCAGGTAAGCAAAGCAGAGGGAGCGGGCTGGGCCTTGATCAAGCGGGAGAACTGTTACAATTGGGACAGGAGGAAGGAACACTGAGGGAAGTGGACACGGCAGGGGAGGGGATCCCTTTGGCCTCTCAGGAGTGGCGGGAACTGGATGCGGCAAGGGATGGGAATCCTGTTGCCCCACAGAAAAGGCGGGAGCTGCTGGAAGGGACAAGTGGAGGCATAGGTTTGGGTGTGCAGGGGGACAGAGTGGGGGCTGCAAAGAAGTTGTCAGCTAAAGGCATAGAGGTAGCTGAGCAGGGAGTAGGGGGTCAAAGGGGGAGCCTGTTACCTAGGAGAGGGTCTAAGAGCGGGAGGAAGACAGTTAAGGGGAATAGATCAGGGAAGGTTCAGGTTGTTGTTGGCAGTGGGTCTGGGAGGGGTTGTGACAGGCAGTTCAGCATGGATGGGAGTAGCCATAGGGGTAAAGGGAATTCAATGAGGGGAAAAGGGAAAAGCAGGATAAGGGGGGGGAGGATAGCAGGTAGAGGTAGGGGGGGCAGGAGACAGGGGGGATTAATGTATTATCTTTATCTCCTGCAGGTTTAGGGCAGAAAGAAAGGGCCCAGGTGGGCGGTGGGACTGATATGTCAGTGGATCCGTCAGGGCAGGACCTGGAGGGAGATGCGCTGTGCTTTGATTACACGTACAGCGACTTGGAGATGGAGGATCCTGGGGAGGGTACTTCTGCTGGACAAGTGGGCCAACGGCAGGTAGGGGACCTGGCCACTTTACAACAGTTAATTAGGGCTTTATCGCCAGGGTTGATTGGGCAGAGAGGGGAGGGGGAAGCAGGGGTTAGGTCTAGAAGGGAGAGTGTTAGGAGTAATAGGGAGGGATTGCATGATAGGCCTTTCACTGTCTCCTCTCCACAGATACGGCCTCAGGGTAAGGACACCCGTGTGCGCCACAGCCCTCGAAGGTCAGGTGATGAACGGCGTCGTGGTCAATCCCGGTCGCCTAGAGAGAGGGTGAGGCATCGTCATGAGAGGCGTTCTCCCACATGGGGGAGGTTGGAAAGAGCAGCAGAAAGGAGCGGAAGGAGGCGGAGGTCAAGGTCTCCTTTGCCAAGACGGAGGGCTTACAGGCCTCGTGAATGGGAAACTAGGCCACAACTGGAGGCATTAGGAGAGGAACAGGTGCGAGAATCCGGAGCAGTGATACCAGCTACGGCGCCCAGGACGACAGGTGAGGGTGCTAGGAGATTAGTAAGTGTGGATGGTGGTGAGCATGTTGAAAAAAGTGCGCAGCAGACGCTGGTAAGCGGCTTAAAGGAGTTATTGGAAAAATTTGAGAAGCAATCGGGGGGTCAGCAGGAGAATGTGGCGTCGGCCTGGAGTGGGGGGTTGGGAGGTGGGACCCCTGCGTCGGGAGTGGTTGCAGGGACGGGAGCCAGCGGCCCGGTAGTTGGGGGGGGCTCAAGGACAGAAAAAGGATGGGGCTACGTCGGGGGACATTGTGAAGGTTCCAGAGAGCGCGTTGAGAAGGCCGTGCTTATGCTCCATTGGACCGCTTGGTATACATTTGACGCAAGAAATAAAAGAAAAAATATGGAAAAGGGAATTTTTGGAGCTTTTTTCGTTGTTACCCCTGGAACAGATGATGGAAATCAAGGAAGAAACGAAGGATAAAGAGAAGAAAGAGGAGGATGAACGTAAGAAGCGTTACCGTAAGTTACCGAAAACACTTTCAAATTGGTCAAGGGCGTTTTGTATCTTGGCTGCTGTGATTGGTGAGAAGTTCCCGGATCAGTGTTCTGCGCTTTTTTCCTATTATGACGAAATCGCGGGGGCATATCGCACATATGGGGGTTTGGCCTGGTGGCGTTATGACGAACAATTTCGTCAGCGTTTGGCAGTAAGGCCGGAGATGCGGTGGGACGACCGGGACATGGGTATCTGGTTGGAGTTGATGACTCCGATGCGTGGGTCCTTTCGTGGCCTCAGTGGAGGAACCGCTGGGGGTGGAAGTCATCCGGGGGTGTTTCAGGGGGAGGCGCGGCAGTGGCCATTAGAAAAGGGTTGTGCTTCCAGTACAACGAGGGCCTGTGTAAATTTGGGAGTGGATGCAAATACAAGCATGCGTGTTCCGGTTGTGAAGGAACACACCCTTGGACCAGATGTTTCAAAAAAGGTGGCAGTGGTAAGACGGGAGAGACTGCTCTTAAGGGCCAAGACCCCAGTGAGGGTAAGAAGGATGGTGCCCTGGCTAGAGCGGTTCGCTAAAGTCAGAGGTAAAGCGGGGGATGCTGAGCTATTGTTAACGGGGTTTAGTTCTGGTTTTTGGATTCCGTTTGAGGATGGGGGGGCTTGTCAAATTTCGGGGAATTTAAAATCAGCTAGGGAATTCCCAGAGGTTGTTCGTAGTAAATTGTATAAGGAAGTGGCATTAGGAAGGATGGCAGGGCCGTTCACTCACCCGCCATTTAGGAATTTGAGGGTGTCTCCGTTGGGGGTGGTTCCCAAAAAAGTGGCCGGACAATTTCGTCTAATCCACCATCTGTCTTACCCTAAGGGTTCGTCGATAAATGACGGTATTGATTCTGACATGGCTGCAGTGAGGTATGCTTCCTTTGATCAGGCTGTTGGGTTGGTGACTGCAGCGGGTGTGGGTGCCTTGATGGGGAAAGTGGACGTGGAGGCAGCCTTTCGGCTATTACCCGTACATCCGGTGTGTCATCACTTATTGGGCTGCTATTTTGAAGGTGCCTTTTATGTGGACTTATGTCTGCCAATGGGTTGTTCCATATCATGTGCGTACTTTGAAAAGTTCAGCACTTTTGTGGAATGGGTGGTCAGGCAGGTATCAGGATTGAAATCGGTGGTACATTACCTAGACGACTTTCTTTTTGTTGGTAGGGCAGGGGAGAAGGATTGTCTCCAACTGCCGTTGGACAAGGTTTTGGACTTGAGAAGTTGCATTGTGGGGTGTTTGAAGAAGAAAAAGCTCAGGCTTAAAGAAATTCAATCGCTGGTGGGCAAACTTAATTTTGCCTGCAGGATTATCCCGGTTGGGAGAGTCTTTTGTAGGAAGTTGTCTTTGGCTACGGCGGGTGTTAAGGACCCATCTCATTGGATCCGGTTGAGAAAGGATCTTAAAGAAGATTTGAGGATCTGGCTGGTCTTTCTGGAAGATTTCAACGGTAGAGCGATGGTGCAAGGTTTGGCAGTTTCGAACGAGGAACTTCATTTGTATACTGATGCCGCTGGTTCGGTGGGCTATGGAGCGTATTATCAGGGGCATTGGTCAGCAGGGCTATGGCCAGTGGAATGGAAGCAGGCTGGTCTGAATAAGAATTTGGTTTTTCTTGAGTTGTTCCCGTTGGTGGTAGCATTGAGGGTTTGGAGGGACATGCTTAGGGACAAGAAGGTGGTGTTTCACACAGATAACTTGGGAGTTGTATTTGCAATTAACAAACTCACATCTAACTCGCTGCCAGTGGTGCGCCTGCTGAGGTTGTTTGTGCTGGACTGTATGCAAATGAATGTTTTATTTCGTGCTGTTCATGTTCCAGGTTGTCAGAATGTCATTGCTGATGCTCTTTCTCGCTTTCAGTGGGAGAGGTTTTGGGAAGTGGCACCAGAAGCGGAGAAGGAGGGTGTCGGTTGCCCGGCAGAGCTTTGGGATCTGAAATGCTGGATCTAATCCATGTCGCCCGGGGAGCACTAGCTCAAGGTACTTGGGGGGCATATGTATTAGCTTGGAGGCAGTGGTTTCATTTTGTGTCAGCAAGAGGTCTGGGGTCCGTCAGAGAAGGATGGAGTAGAGAATTCTTGGCATGGGTCTCAGAATGGGGGGAGTTGGGTTGGTCAAAGTCAAAGGTTCAAAAGACCATTGCAGCAATGGGGTTTCTTTTCAAACTGTTGGGGTGGGAGGATCTGACGAAGTTGTTTGTAATTCGGTTGGCAGTAAGGGGCTTATGTAAAGGTCGGGTGTGTAATGACAGGAGACGTCCGGTGGTATTTGATACATTGAAGCAGATATTGGGTTCTTTAAGAGACGAGTGTTCGTCTGAGTTTGAATTTCTTTTATTTCGAGCCGCGTTTGTGATGGCATTTTTTGGTGCTTTTCGCATATCAGAGATAGTTGGAGCTAATAGACAGGATGCTGGGGGCCTGTGGGCTCGGGATGTGTCTATCAAGGATAAGGTGTTGTGGGTGTGGTTGAGGAAATCAAAAACGGATCAAAAGGGGTTGGGTAGGTGGATCCAGATTAAAGAAACAAAAGGGTGTTGTTGTCCAGTGGCGGTTTTGGAGGCCTTTTTGGAGGTTCGTCCGGTGGAGTTCTTGCCATTATTTGTGCATCGGGATGGTTCAAGTCTTTCGCGGTTTCAGTTCTTGGCGGTGTTTAGGAAGGTATTGACAAGGCTTGGTTATGCGGCGGATGAGTTTGGCACTCACTCTTTCCGAATTGGGGCGGCGACGGAGGCAGCCAATTTAGGTTTGGGTGAGAATGTGATTAGGAAGATTGGTGGCTGGAAGTCTGGATGTTTTAAGTCATATGTCAGGCCTGAGTTGAGAGTTTAGGTTATGCTTTTGTCTTGACAGGTCCGGTACACTGTTGGATTGTGGGGCATTCCTACATATATTGGGCCCGAAAGGCAGCAGCAAGTACTGATCAGGGCATTCAGCTGAAGCTTAATGAGGAGACAGTGATGTTGAGGTGGTTTGGGACTAGAGGGTTGAGATGGGATCAATTGCTTAAAAAGGTTGTCGATTATGCTAGGTTGTTTCGGCCTCCAGCGATTTTATGTACACGCGGGGGGGAATGACTTAGGTTTCCTTTCTCAGAAAGATTTGTTGGATAAAATTAAGAGGGATTTGGTTAGGTTGCGGGAGTTGTTCCCTGACCTGGTAATTGTGTGGTCAGATATTGAACCTAGGTCAGTTTGGAGGGCAGCATGGGATTTCAAGAAGCTGGAGGCCTCTAGAAAAAAGGTGAATAGGTCAATTAGTAGTTTTGTTTCTAGGATTGGGGGGTTTGGCATTCGCCATGTAGAATTCGAAGGGGAGACTGGGCGTTGTTTCTTTTTGAAGGACGGTGTTCACTTAAATGAGGTGGGCCTTCATCTCTTTAATTTTAATATCAAAGAAGGTGTGTTAAAGGCCTTAGCCCGGGTGGGGTAGGCACGCGGTGGCGTGCTGTGGCGGGGTGCTTTAGATCTGGAGGTTAAGTAAGTTGGTACCTCCCTAAAGAGGCGGGAGAGTTTTGGGGGAATGTATCTGGTTGTAAACCTGGGGAAGGTACATCTCGGTGCTTTTGCACCTTATGTTTTAAAGTTAAGAAGTTTTGATTAATTCAATTGTTGAATTTAAGAATGTTATTTAAAATTATTTAATAAATGCGGGCTGCGGCCTTTACACCCATTCTTGTGTTTGTATTTATTTATTTAAGGCGTAATGTATGGCCTTTATAGGGGTCATATTTACCAGACGTTTTTGTTCCAAACAAGCTGGTCTATTATATTGTTTAAAAAGAAAAAATGGGGTTTATTTAGCAGCGCTAAAAAAAGCTAGGAAATGATGATACCAATCTAATTTATGTTTTATACAATCTAGTTTATTTAAAAATTCTTATAACACATAAAAACAACATTTGGGCTATAAGAAGAAAGGAAAACAAAAAAAGGATAACTAAATCACCAGAACGGATCATCACCCCTGACCTCTGAATCAAAGAGAAGGTCAGGTGACTTATCAGAAGCACCAGGAACAAACAGTCTGTGAATCCCTCACAGTGAAGAATATCAGCGGTTGCAACCAGGACAGATTAAGGTACGATCTACACTAATTTGCACTACTTTTTTAAAACACACAAACTGAACTTTAAAGACATCAAGGTATTCATCTGTTAAATTAACCATTTCCATTAACCACGATTGCTTTGGCACCTAAATCAGAATATTGGCTGTTTTTTGCCTTTTTAACTATCCAGCACACCTGAGCCAATTATATGTCCAAGGAAAGTAACTGTGTAACTTTATAACTTTATTTGTTACTGAAAAACTGTAAAGCTGTTAGGACTGATACATTTGTGCCTTTTAAATATTCAATTCACCATTTATCTTAGAAATCTGTTGCTTGCCATATGTTATCTATAGAATTAATTCCTTTATACCTGGAATTCTAGGATTATATTGTTCTAGTCTGTTTTTATAAGTGTTGTATAAGGGAGACGTCCCTTTATTAATTAGGAAAAGCATTTGCTGTTGTTTTTATGTGTTCTAAGAATTTTTAAATAAACTAGATTGTATAAAACATAAATTAGATTGGTATCATCATTTCCTAGCTTTTTTTAGTGCTGCTAAATAAACCCCATTTTTTCTTCTTATCCACCATTTAGTTCTCTTTGAGGGAAGAACTTTTTTAGCAGCAGGAATTCATCTTTAGGCGCTCCTATCACACTACACATAAATACCTATTATATTGTTTACTCATTTAAACTTTACTTAAAATGATGTCCCTCTCCACATTTTATGACATTGTAAATAACATATTAAATATAATAAGATTTGCTATATTTCTTTTCTTATTTTTTTTCTATTTAATGATATTTTTTTCAAATATAATAATCACTATTATCCCACTCTTGATTTACTGCAACAACCTGATAGCCTACTGAACCAACTCATCATCAGCTACATGCTATCATAGGTAGCTGTTTCCTATCTTATTAGAAACCAGTTATTTGTCAGTTTAATTGAGAAATAAAGTTAATTTGCATTTTGTTTACTAAGCACATGACTTTTTAAGCCACTACATTTATTTATTACTATAAATTTATTCATGATTTCTATAGAATATACCGTTTATATACAGTTTTAAAAAAACTTTCCAATTTACTTCTATTATCAAATTTGCTTCATTATTTTATTACCCTTTGCTGAAGAAACAGCATTGCACTGCTGAACACATCTAGTAAGCCAATCAGCAACTAGCTCCTACTATTGTAGGATATGTGCATATTCTTTTTCAACAAGAGATACCAAGAGAATGAAGCACATTTGAAAATAGAAGTGAATTTAAAAGTGACATAAAATTACATGCTCTTTATGAATCATGCACATTTAATTTTGACTTTCCTATCCCTTTAATGTGTTTTTTAATATGATAATACAAACATAGAAAGTAGAAAGGTGTATAGTTCACAAGCCGGATAATTGTTATAAATCACCTGATCTGGAGCCGAAATCAGGTTTGAGGTCCATGGATCACAGTCTTTATATTTTGAAAATAGGATGAGCCCACATAGCACAGCACAAGCCAAGATAGCCCATAGTCCTATAAGATTTATATACAGGGACCTTGAAAGATAAAACAAGCACATCCACAAGGAACTTAGTTTACAAACATTGATTATATAGAATTTTAAATTTATTTGTCAAATATATAACATCACAATAATTAATAATTTTACAAGGCAATTGCTACACATCTAAGTCCAAAACTTCTAAGAAACATGTATGTGTATATTTCCCAATACACCTCTCAATCTGGTGGCTAGATTACATGTGGTTATTGTGGAACATGATAAGCAATATTGGGACCAAACTAGTGTGCATAATACAAGTTGAAAGTAAATGGTTGTGCTAAAGCGCAAAGAAAATTTGTGCTCAACGGACTAGCGCATCTGAAGACTTGGGGATTGAGTTATTAAATGTTGAGCAGACATGATTCGCTGTAGCATACGCTGTCCGCATTTAACATTGTACAAGCATTTCTGGTGAAATACTTGTGCAATGCCGCCCCCTGCTCACTGGTGGCCAGTTGGCCACTAGCAGGGGCTGTCAATCACCCAGATCAGATCGGGATTATTACAATCCGCCACCTAACTTACGTTTCAGGTAAACCTGAAATGATGAGCTTCCAAGGCAGCATCCGCTGCTTAATAAATGGAGCCCCTAGTGTAAAGTACAAGGGTTAAAAAAAAAATGCTCACCAAACACATCAAGAACACATTCAAATAAACTATTACACTCATATATACACTTTCTGGTAAAAAATATTTCCTATAAATATTAATTACATTTGGTATATGGCTGGGAAGGGCTATAATGAATATACACTCACCGGCCACTTTATTAGGTACACCTTGCTAGTACCGGGTTGGACCCCCTTTTGCCTTCAGAACTACCTTAATTCTTTGTGTCATAGATTCAACAAGGTGTTGGAAACATTCCTCAGAGATTTTGGTCCATATTGACATGATAGCATCACACAGTTGCTGCAGATTTGTCAGCTGCACATTCATGATGAGAATCTCCCGTTCCACTACATCCCAAAGGTGCTCTATTCGATTGAGATCTGGTGACTGTGGATGCCATTGGAGAACAGTGAACTCATTGTCATCTTCAAGAAACCAGTTTGAGATGATTTGAGCTTTGTGAGGTTATTGCCACACCATGCAACAAAAGGAAATGAGGGGTGGCCATATTATTCAATAAGAAAGTTACCTATAAAATTTTAAAACAGGAACTGGACCCCTTAGGTAGATTTATAATCTTACAAGTTGAAATAAATAATAAAAATTGGTCATTTTGTAATTTATATGGATCAAATAATCTTGATATGGATTTCTGGAACAAACTGAAAACAAAAATGGTCCCTTATTTAGATCATAACCTAGTGCTAGCAGGTAACTTCAATATGACCCAACACCCAGAGATGGATAGGTTTCGTTTAAACTTGCTAGTTTACTATTTTAGATACATTTTTTAGAGAATTTTGTAAATCTTTAAATTTAAAAGACATTTGGCGGGACTTCCGGTGGGCGGGATCACTGACAGGTTGCAGAGAAGCTGAGCTCCGGGATCCTCCGTATACCAACAGGTGTCAGGAACCCCACAACTAACCTCCATGACCACAAACAGTGGTCTGGAGCTGCTGAAAAGAGAGACAACTGCAGAAAGATGTGTGAGGGACGTACCCCAGTGAGTACCCCAGCAGTGAAGTCCAGCAGGCAAGTTATTGTTTTGGCATGAAAAGTTGCGCCCGCCATCTTGGAGGAGACACTGTGACCGGGATCACAGCACCAAGGCTGGAAAAGGCAGCTGGAACTGGAGTGAGACATCCTGCAGTTCCGAAATTAAATTAACAGACACCAACTTGATCCAGGGTAAGCAGAGAGCTCTGGGGAAGAAAAGGAGTGTTATAACGAAAGGGGTGTTACTTAAAGCTGCAATTGGTAATAAAGATAAAACTGCAGACCCAAAGCAATAAAGACTGTAGAAAATTACCAAGATAAGAACCATATATAGTTAAAGACCCTGATACTAGGGAGCCTGCAGCACTGAAAAGCCAGAAAATAAATCTAAAGGTGCCCTATTTCTTTGGGAAAGAAGCTTATGGAAAGAGGGATAAACAAAATCACATAAGTTCCTAAAATATTCACAATAAAACCTACATTTGCTTTCCCTTTTTGTGGGGTTATTCCACACATTAACTCTACATTCAGGCATATGCCTGGAGAACAACACGCTATAGGTGTATATTTATGAAAGTTGATCATTATTTTGTGAGCTCACCAAAGAGCTGCAGAACAGCCATGATTTCTAAGGCCAAAAAGGCAGAGAAAAAAACAAAGCACACAGCAGAAGTACAGATAAGTCCACGCTCCTCATTAATGGAGGATGCTCCTGCAGATGTGACACACCCCATAGTAGCACAGATGACAGCACTGTTTTTGCCCAAAATGAATCAGTTACAAAGTGGTGTAGATGCTTTGGCATCAGAAGTTAAACTGTTCTCCCAGCGCTTGGGGCAGGCAAAAAAGCATATACCCGATATAGAGGATAGGTCAAATGACACTCAAGCTACTGTGCAGAGGTTGAACAGACAAGTTAAGGTTCTCATGGACAAGGTTGAAGACCTTGAAAATCGATCACGTCGAAACAATCTAAGGCTGGTGGGTCTTCCAGAAACAACTGCTGAAATTACTGGATATCCCTCAGGAACCCTTGCCAATAATAGCAGAGAGAGTACACAGAGTAGACGCAGGGTGTTAGCAAATAGACCGCAATAGCCCCAGACAAGTGATATTTAAATTGCTTAACTATCAAGCAAAAACAGCGATCTTGCAAGCATATCGCCAGAAAAATAATTTGAGGTACTCAGACAAAAAGTTATATATCTGCCAAGACTTTTCTTCAGAGGTTGCACGGAAGCGCAGAGTTTTCTCCATATTGCAAGAAGCTGTATAGAGGACACAGAGTTGCTTTGCTATATCCTGCACGGCTTAGGCTACAAACACTAAGCGGACCAAGATTTTTTTGCATCCCCTAAAGAACTGCAAGTATTCTTGGGCAGAGATCAACAACTTAGAGGAAATTAGAATAGTTGGACAGGTTCCAATGCCATTAGGTAATTTCAACACTTTTGGAAAAAGGTAAAGGCTCTGCATATGGAGTGAAGAAATAGAAGAGCTGAAATGGATCTAGACAAAAGTCTAAACTTGGGGTTTAGTAGGAGCACTGAGACTGACCTGAGACATTGCTCCAGTTTGGTTGATTTACAGTTAGTAATGCAGTTTATTGTTGAACTTATTAGAGTTTTATGGCTACTGTTTCTCCTGGGGTCACAACACAAGGAAAGATCCGGTGAACCCGATTTCCCTATGCCGCTGCATGCTGTTCGGGTTCTAAATATTTGGATGGACATCTTGTTTTTGGGACTTGTGAGAATGTGTCCTGTGGTAATGTATAATGTATTCATTACTGATGTTTGGATGTTTTCAGACCAAATCATATGTTGCATGCTCATGGTCCCACTTGTCGTACAGGTTGTTGATTATTTAACATGTGCTGTAAATTTATTTTACAATATGAATGGCTACAAATTGTAAATTAAAAGTTGTATCATGGAATGTGGGGGGGATTATGTCTCCTGCAAAAAGGTCTATGATATTAACATTCCTAAAAGACTGCAGGCAGATGTTGCTCTCCTCCAGGAGACACATCTCACAAAGATTAAACATGGTAAATTAAAAAGAGGCAGGGTGGAGAAAGTATTGTAAACGCCAGATACAGGAAGGAAAAACGGGGTAGCAATATAAATTAGAAAAGGTTTAAATATTACTATTAATAAGGAAATTGAAGATAACGAGGGAAGATATATAATGATAGAGGTTGTCTTTCTGGGTAATAAGTATCACATATGTAATATATATGGACCGAATCAAAGCATAACAGAATTCTGGCATTATTTTCAAGACAAGCTGATAGAGGCAGCGGAGGCTCCGATAATAATTGCGGGGGGACTTTACTATAGCGCAAGATGTACCTTTAGATAGGTTTAAAGAGCCCTCTAGGAAAGAAAATAAAAAGAAAATAAGCAAAAATATAAAGACGGATCAAAAAACTATTTCTAACTTTAAGCAAACTTTTAATCTGATAGATTGCTGGAGAATGAGAAAGGCCTATTTATCAAGCCATCAACCGCAAATATGCTGGAATTCTGCAGCGTAATTGTGGCGAGCATGATTTGCCTATTTATCAAAGCCTTACAGACCGGTAAAAGTTGAAATTTGTGACGTAACATACGATTCGCCGGTTTCAATCCGACACAGATCGATGCTTACGTTATTACAGGTGTTCCGAATACAAATTCGGCACTATCTGACAACTTTTGCTAGTTATCAAATTTCTAACCGGTACACTTGCCACTATTCCGGCCCAGCGTACCTGGTTTTCAATCCGCCACACTGGAGGCCGCGTATGCCATAGGAATCAATGTAAGTCTGAAAGCAGCGAAAGCTCATGTTTGCTGCTGCCCGATATCCCATTGATTTCTATGGTAGAATAAAAGTTATGTTTACACCTAACACCCTAACATAAACCCCGTGTCTAAAGACCCCTAATCTGCCGCCCGACCTCGCCGCCACCTACATAATGTTATTAACCCCTATCCCGCCACTCCCGGAGCCCACCGCAACTCTAATAAAGTTATTAACCCCTACCCGCAACTAACTAACACCCTGCCGCAACTAAATAAAAGTATTAACCCCTATCCCACCGTCCCCCGACATCGCTGCAACTAAATAAAGTTATTAACCCCTATCCCGCTGCTCCCGGAGCCCACCGCAACTAAATAAAAGTATTAACCCCTAAACCCCTGGCCTCCCACATCACTACCACTTACTAAACCTATTAACCCCTAAACCTAACAACCCGCTAACTTTACATTAAAATTACCTCATCCCTATCTTGTAATAAATTTAAACTTACCTTTAGAATTAAAATAAACTATATTAAACTAATAATTAATCTACCCTAACTATTATAATAAAATTAAATTAAATTACATTAAACTATATTAAACTATTAATTAACCTACCCTATTATACTACAATTACATTAAACTACAAAATTAAATTAACTATATTATATATTTAAAAGCTTAACCCTACTAAAATTAATAATAGGATTTTTTCCACCTTAAGTCCTATTGGCTAATTCTATCAGCCAATCGGAATGTAAGGGATGCCATCTTGGATGACGTCATTTAAAGGAAAACTTCATTGTTCAGAAGACGTCGGAAGAATAAGATGCTCCGCGCTGGATGTCTTGAAGATGGAGCCGCTCCGTGCCGGATGGATGACGATAGAAGAAGCCGTCTGGATGAGACTTCTGCCGGCTTGGATGAAGACTTCTGCCGGCTTCGCTGAGGACTTCTGCTGCTTCGTTGAGGGTGGATGTCAGGTCTTCAAAAACTGTGTGGATCTTCGGGGGTTAGTGTTAGGTTTTTTTAAGGATTTATTGGGTGGGTTTTATTTTTAGATTAGGGGTTTGGGCAGAAAAAGAGCTTAATGCCCTTTTAAGGGCAATGCCCATACAAATGTCCTTTTCAGGGCAATGGGGAGCTTAGGTTTTTTTAGATAGGTTTTTATTTGGGGGGTTGGTTGTGTGGATGGTGGATTTTTCTGTTGGGGGGTGTTTGTATTTTTTTTTACAGGTAAAAGAGCTGATTTCTTTGGGGCAATGCCCCGCAAAAGGCCATTTTAAGGGCCATTGGTAGTTTATTGTAGGCTAGGGTTTTTTTTATTTTGGGGGGCTTTTTTTTTTTTTTTTATGTTTTTTTTTTGTAAATTAGTGTTTTTTATTTTGTGTAACTTAGTGATTTTTATTTTTTGTAACTTAGTTGTTATTTTTTTGTAACTTAGTAATTTTTAATAGTAGATTTAAATAATTTGAGTAGGGTTAGGTTTTTACATATATAATATAGTTCATTTAATTTGTAGTTTAATGTAATTGTAGTATAATAGGGTAGGTTAAATAATAGTTTAATATAGTGTAATGTAATTTAATGTAATTTTAGTATAATAGGGTAGATTAACTAGTAGTTTAATATAGTTTATTTTAATTCTATAGGTAAGTTTAAATTTATTATAAGATAGGGATGTTGTAATTTTAATGTAAAGTTAGTGGGTTGTTAGGTTTAGGGGTTAATAGGTTAATTTAGTTTATGGCGATGTGGGGGGCTGGGGGTTTAGGGGTTAATAGGTTTAGTAAGTGGTAGTGATGTGGGAGGCCAGGGGTTTAGGGCTTAATACATTTATTTAGTTGCGGTGGGCTCCGGGAGCAGTGGGATGGGGTTAATAACTTTATTTAGTTGCGCCGATGTCGGGGGGTGGCGGGATAGGGGTTAATACTTTTATGTAGTTGTGGCAGAGTGCGGGAGCAGCAGGATAGGGGTTAATAACTTTATTAGAGTTGCGGTGGGCTCTGAAAGCAGCGGGATAGGGGTTAATAACTTTATTTAGTTGCGTCGGGGTCTGGGAGCGGCGAGATAGGGGTTAAACATTTTAGTATAGTGGCGGTGTTTAGTGACAGGGTATAAATAAAGTTGGGAAAAAGCCGAATAGCAGCGAGATCGATGACTGTTAGTTAACAACAGTCCGCTGCTCATCGCCCCGTACTTGGTGCGCAGCTTTTTGACAGCTTTTTTGATAAATAAGGAAAGCGTATTCAGGTCCGCGGCCACGATGTTAGGTGATGTTAGGCAAGCGTATTGGTGCCGGCGAATGCAGCACAGTTGACGGCTTGATAAATAGGCCTCAATATGGACTACACTTGCTTGTCCAAAACTTTTAATACGCTGTCAAGGATAGATTATTTTCTCACTTCCCCAATGGTTAACACTAACATAATTGATGTAGGTATCTCCAATGTGATTATCTCTGATCATGCCCCAATATGGCTGGTAATGGGGAAAACCTCAGGACAGAATGATAAATGACAGTGGAGATTCCCATTGTTCTTGTCACATAACCAAGGTTTTAAAGATCATTTGCAGGTGGCGTGGAATGATTATGCATTACACAATGAAGGGGTTCGTTGGTATGGAGACCTCTTTTGGCATGCCTCTAAGGCGGTTATGAGGGGTGAAATTACATAATTTACAGCAAATTACTGTAGAAAGAAAAAGCAAACACTGACTCTATTAAATAACCAGGTGACTATTACATATTGTGATTAACTCAGTAAACCAGTGGAGGTAACTAGAAAAGCATATTATGAAAAAAAAAAGGAGAGAGATTCCTACTTGCAATCACTGGAGGAAACATTTTACACATATAAACAGGGAATATACTATAGGTTAGGAAATAAATCTGGTAAATTATTGGCTAAGGTAGCAAATACATACCCACCTAAATCATATATACAGGCTTTAAGGGTGAATGGTAAAAGAGCACTAACTACACCAGAGATTTCAAACACCTTAAGAGGTACTACCAATAACTATAATAGAAATAAAAACTAAACAAACCAGCGCAGACCCAATTCTGGGAAAGTATAACCCTGCCACAAATCTCACAAGAACAATTAGATCAGATGAATGCAGCAATAGAATTAAAGGAAATAAACAAGTCATGAAATATTCCCCAGGGTGTAAGTCATCTGGACCAGATGGACTCCCCATTTAATATTATAAATTGATGCAGGAGGAGGTTTCACCATCACCAGTACTTAAAGAATTATACAATCAGTATCTAGGCACAGAGAACACTCCAAACACCTTATTCGCAAACACACACATCTGTCTAATAGCTAAACCAGAAAAGAGCCAAAAACTACCAGGCTCCTATAGGCCAATCTCACTGTTGAACAGTGATTATAAATTATTGACTAAAATCATGGCAAATAGATTAGCGAATATACTCCCTCATGTAGTACACCCGGACCAAACAGGATTCGTTAAAAACAGATCATCAACTACTAATATTAGGAAAGTACTAGCGATTATTAATCACTACTGGACTATGCGCAGAGAGGGAAGGAGAGGGGAACTGTTTGAGGCCTGTCTCCTGTCATTATATGCGGAGAAGGCATTCAACAGAGTGGAGTGGCCTTATGTTTTTGATACCCTAAAAAAATTTGATTTCCGGGGGAATTTTCTGAGTCTGTTAAGAAAACTATACAGTGATCCACATGCTGCACTAATTGTAAATATGTAGATATCGTTAACGTTCTAGCTAGAGAGAGGCACCCGACAGGGCTGCCCTTTGTCACCCCTGCTATTTGACCTGGCTATAGAGCCACTGGCCTATAGTTATCAAGGTCTGGCGGACCTGATCCAACACTGCGGATCAGGTCCGCCACACCTCGCTGAATACGGCGAGCAATACACTCGCCATATTCAGCATTGCACCAGCAGCTCACAAGAGTCGCGGCCAATCGGCTGCCAGCAGGGGGGTGTCAATCAACCCTACCATACTCGATCGGGTTGATTTCCGGCGATGTGTGTCCGCCTCATCAGAGCAGGCGGACAGGTTATGGAGCAGCGGTCTTTGTGACCGCTGCTTTATAATTGCTGTTTCTGGTGAGTCTAATGACTCGCCAGAAACATGGGGCATCAAGCTCCATTCGGAGCTTGATACATATGCCCCAGTGACTGTTCATCTGAGGGAATTACTGGAGGGCATCCCTATATATTCTTCAAATGTGAAGGTCTCACTGTATGTGGATAACATGTTGCTATTTGTTAAATACCCGCAAATTGTCATCCCCAGGATAATGAGAGATATAGAAAATTTTGGTAGTTTCTCGGGGTTTAAGATAAATATTGAAAAATCTGAGCTGCTCTGGCTACACTGTACAAATGTGAGCTCTTTGTTAGATTCACAGTTTCAAATAGTGTCTCGCTCATTCAGGTATTTAGGTATCCAGATTGCTGCAGATCCTTCCCTATGGTATGCATTTAACATTACCCCCATAATTAAGAAAACTGAGAAGACTCTGAAAAGGTGAATAAACCTCCCATTGTCACTTATGGGTAGAGTAAGCATAATAAAAATGATAGTCTTTCATCAGCTAGTGTATGTGTTGCAGGCACTTCCTTTAATTTCAAGCCAGAAAGATGTCAATAGGATACACACTGCGTACTCAAGTTTTTTTCATGGCAAAACAAAAAGAAAAGAAAAGGTTTATACAAACTGTTTAACCATACACAGCAGGGAGGACTCAAATTACCAAACATAAGATGGTATAATTGGGCAGTGTTATCCAAGATAAGACGGGACAAGGGAATTTTACCATACAAAAACTTGAAGAGAGGATTATGTCACCTATAACTTTAAAAGCTCTTACTTTCCTTAACGTAGCAAAACTCCCAGATCATATAAAAAATAATTTAATTTTGAAAGGCCCCATATAAGCCTGGAAAAAAATGACAAGAGAATGGGGTGACAAGGGGCAAGGCACCAAACTCATACCGATAAGGGGAAACATTGAATTTATACCTGGATTAACAGGAGGACCATATAAACAATGGGAAGCACATAGGCTAGTGAAGATAGGACAACTGTTGGATAAAGTGAATAAATGTATCATAACCTTTGACCAAATTAAAGAAAGATATCAGATCCCACAATAACAATACTTCGGCTACTTTAAAGTTAGGCATTACACTAATAAAGTCATTAAACTAGATGATACTACAGGGAGTGCAGAATTATTAGGCAAGTTGCATTTTTGAGGATTAATGTTATTATTGAACAACAAACATGTTCTCAATGAACCCAAAAAACTCATTAATTTCAAAGCTGAATAGTTTTGGAAGTAGTTTTTAGTTTGTTTTTAGCTATAGCTATTTTAGGGGGATATCTGTGTGTGCAGGTGACTATTACTGTGCATAATTATTAGGCAACTTAACAAAAAACAAATATATACCCATTTCAATTATTTATTTTTACCAGTGAAACCAATATAACATCTCAACATTCACAAATATACATTTCTGACATTCAAAAACAAAACAAAAACAAATCAGTGACCAATATAGCCACCTTTCTTTGCAAGGACACTCAAAAGCCTGCCATCCATGGATTCTGTCAGTGTTTTGATCTGTTCACCATCAACATTGCGTGCAGCAGCAACCACAGCCTCCCAGACACTGTTCAGAGAGGTGTACTGTTTTCCCTCCTTGTAAATCTCACATTTGATGATGGACCACAGGTTCTCAATGGGGTTCAGATCAGGTGAACAAGGAGGCCATGTCATTAGATTTTCTTCTTTTATACCCTTTCTTGCCAGCCACGCTGTGGAGTACTTGGACGCGTGTGATGGAGCATTGTCCTGCATGAAAATCATCTTTTTCTTGAAGGATGCAGACTTCTTCCTGTACCACTGCATGAAGAAGGTGTCTTCCAGAAACTGGCAGTAGGACTGGGAGTTGAGCTTGACTCCATCCTCAACCCGAAAAGGCCCCACAAGCTCATCTTTGATGATACCAGCCCAAACCAGTACTCCACCTCCACCTTGCTGGCGTCTGAGTCGGACTGGAGCTCTCTGCCCTTTACCAATCCAGCCACGGGCCCATCCATCTGGCCCATCAAGACTCACTCTCATTTCATCAGTCCATAAAACCTTCGAAAAATCAGTCTTGAGATATTTCTTGGCCCAGTCTTGACGTTTCAGCTTGTGTGTCTTGTTCAGTGGTGGTCGTCTTTCAGCCTTTCTTACCTTGGCCATATCTCTGAGTATTGCACACCTTGTGCTTTTGGGCACTCCAGTGATGTTGCAGCTCTGAAATATGGCCAAACTGGTGGCAAGTGGCATCTTGGCAGCTGCACGCTTGACTTTTCTCAGTTCATGGGCAGTTATTTTGCGCCTTGGTTTTTCCACACGCTTCTTGCGACCCTGTTTACTATTTTGAATGAAACGCTTGATTGTTCGATGATCACGCTTCAGAAGCTTTGCAATTTTAAGAGTGCTGCATCCCTCTGCAAGATATCTCACTATTTTTGACTTTTCTGAGCCTGTCAAGTCCTTCTTTTGACCCATTTTGCCAAAGGAAAGGAAGTTGCCTAATAATTATGCACACCTGATATAGGGTGTTGATGTTATTAGACCACACCCCTTCTCATTACAGAGATGCACATCACCTAATATGCTTAATTGGTAGTAGGCTTTCGAGCCTATACAGCTTGGAGTAAGACAACATGTATAAAGAGAATGATGTGGTCAAAATACTAATTTGCCTAATAATTCTGCACTCCCTGTATATGGGATAATTCCCATTGGGATACATTGTATTTGTTAGGAAAACAAGACTGTAGATCTATTTAATCTCAGTATAACCTCCTAGTGATGGCTTAGCGTTAGATAAAGTGACACAACAATGAAGAGATGGAGACCAAATGGTCTTGGAGAGAGAGGATATAGTCAGGAGCTTTGAGAGACTTAGATCCACCATGATTTCAGCTGATCTTAGGGAGACTCATTTTAAGCTGATACATAGGGGCATATGTATCAAGCTCCAAATGGAGCTTGATGGCCCCTGTTTCTGGCGAGTCTTCAGACTCTCCAGAAACAGCAGTTATGAAGCAGCGGTCACAAAGACCGCTGCTCCATAACCTGTCCGCCTGCTCTGAGCAGGCGGACAGACATCGCCGGAAATCAACCCAATCGAGTACGATCGGGTTGATTGATGCCCCCTGCTGGTGGCCTATTGGCCGCGAGTCTGCAGGGGGCGGTGTTGCACCAGCAGCTCTTGTGAGCTGCTGGTGCAATGCTAAATACGGCGAGCGTATTGCTCAGCGTATTCAGAGATGTCTGTCGGGCCTGATCCGCTCTGTCGGATCAGGTCCGACAGATATTAATAACTAGAGGCCATAGAGCTTATATTACGCTGAGACAATGGTCCAAATGGACAAACTCGGAGGTAAATGTATGCAAGAAATGTATGCTCCGAGACCCCACCTTTACACACCTATTTTGACGATGCCCTAAATTGGTGAGATTTTGGAAGCAGGTGGAATACTGGATAAGGCTAATCACGACACAGAATGTGCAGTTTACTTGGGAGATGATTTTGTTGCTGGGGGGGGGGGGTGCAGAAAGAGGCACTGATAGTAGCAGATTGATTAATAATGTGTTGTTGTGGGGGGCGGAGCCAACAAGCAAACTGAACAGACGTACTTTTATGGAGCTCCTCATTGATAGCCTTATTAAGGGAATTTATATATGTCTTGGAGATCTCTTTTCAGAAATAATTTCAAGTTCTCATCGAACCTGCACTACCTTTTCTATGACGAGAGTGCTAAATATGAACCTCACAGGAAATTAGTCTCTAAAGCCGGTTCTCAGTGTTTAGCTAATAAGGCGCGAATCGCCATTTTAGAACAGAACAAGAGACATTTGAGATCTTTGTCTACCCTTCACTATATAGCATCAGCAGCGATCTACCAGACCACTCAGATAAGCTCCCCTCTGGACTTGATTTAGAGGTTCCTCCTAATATCTTACAGAGTGTCTTATTTGAGCCCAGTGTTCAAAGGAAACCTAAACCGTCCTCACTCAACTTGTCCGATAATGGGCTAGAACTCTATCATAATGCGCAATCTGAGCAGTTCAGCTACGCAGTAAAGACCCTGAGCCCTCAGCCATCTATTGGGAATGTAGCGGAGAGCCGAGCAGATACTTGCTTGCCATATAGGCAGAACACCTTACTCACGCATAGTGCAGAACTGGGGTGGAGGGATGCGGCCGGCCCTCCATCGTGGAAAGAAAACCCTGTACACCCGAGGAAGCGACTCAGTGAAGAGGATCCCCAGGGAAACGGCCTGAGACATGGAGGACAGTCTCTCCTCATCACCTATTATGACATCGGGTCCTGCATCGCAGAGTTGGGACTTACCGCAGATGTTCCTACAGGGAGTATCATTGCATACCCATACACTTTGCAGAAATTGAAGATTCTGGTACCAGTGGGACTTAAAACTGGAGTGGGGTAAACTTATAATGGCTGCCCCATACCGCAAGTGCCCGACTCTCGCTGGTCTGTGATAGGACTTGCAGCAGCTAAGTAGACTCTTGTGTGGTTTGTGTTCAACACGAATGGACTTTTTATTTATTTTTATTTTTCAATTGACATTACTAAGCTGTACTTTCAGACTCTAGCTGTGCACATTGGGATGTTTTGCCTTATTCTAAGTGACTGTCATGGCGACCACTCCCCGCAACATATAATATCCAGGTTGCTAACTATTTAACCCCTTTCAGACGCTAATATATATTCCTATGTGCTACAGCAACTATATAAGTGTTCCTAAAAGTTTATATATTACTTCACAATGTTTTGTTTTTGTTTCAGTACAGGATGTTCTTTGGTAAAATACATTTTAAACTCATGTTAGGTAACATACATAGCAAATAGCAACCATCTGTTGATGACTTTACAAGTAGAGCACTAGTCTTTCATATATCTTTTAGTGGAATACCCCCACACTATGAGTGCCCTTGTCATAAGACAGTGTACCCAGCTATATTATTGTTAGTAAATAGCTGCATCCATCTCTTCCATTACGCACATAGCTCATAATATATTTATAGTCCTATGGCTGGGCAGCATATCCCCTGTTAAAGTCAACTCGTTGTTTGTTGAATTGTCTGTCCCACTTACCTATATTCAAAATTAAGCTTAGACAGGGCTATAGGAGCGGGTTAAGGTGTACTTAACTATACTATACTTCGTATACCCCTTATATAAGATAACAGGTGTTTATCCTTATTCAGTACATAACTTATGTACAGTGTTGGAAGATTTTATTCTCATACTTTCATATTTTCATATGCAGGTATATTTTGTCTCCCAAGACTCAAATTATTTTCTTAGATGACTGTTGCACTATACATTCGTTTTTGGCAAGGATATGTCTTATTACTCAATTTTTAGATAGGCTCATTACCCAACATTATGGGACCATATAAGCTCTATATCTAATTGTTTCAGCTATATGTAACTTTGTAAGATATTTTGCTTGTCTAGCATGTTTCAACAAATGTTTGTTTTTTTCAGCACGCCTCAACTATGATCATGTATCTAGAGGGCCACTCTCTTAGGCACTAATCTGAGAAACAAATTGTAATGGCTTTGTTCCCAGTAATACTGTACAATATGTGGTGTGACTACAAGGTAAATAGCCCTCATTACATACCACCATCTGTGATGCCCACCACTTTGCATAACATATGGATTAGCCTCTCAATGGTTGTGGAGTTAAGGCAAGCACAACAGAAGCTGATAAGTTTATGTAGGGGCTGTATTATGCAGCTTTAGGAACCATGCTGTGTTACAAGCCATTTTATGGTACATGTCTGAGTGCCCTATTACTACAGGGTATTCAAATTGTTCTTCTTATATGCTCAGTATAAAATTCTGAACTGGGTCATTTGAGCGCTGATGAGGTATTTATTTGGGAGTCATAGCAGCCAGTATAGTACTCTCTTGACAATTAAAACTCCATAACATATTGTTATAGATCTATGCAGGTAGTATATCTTCTGATAGATGTTCATATCCTAAATGTTAACCCTAAATATTGGTTACACACGTTACTGTATGCTGACTACTTGCATTGTTTATATATAGCTTTCTTAAAATAGTCTACCATTGCAACCGCACAATTTTGATATAGTTTTCACTGCTACCCTTCATATAACTGTAGGCAGCCTATACCCTGTTACTCATCATATTCAAATTGATTCATAATTACGTATCATTAGTGCGATCCTTGTCCCCTCAGGACTAGTTCACTGTCATTAAAATGATATTTCTTCATGGTAGCTAGCCCAGGGGTACATCTCCCAGTTTTACATGGGTTCTGACCACAGTACTCTTGACATTCATCCTCCATCTTGGAGCTCTCTTCATCATAAAGTTAAATAGCCCTGTAGTATGTACCTTCATAACATTTTTAACTGGCTCCGCCCTCCCATCTCCCCTCCATTATAAGCGGCTCTTGCCCGCTGCTTTCCCCCCCCTCATATACTCAGGCCTACGGGAGGCCTGACAACAGCCAACTCCCTACCTCTCACTATTTTTAGCTTATAGAATATCTTTTATCTTGAGGTAGGGACCACTAGTTATCAGTTTTAAAAATCGAGGTTTCATTCCTATATGTTCCAGTCACACATGTTTTATACATACAGTTTTACATTTTATACTCAAGATCACAAAGGTGGTACTATAACTTATGTCAACTGTTATTCCTCTGTTTTTGATATAACTATATTTCATGACACTGACTCTTACTTCTATATAAATATGGCACTACTATGGATTAGATATTGTGATAACAAATGCTACATTAGTACACCATTGTTTCAATTTCTGTCTATGTTTCATATGTGAACTGTATAAGTTTTTTTCTTTTTGCTTCTGTCCTGTGCCTGGATATATTCTTTATTGTGTTGTTTACACTCAATGCCTCAATAAAAAATTATTTAAAAAATAAATAAAAAAATAATGTGTTGTTGTTGGCAAGGAAACTTATATTAAAAATGTGGTTAAGTAACAAAGCTCCCACTGTGCAACAACTTAAATTGTCACTAACAAAACAACTATTTATTGAACATGCAGATGTAAAGGGTGAGGTGTCGTCACGTATCACGTACATGGTAGATAAGGCTTACATGAACAGTGTACAGAAATCACAAGTTATATTAAATTTCATCAAATAATAGTTTTTGAAACATATATGATATATGGTTGACCTGTGATGAAGAGCTTACTAATCAAGAAATTCTTGGTATCCTACTGGAATACATAGAAACAGATACAGGAGGCTTAAATTATGTTGAATTTTGGAATATAATAGTTTTTTCTTGAATTGTACAAGATAAATGGCTGAATTGTGATGAAGAATTTGTTGTTTATGTCAACTTTGTATCTTATTGTAATATGCTTTGAAATGTTGTACTCTGAGCTTCTCTAAATAAGTATTTAAAAAAAAAAAATACATTTTGCGATATACAACATCCTGATCTGCGCAACTTTTCTTGCAAGTCGAAGTCACGTAGGAACTTCTCGAGGATTGACCTCTTCCTAATAGAAGAGAAGTTGTTATCATTAGATGTAGACTCGCAAATTTCAGAGATTTTACTCTCAGATCATGCTATAATCATTTTAAAATTTCAGACAGTTCTATTAACTGAGAGGAACAGAAACACTTTCCAAAGTATATGCTCAACAATACGCAATTTTCAAATTAGCTGGTCGAAAAATGGAGAGAATATTACAAAATAGAAACTTTTTGGGAAGCAGGTAAGGCAGTGCTTGGAGGAGAGATAAAAGCACACATGATTAAAATAAAAATAAAAAATAAGAAACGAGAAATCCAACTGGCCAATCGGGTTAAAAACTCATATAGGACTTATTTGAATTAGACATGTGCACAGCGGAAAAAATTGTTTCATTTTGTTTCGGACAGATTCTGAGTTTTTTTCATTTCGTTTCGGAACAATTCGAATTAGAATACATTAGAATGTATTTGTTTTTTATTCATTCAGATGTATTCGGATGTATTTGTTTCAGATTTGATTCGTAAATTCGGAAGTTTGGTATGTGTTATGTTGATTCAAATAGTTTCAAGTTACACAAACGGAATTATTTCACTGTTCTATCTCACTAAATTTAATTTTTATACTGAATTGTATTGTATTGAATTGAATTGTATTGAATTGAATTGAATTCCAAGTTACACAAACGGAATTATTTCACTGTTCTATCTCACTAAATTTAATTTTATACTGAATTGTATTGAATTGTATTGAATTGAATTGAATTCCAAGTTACACAAACGGAATTATTTCACTGTTCTATCTCACTAAATTTAATTTGTATTCTGAATTGTATTAAATTGAATTGTTTTGAATTGAATTGTATTGAATTGAATTCCAAGTTACACAAATGGAATTATTTCACTCTTTCTCACTAAATTTAATTTTTATACTGAATTGTATTGAATTGTGTTGAATTGAATTTAATTGTATTGAATTGAACTAAAATTCGGATTTATTCATTACAAATGCATTCGGATTAGTTTAATTTCATTGCTAGTGTAATTTGGAAATTCAAATTGATTTGAAACTCTAAATTTGGTGAATTTGTCTAAATTTTGATTCAGAAAAAAATGAAATGCACATGTCTACTTTGAATGTCCCAAATAATACCAGTTGGAATAAATATAGGCAAGCCAAAGCTGAATGGGAGCTTTTCTTGAAAGAAAAGTGGTCACTAGAGGACCAAAAAACCAGAGCTTTTTTCTTCAGGGCTACCAAGGCACCTCAGCTAAACACCTAGCGAGAATTATTAAAATTAGAAAAAATAGCAATATGATATCAAGTATCAAGGTTGGTAACTCAAACTTCCCTGTAGCAACAGAGATTAGGAAAGCCTTTCTTAAATATTATAAAAAAAAATTATTCTAAAGAAATTATAGATACATTTGAGCAAGGCAGATTTTGGCAGAAAATGATTCTTCCTAAAATTTCCAATGAAGAATTACAGGTTATCAACCAGCCAATAACTATAGAAGAAATTTAAATAGCAGTCAAAAGAATGAAACAAAATAAAGCCTCTGGCCCTGATGGGATAACCACAGAATTTTACAAAATTTTAAATAAAGAGATATATGGCACAAATTATATATATATGGCTAAATTATTTAACCAATATTTGTGTGAGAATCATATGAACTCCCCATATTTTTCGGATTCAATCATAACTCTCATCTATAAAAAAGGTAAAGACCCAGAAGATATGGGTGCATATCACCCTATATCGCTCTTAAATAATGATTATAAATTACTGATGTCAATTGTGGCTGAAAGATTTAAAAAAGTAGCGGGATCAAAAATCCATACTGACCAAATGGGGTTTATGCCAAGAAGAAATGTAGTTCGTAATATAAAAAAAGTACTTTAGACTATAGATACCTACTATAACAAAAGAAAGCAACATCTTAGGCCCAGGAAAGACCTGTCTTTACTGACATTACCGAAAAGGCTTTCGACTAGATTATATGGGATCACTTGTTTTTGGCTTTAGAAAATTTTGGTTTCATTGGAAATATAATTAACATGCTTGGATTGATCTATAAAAATCCCAGATCACAATTATTAGTTAATGGTGACCTGTCTCAATACATTACATTACAAAAGTGTACGCACCAAGGATGCCCTCTATCCCCCCTCCTTTTTAATATTTCTTTAGAGCCCATTACAATTTGGCTGAGACAGGAATTAAAAGGAATTTCACTGGGAAATAAAAAAGTATTCCTATATATGCGGACGGTCTTATACTATATTTAAGCGATATGAGCAAGAACATTCCTTATTCTTTACAACTTATTAATAGCTAAAGCAAGTTTACAGGATATAGAATAAATGCCACAAAATCCAAGATTATGTGGCTTCATAAGACTCCAGAAAATAATCTTCCCATATTTTCAAAGAAGTACTATGTATGAAATATCTGGGAATTAAAATCTGCAGGAATCCCAACAATTGGTATAGTCTTAATTATGAAGATTTATTCTCCAATATGTTGAATGAGATGAAGGGCTGGAAGTTATTCTACTTGTCCTTTTCCACTAAGATTATGCTACTTAAGACAATCTTTTTCCTGCAAATATTATACTTGCTACAGAATTTACCTTTAATACAGCATGTTCACTATTTTTGTGGGGAAGAAATCGGCCTCGAGATGCTATGGCTAGACTAATACAACAAAAAAGATTTGTCGGTTTCTCAATGCCCAGTCTAGAACATTATAACTGGATCTGTATGATAAAGTTTGCGATTGACTGGATATCAGAAGCAAATTATGTTACTTATATAGATATTGAGACAAACCTGGTCGCCCCATTTGACTTAAGGGCCCTGCTACATTACCACCCACCAAATTACCAAGTAATATTCTTTATATGCAGACCTTTGTACCTATAATATCTGCATTGCAGAAGTACTGTAAGGAAATGGGACATGATCCTAGGGCCTCCCAATTCATACCATTTACAGGAAATCCGGATTTTGTACCGGGATTTACATGATTCAGTCTTTCAAGAGTGGAAGAAGAAGGAAATTATCTATATCTCTCACCTCGTGCAGGAGAATAATAAGATATTCCAATCATATGCAGAACTTTCTGTTAAATATGCTCTCCCGGTAAAGGATTTCTATGCCTATTTACAGGTTAGGCGTTATGCAGCTCAAATAATTAGACTTTCTGGACTTGAATGGGGCGCCACCGAGATCCCTTTAGGGATTAATTTATATAGGGTAGGCAGTCGAATGATCTCTTACTGGTATAAATCCCTGATTATCAAGTTTGGTCAAAAACATTTAAGAAAACTCAAAGATAATATATTTAAACTTCTTCCGAATACATCAGAGCAGGATATTGCAACGAGCATTAGGTTATCAGAAGCTGCTACTACTAATATAAGATGGAGGGAATCTCAAATCAAGTTGCTGAATAATTATTATTTTACCCCTTACAGGCTCTATACATTTTTAAAAAAATAAACAACTTAGCCAATGCCATAAATGCAAAATGGAAATGGCAGACATTATACATTGCATGTGGTCATGCCCCAAAATCATACAATACTGGAGCAAAGTTAATTTTTGGTTGAATAAATATTTAGAGAATAAAATACTCATTACTTTGTCTAAGTTTTTTTTTCTATATTCTGGCAGTAGCATTAGTGGGGAACAACTTTTGATACATTTCACTATCTTGGCTGTCGGAAATCAACTATTAAGGGAATGGAAATCTGCCAAGGTTCCCAGTATAACTGAATTTATCAGTATAATAAATTCACAAAGTTGGTAGTTCAAATTCTAGATAGGATTCGGATCATTGGATTCCAGCGAGGAAGGAGTCAGCAATGCACTGTTTTTTGTTTTGTTTTTCTCTTTCTCCCTTATGTGATTGATGGTAACATTTGTAGGAGGTTAGTTGAACATGTACTGAATGGATGTAGCTGCGACTCCCGAATCATGCATTTTTTATTTTTTTGGGGGGTCTAGTTTTTCTTTTTTTGTGAATGACCTATTTTTTTGTTGTATTTTTTTTGTGTGAAAGGTAAAGTTGAAGAAAACTGTTATACCCGCTTTTTGTTTTTTTTTGTTTGTTTATTATATATTGTGAAAATCTAATAAAAAGAAGAGTAAAAAAAAATTACATTTGGTATATGGCTGAGAAGGGCTATAATAATAGTATCGGGTTGGAGCCCCTTTTGCCTTCAGAACTGCCTTAATTCTTTGTGGCATAAATTCAACAAGGTTCCTCCGAGATTTTGATCCATATTGACATGATAACTTTAGGCAGTTGCTGCAGATTTGCCGGCTGCACATCCATGATGCGAATCTCACGTTCCACCATATCCCAAAGGTGCTCTATTGGATTAAGGCCATTGGAGTACAGTGAACTCATTGTCATCTTCAAGAAACCAGTTTGAGATGATTTGAGCTTTGTGACATGGTGCATTATCCTGCTGGAAGTAGCCATCAGAAGATGGGTACACTGTAGTCATAAAGGGATGGCAACGTTTTTCCAATCTTCTATTGCCCAATTTTGGTGAGCCTGTGTGAATTGTAGCTTCAGTTCTTAGCTGACAGGAGTTGCACCTGGTGTGGTCTTCTGCTGCTGTAGCCTATCTGCATCAAGATTTGATGTATTGTGCGTTCAGAGAGGGTATTCTGCATACCTTGGTTGTAATGAGTGGTATTTTGAGTTACTGTTGCCTTTCTATCATCTCGAACCAGTCTCCTCTGACCTCTGACATCATTAAGGCATTTTCGTCCACACAACTTCCGCTCACTGGATATTTTCTCTTTTTCAGACCATTCTCTGTAAACCCTAGAGATGGTTGTGCATGAAAATCCCAGTAGATAAACAGTTTTTGAAATACTCAGACCAGCCTGTCTGGCACCAACCACCATGCCACGTTCAAAGTCACTTAATTTCCCTTTCTTCCCATTTTTGATGCTCGGTTTCAACTTCAGCAAGTCATCCTCACCACATCTAGATGCCTAAATGCATTGAGTTGCTGCCATGTGACTGGCTGATTAGCAATTTGTGTTACCAAGCAATTGAACAGGTATACCTAATAAAGTGTTGAGTGTGTATATATATATATATATATATATATATATATACACACACACACAGCATATATATACATACATATATTTCTAAATATGTGAATACATATATATTATTGTTATCAGGTATTTATAGAGTGCCAACAGATTCCACAGCGCTATAAACATAGGTGGTATACAAGATAACATTTATAGTGATCAAATGGGTAGAGAACCCTATAAATGTATATGTATATATATATATATATATATTTAAAAAAAAAGAACAATTTCTTCTATGTGAAAAACATTGGAATGTAAAGTATTCATAACTTCCTTCAGCTTTAGCACAGTCGGTCTAATGGGGGTGTTACGGTTGCCTCCAGGCTGGCTGGAAGTTGGACCGTAGAAAGGGATGCTCCTAGCGCTCACCAAAGGATCATCAGCACCGTAGACACCATAACTACTGCGTAGCCACCATAAGTAATGCAGACTCTACGAACCACCGCTGCTGGGCTGGTATCTCGCCGTCTGCTCTGCGCCCTGGACCTACGACCAGGCTCCAGTAGGTGAACCTCTTCCTTCTGTAGAGCGAAGCAGGATCAGGAACAAGAGCTATTACAAGAGCTCAGTAGCTAAGGGAGTATGAAGAGCATAGCAATCCCTGTAGTGATTATAGCTGTCCCCTACAAACATGAGTCAAGGCTGCAAGTTAGAGGGTCAGAAAAGGTCTGTTGTGCTGGAACACACAGCCTGCTTTTTATTGAGGTTACATGCAAAAAGGACACTCTCAGGGGGAGGCATAAAATCCCCAATCACACATTTAGATACATTTAGATAGAGAGACAACGCCCTGTGACAGGCCACAATGAATTACATTACTTCAGCAGATAACAAGTTACACACAAGAAAACAATGCAGTCCATCTTATCAACTAGAAGTCTGACTCTGGAGGTGATTAGACAATGGGAACTAAACTTAATTAGAGCTGATGCCAGCAAACTTGTATAAAGAAAATAGCTTCTTGAAGCTGAACAAATTAACTCTTTAGTTCTGACCGAAGGGTCTGTCACATAGCACTTTATGGCACACAATGAAAACTAATGCTTTTGTAACAGTGCTCCCTTTCTGTGGCACACTCTGCCTGTGTGGTACTTGGTTCAGTAAGCCCTATTTACTGAACCAAGTGGGAGAAGCCAGGGACAAGTTATTTTACAGGTCTGGGGACATAGTCTTAAAGGGGCATTGTTCACCAAAGTCACAATATGTCCCCAGACGGTTCTTAAAGGGCCATACACACCCAATAAAAGTTAATACATTTTCAGGGGCACAATCTTCCAGGGGCCATAGTCATGAGGAAGGAGGCTGGCAAATAGGCTTCTCCACAATCCAGGGAAGCAGGGCAATTTTTCATTTAAAGGGCCAGTTACAAATAGCAGTTTGTAACATATCTCCCCTTTTGGAGGGAGACTAACCAGGCACCTGACCTTCTGTCTAAGTTAGTCTCGCAACCCACCCACAAATAAACATTAGCAGCAAAGTAGCCCACCCACAATAAGTATTACTGGCCTGTAGGTTCCAGGTTGTAGGATGAAAGTGTAGCATCCTTGGCCTTCCTGGCGCAGCTGGGCAAATAGCTGGTGGTACTTGGGGGGCAGAGGCCAGCGGCACTCTGCCCTGGTGCCAGCGCTTCTGTTGGGGTGAGGGGTTTGCAGGCCAGTCCTGTAACAAGGGGGTCTGTAGGGCAGAGGCCAGCAGCGCTCTGTCCTGATGCCAGCTCTTCTGCTGGGGAAATTGGGGCATAGTCCTGCCCGGTGGCAAAGGGAACGTGGGGGTCAGTGGGGGTTAACATCTCCACTATTAACCCTGGGCCCAAGTTAGGAGTTAGCTGGGGAGGGGGAGATTGGCTTACCTCCTCCTCCTGATACTCCGGCGGCCGTTGGGAAGGGAGGTCGATGCTCTCCCCTCCCTGTAGCGGGGTCTGTCGCTGGGGATCTGGGCCGCTTGCCCAGCATCCCTGTAGGGCCGGTAGAGAGACTGCGGTCCCATCTCCACCTGCCTGCTGGGGGTCCTCCCAGGACCAGTCTATGAGGCCTGCTGCCTCGGGTATCTCTGGTTGGGGTTGGGGAAGGAGACCGGTTGTCTCTTCCCTCTGCACGATATACTGCCACTGGGGAGGGAGGTCGCTGCTCTCCTCTCCCTGTAACGGGGTCTGTCGCTGGGGATCTGGGCCGCCTGCCCAGCATCCCTGTAGGGCCGGTAGAGAGACTGCGGTCCCATCTCCACCTGCCTACTGGGGGTCCTCCCAGGACCAGTCTATGAGGCCTGCTGCCTCGGGTATCTCTGGTTGGGGTTGGGGAAGGAGACCGGTTGTCTCTTCCCTCTGCACGGTATACTGCCGCTGGGGAGGGAGGTAGCTGCTCTCCTCTCCCTGTAACTCCCTTTCTCACTGGAGACCAGGTGTCCATACCCTCAAACTCCACAGTTGGTGCTCAAAGGCTCGTGCCGCTTCGTTCTCAGTAGCCAATTTTCGGATGATTCGACTGACTACCTCCTGCGCAGGGTCTGGACCATATCGGACTAGCCGCCTCTTTACCTCTGGAACAAAATCAGCGCCCTCATAGCGACGGATCAGGTTGAGGTGCTCTTCACAGGGTTCTGACCAGTGTCTTGTCAGCTCCATGCTGCTGTAGGTAGGGACGTTGCGCAGTGGCTAGCAATGCCCTCAATAATTCTCATACTATACCAGTGCTGTTGGGGTGCTGCTCCTTGCGCTAGGACGCTATCCCACCGCTGCCGCCAAATGTTACGGTTGCCTCCAGGCTGGCTGGAAGTTGGACCGTAGAAAGGGATGCTCCTAGCACTCACCAAAGGATCATCAGCACCGTAGACACCATAACTACTGCGTAGCCACCATAAGTAATGCAGACTCTACGAACCACCGCTGCTGGGCTGGTATCTCGCCGTCTGCTCTGCGCCCTGGACCTATGACCAGGCTCCAGTAGGTGAACCTCTTCCTTCTGTAGAGCGAAGCAGGATCAGGAACAAGAGCTATTACAAGAGCTCAGTAGCTAAGGGAGTATGAAGAGCATAGCAATCCCTGTAGTGATTATAGCTGTCCCCTACAAACATGAGTCAAGGCTGCAAGTTAGAGGGTCAGAAAAGGTCTGTTGTGCTGGAACACACAGCCTGCTTTTTATTGAGG
The DNA here is from genome assembly GCF_027579735.1 of Bombina bombina. Classification (NCBI taxonomy): domain Eukaryota; kingdom Metazoa; phylum Chordata; class Amphibia; order Anura; family Bombinatoridae; genus Bombina; species Bombina bombina. The sequence goes on along the minus strand of NC_069504.1, from coordinate 346,185,838 downwards.
TTACATGCAAAAAGGACACTCTCAGGGGGAGACATAAAATCCCCTATCACACATTTAGATACATTTAGATAGAGAGACAACACCCTGTGACAGGCCACAATGAATTACATTACTTCAGCAGATAACAAGTTACACACAAGAAAACAATGCAGTCCATCTTATCAACTAGAAGTCTGACTCTGGAGGTGATTAGACAATGGGAACTAAACTTAATTAGAGCTGATGCCAGCAAACTTGTATAAAGAAAATAGCTTCTTGAAGCTGAACAAAGTTAACTCTTTAGTTCTGACCGAAGGGTCTGTCACATAGCACTTAATGGCACACAATGAAAACTAATGCTTTTGTAACAGTGCTCCCTTTCTGTGGCACACTCTGCCTGTGTGGTACTTGGTTCAGTAAGCCCTATTTACTGAACCAAGTGGGAGAAGCCAGGGACAAGTTATTTTACAGGTCTGGGGACATAGTCTTAAAGGGGCATTGTTCACCAAAGTCACAATATGTCCCCAGACGGTTCTTAAAGGGCCATACACACCCAATAAAAAGTTAATACATTTTCAGGGGCACAACCTTCCAGCAAATAGGCTTCTCCACAATCCAGGGAAGCAGGGCAATTTTTCATTTAAAGGGCCAGTTACAAATAGCAGTTTGTAACAGGGGGTTAGTGCGCAAGTGATAAGTGTTTGGTCTATGGGAGAAGCTAACGCGATTGCAATATCCAAAGTCCTGGAGTTATTTTTACTTTCAACTTGCAATACGTGCGCTAAGCCGCCCGTGTTAAAAGTTTACTTTAAGCACAGTAAGCATGCAAGTGAAAGCTAGCACATCACTTGCAATCTAGCCCTAAATGTATGTTACTTTGCTATATTATTATTGCCTACTCTGTCAGAAACATTGTTGAAACACAATGAACTAGATTACAAGTGGAGCGCTAAATTATCGAGCTCCCGCAAACAGGCAAGTTGCCTGTTTGCAAGAGCGCAATAATTAACCAGCCATTACAAGTGCTCTGAAAATTAAATGGACAGACAAGTCAAAATTAAACTTTGAGATATAGCATACAATTTTAAGAAACCTTCTAATTTATTACTATTATAAATTTTTCTTTGTTCTCTTGGTTTAATTATTTGAAAAAGAAAGAATGTAAGCTTAGGAGCCGAACAATTTTTGGTTCAGCACACTTTTAGACACCAATTAGCAAGTGCTACCCAGGTTCTGAACTAAAAATGGGCCGGTTCCTAACCTTACATTCTTGTGGATAATAGGAGTAAATTTTTGAAGTTCAAAAATTTAAAACTAAATTTGAAAGTTGAAAAATTGCTTGCTCTATATGAATCATGAAAGTTTAATTTTTACTAGACTATGCCTTTAACCAGAGGTCAGGCCTTGGGGGGATTTTATAAAAGTGCCCTAAATTACCTCAAAATAGAGGGCATTATAGTTTTTTATTAAAAAAATAAACTAAGCAGTTTTGGTGCTTTAAAGTTGGGGGGAGTGGG